>NC_060233.1:20207501-20534355 GCF_021155775.2 Neodiprion pinetum
CGGCTGAAAATGTAATGCGTACTTCAAATTGGGACACCCTGTACACATATATTCTAGTATCTTTGTTATGCTTTGTCATTTCAAGCTGGTTACTTTTATGACACGTTCTATTTCAATATTCTAGATGATAATAAACAATCTTTTCCTTATATCGGGACAATCTCTTGAAACTATACATACAATGCGCATGCGCCAAATAATTAAATCTCATTGGTCGGTGAAATCGGCCCGCGGCGATGTTTTCGTCTGCTGAGCAGGGGGCCAACGTACACAAAATAAGACAGGACTCAAGAGTTGTGAATCTTTCGCGCATGAAACCGCGAATTAAGGTTATGTTGCTGTTTTTTTTTTTACGTAGCGTAAATTGTCTAAGCAAAATAGTATCTTTCAACAATACCGTGGTCTAAGATGATATCTTACCGTGGTCGATATCGAAAAATATTCAACCGACGCAAACATGAAATAATACAGAAATTAGATGTTATTTATTGAAGGAAAAAATCTGAAATTCAATGTGAAATGTCATTAACAAGTGGGAGTCTGGACAAACAGAGGTAGGTAAGTAGAAACAACGTTGATTGTTAATAGATTCTTTATTCACATGAAATCAAAAATGCGTCTCATTAACGATTTATGTTTTGTGCATTTTATTGGAAATTAGTTATATCCAAAAATACCAAAAGATCCTGTCTGATAATAATAGCTTCCAATATTTTCAGGTACGGAATAATTCATTGTCAAAGCAAGACTAAATTTGTCAGGCACGAAAGCATATAGGTAAATTTCTAAATACGTGATCTTTGACTATTTCAATATTTTAACATGGATTCAATGATGAAATTCGTTTTTTTTTCAGCAGGCTCGAAGTTCAAACTTTGATTACCACGAAGAAAATTATGCCTTACTTGATGGTCAAAACGTTTAGGTGGCAAGGATCCTGGTTTCTCGAGTGGTGTAATCATTATAACCACCGAATCTGGTTGTTCCGTCAGACGTCAGGTGCCAGAGTGATTTTTATCAGGCTATCGCCACCTTCTTAACATCAGTTGAGGCAAAATTAAAGAGCGGGATATACTACAGATCATAATGGCTGAATATCACATCATTTTACTTTGATCGAGCCAATAGCGATAAGTTTGTTACCTAACCGTTGCTGCCAATTCAGTCTACCGAGGAATCATTCTGTGCACTATTGTAATTCACGCATTATTATTGACCAGCACTGTTTTTCAAACTTTATGCCATTTAATTTGGTATCTAATTTTGAAGCTTACTTTCACTCTCTTTGTCATGAAATTCAGATAAATAGTTTTCCAAGTCCTGAATTAGATTGTAGGGTTGAATTTTGCTAGGCAAACTAAATCAATCTAAATCTAGTATTGTTGAATACTTCAGTTCAAAATGTCTTTGAATATAATCTTAGTTAATGGTGTCATCTGGCTAGCTAGTTGCACGATAACTTATAACCAAATTCAATTTTACACTCTTTATAGGGTCCTACGCCAAGACTGAAAGCTTGTGAATCTCCATTCACCGCAATTATTTCTGCATTTCACGTTAGCATTGTCTGGAGCAAAAAAAATCTCATCTTGAGATTGGAAATGGAACCTGAAACGCAGAAGTTATTCAGTAGCACGAATTAAAAACCAAGAACTTTATATTGGTTTCTGCAACAAAGGGACTCTTTCCAAATATCCTTGTTACAAGGTGATGTTCGGAAGACTATGAACAAGGTATTGTATCTGATTACATTATTTGGAAAATAATCTTCACGAACTTCGTTGAAAATTAGATATTTATTCATTTTGATGGAACAAGGGACACAATCTTGAATCCAATAAGTCAATATCCTCGTAATAATGTTCTGACATCACTCTAAAATACGATTTTCCCTGAAGCTTATTGTGACGTTGAGGCGCATTTTGAAAAAATTAATTTTCAACTTGTGTCTTAGGATGTGATTTACGTTTCTGAGTTCTACGCTTCCGATTAGATTTCCTTTGTTTCGAACTGCACTAACATGAAATACAGAAATCGTTTCAATAAATCTAATACGACTTAAATTTTCAATTTGAGTATCGGGTTCCCTTCATTTATTTAATCGAACATCATTGAAAATTTGCGAAATGAACTCTGATAATCATTGGAACTGATTTTTATCAGTAGTAGTAATAATTTATTGATCGGAAAAAATACATTGACTATCGCCTATTTGTAAATTTTGTTGAACTATTTTCGAGAAAAAAAAGATTCACAGTTCTGTTACAGATAGTGTGATATTCAAATTTCTTGAACGCTCTGTCTAAGTTAAAACTATAACCAATAACTAGGATAAACTACTACCTTTGGAACCACCAAATTGAAATGGATTACTTATTAGGATGTATGAATGAATGTGTGAACATTGCATGCAAATATCTTTTGTTCATATCTTCAATGTGTCACCGACGAGATTGAGAATCGTAGGAACACCGTCGGAGAGCGAGAAGTAACGCTGACCATGTGGATTTGGGCGCCAGGAGGTTGCCCTCGCACCTCATTGGCTAATTACCGTTGTAACTTATTACAACTGCAGCTCCTTGGACCCTCGGGCCCAAGAAGCCGCGTCTTTCGTCTGTCGAGTCACGAGGTGAGTATACGTCAACCCGTATTAGCCCTTCTTGAGCAATAGTAGCGTTCGCAAAATCTTCGTTGTGACCGGCCTAAAGTCTCGCGCTAATTCGTCAAATTCGAGAATTCAGTTATTCTCTTAGCTTCAAAAGACTCACTATCTTCTACGTTTCCATCTTTTCTGTGCTTTACTAAATCTCATATTTTTGAGAATAGACATTTTTATGCTATTCCATTTTCTATAATTAAATTGAGTTCGGCCCTGATTCAACCGATTCAGGTAATTTTAAGTGTCAATAATAACAACTACATTGGCGTTTTTAATAAATAATCTTTGCAATCATCTTTAACATACATCAAAATCAGTAAATTGACTCTTTCAACTATAGTTTTCAATAGTAAGATATCATTCTAAATCCACAAAGACTAAGTGACCGACGTTCAACATCGTTCGATTCATCAACTCTTCCGAACTTGAGGTGAGGCCCTGGTCCAGAATTCTACTGACACAGACCGACACGATCCGACGGCTCTCAATCTCGTCGACCGATTTACCTAAAGATAAGTCAATCCGAGTGTTAATCTTCGAAATTGAACGAATTCTTGTTTCACCTTTATAATCAAAATTTACTTCAGTAATATTCATTTAAAAGCAAGTCTAGAATTGGTGGCTAGCTTCATTACCCCCAATTGAATCATACTTATTGTTTCCAAGATTTAACCAACAAGAATTAACAATAGGATATATAATTAATTTAAGATAATCTAAAAAGAGAGATACAATATCGAATAATCACGACCATCTAGTTATAACCATCGTTCAGAGTAGATGTTCCTGGTACCAAATACTAATATCCTTTAAAATAGAATAACACATAATTTGACAAAACCCGCAAACGGTCAAATTTAGTTATTCTGCAGCTTCTCTGCATTTGAATATAAATTCGTCCGTCGGCGTGGATCGTTATATGAACTCAAACGCTTTATAAATTGTTACTATCGCCATTTATGTCATTTTAACCATTCATTGTTATCAGACATTTTAATCACCAAATTATACAGAATATACTTCATCTTTTACCAGTTAAATCATATTAAACCATTTATTTAGAACGACCTTTTTCCCATTTTCATCATTATGAAATTGCCGTCACAATTTAAACAAACCTCACAGACCTGCACAGGACTATAGCAACACGATCCCACAAATTACCGGCTTATCGAAAGGTAGGGCTTTTCTTAGTTTCGATTTTTATTCATTGTCGTTACGTGGGCGCTTGATTATTCAATTAATCTTCAATTGCCACCGCTCAGTACACTCTCACCCCCACGTAACACCCATGTATCTCCGTGCACCGAAGCACCAGCTCTCTTTACGAAACTCCACGCAACGACGGAAAGAGTGATCCAGATGCTGCCCGTTTTCTTCATAACCCTTTCGACTGCTGCAACAAAGAAGGCATCACTACTGACCAAAACGTCATAATTTGTATGGGGGATTGTGTGCGAAATATTGGGCCAGATTTGGTCACGTAAGGCTGGCCAGGATTGCCACTAAACGAAAATTCAAATCCGCATGTACGGAGCTGCTGAGACTAACCGAGCCAAAAGACAGTCATTCTGTCACCAACCACCTGTCCGAAGGGACCGCACCATTTCTTACATAAATATACATAAACTGATTATACCGTTGCCGAATAGTTCGGAGGACAGTAATATTCGAAAACAAGAAGAAGGGACCTGGCCCACAAAGAAGACCCCGGGGTTCCCAGTAGCTCTGTGTTGTTTTGTTTTGTTCCTTTTACTATTTATACATATTTATTTCGTTCTTTTTTTTTGATTTCGCTTTTTCAATTCTTTTCTTGTGACGCCTATTGGCTCATTTTATCTTTGACAACCTTAAGCCCAGCCGTTTTTCGTTTTTAGATCTTAGTTATACATAGATTGGCCATTGCAAATTTATTTATTGATTTATTCTGTCCTTTTATTTTTTGTGCCTGTTATATCTTTTGTTATGACTATTAGCGTCTTTTCGATTTTATAATTGTACACGTCCATGTAAGAAAGAGAGGTATATTTTTTTTGCTGTTCTGTAGTGTATATAGTTGATCGTAAATAGAACAAAGTGGCTCTTTTAACTTGAGGTACGACCCGCTTACAATAATTACTGATACAAACTAATGAAGATTCATTACAGCACAAACGAGTTTACTACTGTCAGTGATTATGATAAGCTCAAATTTAAGTCTAGCGAATTGCCGGCAGTTGTAGCAAAGCTTGTTTACGGCATTCGAACCATGTACAGCGAATTAGATTCGAGCGAATTGCCACAAGTTGTCGCCGAAATAGGTTAACGAGAATCACTGAATCCAACCGAATTGCCGGCTGAACTTTAGTCATTTGGAGAAAACACTGACGTTTCAACTTCTTTGACATCATCAGATTAGTCGTCATCGAATTCTGACACTCATGCCATGAATACATATGACAATCACACTAATGACGATATACCGATTTGTGTAAACATCCCTCTTGGAAGCTCGGAAAATTATTAACTGGTAACAACAGAATCGCCGCAAATAGTAGCAGACTTTGCACGGGATCAACGCCACGTTAGTTCTTTGCAATCCAGTTTTACCGATTTATAACCTGGAAGAAAATCTGCCGAAATTACCAACGGTTCTAACCAATAGGCGTCCAAGTTATTGGGTATTCAATATGTTCAATAAATTGTGAAAAGAATAATTGTTTTTCAATGTCACGAGTTTTATCCCAACTGAATGTTTTCGAAAAAATGTGTTGCAACATTCTTGCTTTTCTCAACCATGCGAATAGTATAACTGTATTATTACTGTAAATATTAAAAATATATTGTTGAATACTACGGTGTGATGAGGAGATTTGCGGGTTTATTATAATTAGTGAAATAACATCTTCATTTTTTGTATATCAATTACACTCTTAATATTATTATCTAGCCATGCTTCGCGTCTACGTGTCTTACATGCTCGGATCACTTTCGGCGTTACACTCTCCACTTACTTTGTCGGTGTTACACTCTGCTCTCTGTCTATCCGTCGCACGTATCCGTCTACGCTTACACGCTGTTGCTATGCAGGCTGTGCTGCCATCTACATTATATTATACATAAATGTGTACTATATTATTGAGTCTTGATGAGCGGTAATAGAAATGTATAACGTATTTTCGTTAACGTTTCGGCCTGGATATGGGCCCTCCTCAGAACGATTAATTTTTTTATTTGACTGTCGAGAACAATAATTTTTTTATACAATAAGACCTAAATTACTTTAGATGTAATACTATTGAAAGCTATTGTCTATTGTAGGTTAGTGGGAACATATTAAATATCTGTTATGATTAAAAAGTAATAAAACTTGAAGAGTAATTTACCTTTCATAGGAAAGAGGATTAAGACACTAGTCAGAATCGTAAAATACTATTTGGCGAGCGAAGGTTCTTCAAATAGAATGACGATGAACGTTGTCGACTTCTCCAACTGTTAAAAGTATAGGTGTTAAAAATATGAAAGTAATTAATTAAAAAAACTATGTATCTTCATTGTCTGTAAGTCAAAGTATTGAAAAGGTTTAAAGAAAGGGTTTATGGTAGTTAAAAATATTTTAAACGATGTCAGAAAAGAGACGCTTCCATATCAATAACCTACTTGACAATAATATTGACTCTGCTTCCGCAGATGACAACAATAGACCAGCCACTACATTTATCCCCATCCCATATGTATCGGGTCTCTTTGAGTCGCTGAATAGGTTATTCACCAAAAACAATGTCAAGGTTGTGGGAAAAAACTCAAAAGACTTACAACTTGTCTTTGATTCGGGAAAAGATAGGATCCCTATGGGCAAACGATCCAATGTAGTTTACAAAATACCCTGCAACGATTGCAATCAAGTTTATATCGGACAAACTGGCCGCCATCTAGACACTAGACTCAAAGAACATCAACGCAATGTCCATGAGAATGAGGATCGACATACTGCTCTAACTAAACATGTGACCAAAAAAGAACATTCTTTTAACTATGACAATGCAAACATCCTTTGTGACGAACTCAATTATTATAAACGGTTACTACTAGAAATGTGCAATATTGTAGGAGATCCAAATTCCGTTAATCTTAGACAAGACGTTGAACATCTTAGCAATATTTACAAACCGCTGATCACCGCCCACGTATCACACATTGTTTAACCTTAACTAAGTACATAATTTTGTTGTCCCCATGTCACATGTTTTTACAAATGTTTATACTTATTCACCTTCACTCTGGGTCATATTTGATTCTCCCATCAGTCGTTGTTTACCAGTTGACTCAAACGGTTTAACAAAATTGTTCAGACATGGAGAATAGAGTCATAACGATACCAGTACCATCGTTTTGACATCGTTTACACTATTTTTAACTACCATAAACCCTTTCTTTAAACCTTTTCAATACTTTGACTTACAGACAGTGAAGATACATAGTTTTTTCAATTGATTACTTTCATATTCTTAACACCTATACTCTTAACAATTGGTGAAGTAGACAACGTTCATTGTCATTCTATTTGAAGAACCTTCTCTTGCCAAATAGTATTTTACGATTCTGACTGGTGTCTTAATCTTCTTTCCTATAGAAGGTGAGTTACTCTTTAAGTTTTATTACTTTTTTATCATAACAGATATTTAATATGTTCTCACTAACCTACAATAGACAATAGCTTTCAATGGTATTACATCTGTAGTAATTTAGGTCTTATTGTATAAAAAAATTTTTGTTCTTGACAGTAAAATGAAAAAATTAATCGTTCTAAGGAGGGCCCATATCCGGGCGGAAACGTTAACCAAAATACGTTATACATTTCTGTGACCGCTCACCAAGACTCAATAATATATTATGCACGGAGTCGAGAATTCTTACCCTTCATAAATGTGTACTACATATATGTATACTCAACACGCTCCCTCACATTCATATATACTTGCATTTAGTACAGATTTAACATACTTATAAACTTTTCAAAATTTTCTCGACACAATGCTTTTGTGAAAACATCTCCAATATTTTCACTTGAATCAATCTCAACAATATTCATACTGCCTTTCTTCCCGCATTCATGTGGATGATAACGATGGACTTTGATATACTTTAAATTTTCCATAAAATTACAATTTTTTTTTTATATCGATTGCTCCTGAGTAGTATAGCGACAAGGGTTCTACACACAGATTCCTGTTACCCACACTTATTAACATTCTCCCCAGACTGAAACCCTTTTCCGCGATGACATCACAATCTGCCGTACTGAGTTGAGGTCAAAACCGTGCAACTTTACCGACAGTTGTATCGGTCGACGGTAAGAATCGCACTGCTTTACCAACAATGCTTATCGGTCGAAGGTCAGAATCGTGCTGTTTTACCGACAATCTTACTGAGTGAAGGTCAAAGTCTTTATGTAGTGCTCGTCTGCCAACGTTAGAGGGTGCAGCGGGGGCGAGAACTTTTTTACCGTCCCGCATTCTTTTCCTACGATAGGACGGCTGATGTGTAACATTAACCACTCCAAATTCCTTTCCTACAGTAGGACTGCTGATGTGTAACATCAACCACCCCCACATTCTTTCCCCACCTTATCAACCACGTGACATTCCAAAATTAATAGTTCGGAGAATTGTTTTTTATCCACTCGGATATCGCTAATGTGTAACATCAACCACCTTACATTCCTTTCCCACGTTATCAACCACGCGACATTCCAAAATTAATGGTTCTGAGGATTGTTTTTCACTTACTCGAATGCCGATTTAATATCAACCACGTGACATTCTTTGTGGCTTGTAACTGTCATATGAACTCGACGATAAATTTTGAACGGGTTCAGTCAAGACCAGAGTGCAAGGTCGACCGATGCCCGCGGTACATTCAGAGCCATGGATCAGCGGCGTTGGGTTACTATCGCTCTAAGAATGCTGGAAGATGCGCGCGCATACACAAACATACGTATTTGATATCAACCACGTGACATTCGTTACCCTCCACCAAATTTCAAATTATGTGGTGGGGAAACGTCATACAAGTCAAAAGTGAAAACTTCATTACCAGTCTGAAGCTGTTCTTCTTGCAAATGAGGAGTGCTTAGGAACAACAACGTGAATTGAAGAAACGACTGGAACTGCTCATCAAGAATATTGGAGGAGTAGAACATCTGCTGAAAATCAGATCTGACCTCAATCAATTCACAAGAGATTTTAAACACATACAACTTGACAGTAACGATCTTGGACTTTCCGAAATTAAACGAAGTCGCTCGCCTAGAAACACTTCTGTCCTTGAAAAAGCTTTCGGACCTCGAAGTATACTTCGAATACCGAGTCATCGGCATTCGTCGGGTTAAAACGAAATTTGGTGATGAAATCGTTCTGGACTTGGAGGACTCTTTCACGATTTTTCTACCGAAGCGACTGACCAAGGCCCTCCAAGAAGATGAAGATTTGTTCCATAAGGTGACGAAAGCCAGTAAGGAAATACGGTTGCATTTACGCTATCTTGGCGGACCGTAGGGTCAACTTGAATTCGTATACGTGTAATCTGAGTATCACATTCGAATATCCAGTGTCTTGTGGAAGTCTTACGTTCAATGAACAAAAAAAAAAAGATCGAAATTATGTATATTTCTTCATTTATCGCCTAACCATCTTGTATACCATTAATCCTACGTACGTTTTGTACCTTGAAATTCTAACTGGAATTGAGCCTTAAAATCTAGAAAAATGCTACTTCGAACACCACTAAGCAACAATGGTGGGTTTTGGGCTGCGTTTGCGTCTTGTAACTGTAATGTGAACTCTACGATGAATTTGGGACGGGTTCAGTCAAGACCAGAGTGCAAGGTCGACCGAGAGCTGCGATAGTATGTATTTAGAGCCGAGGATCTGCGGTGTTGGGTTACTATCGCTCTAGGAATGCAAAACATAACTCGGTTCAAGTACAGCTCGGTCAAGGATGAAGAGCGAGGTTGAATCTTACATAAGCTTCGTATTGAAAAAAATTCTCTCTCAAGAGCTAAGGTGAAGGTAAAGGTGTAAAATTTGTAACAAGGCATTTTTGATGCCCGTTACAAGGGGCTCCTTGAACCCTGGGCGAAACCAAAATTTAAGAATTTCCGAAATTGAGTGGCGTTGTTGTTGCAAAAGAGCGCCAGGACTAGAGTCACGCATCCGAAACTACGAGAGGGGACACCTTAGCGAATAGCGTAGGATATTTCGAGTTTTTTTTTTTTTTATTTTTCGAGCTACAACGGCATCAGGCAAGAATTCGACACCGAATTCGAGGAAATTGCGAAGTGGCGGACTAGCGACAATTGCAAAGGAAGGATGTCGAGGCTGCGGAGGGGGAGCCGACGCAGATCCCCGCATCGCGGGAATCAAAGGTGGACGCGAATCCCGCTGGCGGGCGGCGCGCCGCAGCCTCTCCCCCTTCACCCCGCCAACAATTGACCGGCGAACTTGCGACGGACCGACTAGAGACGAGGGAGCACCACGCTCACCGCCAAGACGTCATGGAGCTGCGCGGAGGACGAGATTGCGATCTAGCTTTAAGTTTTGCGCAGCGATGCTATTGAAGGTGCGCGGCTAGTTGCGCGATCGACGAAATCGATGACGGATCGATTATTGCGTATTTTTGTGGGTATGACGTCACGTGTGGGATGGCGTATCGAGATCCGTGTTGCGGCAGGTGATAGGTTTTTGAAATCACTCTAGTTCTGGCGGTCGTTATAAGTAGCCACGTTTTGGGGAGTTTCGCGCAGTAATGGGGTCGCCCAAAAATCGCGAGGGGAATGGAAAGGGGGTTGCAAGGATGTAGAAGGTAAGCGCTGCTTCTATCACCGCGATTGAATTTCGAGCATAATTGCGAAAAGGCTTGCCGAGTACCGGATATTCGTTTTGGATTTGCGTTGTAGAGAAGTACTCGAAATTCTTTTGCCGATTCATTTGCTTGATGACCGTAGCCTGAGTACGCGTGTGAGAGTAGAGTAAATTTTGAGTTCCTGAGAAAGTTGAGTAGAGTCACGGGTTTTAGTTGAGTCTTTCTCGTTAGTGAAATCAAGTATAGCCGAATTTCGCTGTACCGGGTCGAGCCGCGTTATCGGGTTTTTTAAGTGTCACCTCCCGAGTAGGTCGGGAAGTGCCGAATTTGAGTGCTCGGATTAGCGGGTAACGTTTTGAAGGATTTTGAAAAGATTCAAGTTCGGATGCGTTGCGATTGCCTATAGTTTAGGGTACGTTTGGTTGCGCCTGCATTGAGTTCCGTACCCGTTATTTAAGATAATGTGGATTGAGTTGCGTTACCTTGAGCTTGCGTTTAGTTGAAGTTAAATGTAGTGGTGCTTGCGCTTAGTTAAGTTGCCGTTTAGTTGAGATAGTGTTTAGTCGAGTTGAGGTGATGTATAGTCAAAATTGCCGTTGCGTTGAGCAGCAGTTGGGACGAGAAGTTTGAGCATTGAGTTTTGGTTGCGTTTAAAATACAGTAACTTTTGCGGATTTGTTTGGATTTAAGGCAGCTCGCGGTAGCGTCGAAGCTCCGAGTCGGGTGAGATTTCGAGTGAGATTAAGAACGCCGTCTGTTCAGTAGCCCGATGGCGCAACGTCGAATAATTAGTTTTAGTTTCGTTTCGAGCAATAATCGCCATGGAGAACAAATGGCGAATTTGCAGATTGAGAATTTCGTATGAGGATTTTGTGATCGTTGAGTGACGTTTTAGTTAGGGAGCCGCGAGCTCATTAGAGTAAGAAATAGGGTAGGTTACGTGTAATTTTCTGTTTAGTTTTAGACTCGCGATGAGCGATTTTTGGATTATATATTTTTTGTTTTGTATCACCGCTATTGTAAAATATGAGATTTTATTTTACTTTTGTTAAATAGCGTGTGTATTTCGAGTGTCTCTCTCTCTCTCTTTCTCTCCAAAAATTACCCCTCCCCTCTCCGCGGTACTGAGCTATTGGGCATATGCCCGAGGAATAACGTATTAATGATTTCGAGGCGTGTAAATCACGCCAGGCGCCCAACAAAACTTTGCGATATTGTTTTAGATCCAGGGTACGTCGTGGACGCCAAATTATTGTGCACGCGGTAAGTTCTCGGTCATTTTCTCCGAGTGACCGAGGAGCGGGAAAAATCCAGGTCACAAATTATTTCATGAATATTCTCTGGAAAACAGTTTTATTCAGTACAATTTTCAGGGTACAGTTGACGATTACTTCAAACGCTAGTAACATAATTCTATTCAACAGTATCATAATCAGGGTGATATATTCGCCAAGAATGTGGGACCGTTCTTGTAGACGCTTCTGCGCAGTAACACAAATCGTACACCGTCGCCATCCAAACAGGATGATGATTTTGTAGCCAATTTTGAAGTATCAAAACGTTTTGTGCTGCACAGCTTGCGTTGGGTATTGTATGAATGTCGCATCTTAGAGACACAGCTGAAGTTTTTTGCAAGGTTTGAAGTGACGGACAGTCAAAGTCCAGCATATCGATGATTTGAACTTTCGGGACAATTTACAGTAACCAATCTCAATTTTCATCTCCTTTCACGTACACGGTTTCAACTTTGCACAGCCTGTCTTCAATGGTCCGCTCAACTTCCTCAAACGGTATGGTTCCACAGCTCCAAGGTAAACTGTGAAAATCGCGTTCTGACCAAGAATTTTGACTTTTGTATTTAACGTTCTGACAATCCCATTCGTTAGGTGGCTTGAAGAAAAACATTGATAGAGATGCTTCCGAGTATATTGAAATCATAGTCAATTCTTTCAATGTGAAGGTATTGTTGAAAGGTCTACGAAAGCCTTGTATATCAACGATGAGCTCCGTCTTTGAACTGTGCGAGATGGAGGGAACGGGTCAGCTTTGATACCAACTTTTTGACCCCACCACTGGCGGGTTGTATTCGACAATACGATCGTGAACAATCAAGCAGTACGCCGATGTCTTAGCGGAAAAGTTGGCTTCAGCTTCAAATTCAAGACGGATGTCGACAGGTCCGTACTTGAAAGATTCGTTTTGTATTGAACAGTCGATAACGAATAAGGGGACGTCTCGAAGGAATGCACTCTTCATCAGCAACGGCTCGGGGTTCTTGTCGTAGTAGGTAGCTTGGAAGTTTGCGTACATCTAGTACAGTGATGAGCGCGTACAGATTACGACTCATGTTGAAGTCCAGGTTACCGTACGGACAAGATTAGGAGTTTAGAAATAGCTTGACGTCCGTGATATTGCAATGATCGAAATGACTTGCGTTCTTGCCGGTCTTGTTCTTTCGACTTGTTTGGAAACCCAAAATGACGAAACGAGGTTTTTCAAGCTGAGTGGAAGTTTTCACAGTCCAAACGTGTTTCGATGTTGTGAAAAGTAAGAGATCTTCGTACAATTTCCAACTGCGGGAGCTCATCGAAATAGGCGAATCTCTCCGAATGAAATTTAGTTGGACAACTTTTTTCTGATTCGCGAGTTTCAAATACCGTATTAGCCATTCTACTGCATTAATCGTGATTTCGAATTCCTCCTCTTGAGTCTGCATGATTGCGTTGACGTCCGTTTTTAATCTCGACAAAATTAACTCATGTTCAGCGTTAACAACGATCTGGCAGTAGCCTACAGCAAAACCTAATATCATGCTGAGCGGTATCAGTACGTCAAAATTACCCTTGGCATCGGTTAATTTTTTCTTCTCTTCTTCGTCAAGCTATCTAGCGTTACCCATCAGCCAAGTCTGACCAGGGTGCAGGGAAGCGTAACCCTTCATGAGACTTGTTAAGCCAACGTTCTTGCTTCTATCAATCTCAACTGCATCAATTTCGTAGCGAATTTCTTCGAACAGATGACAGATCGCGTTGTTTACGAGCTGTGTGTTCACAGTAGCTGTACCATCAGTTTTAAGGAGTCGTCCATTGATATGTACCACACTTTTGCTGGGTGATATGCATAAATCCTGATGCTGAACGGTGATTCGAATCTCATCGCTGTTGTTGAAAGTTGACAAGGCGTAAGGTTTGTGAGCGAGAATCTCGTAATGCGCAACGGATTCGTCAAAGACGGCTGGTGTTTGAATGTTTAAGATTTCTTCCTCCATGGTACGTAGCAGATGACAAAACAGCAGATCGGATTTTTAGTTGTCGGAGATTCCTCTTCCAAAAGTGGTCAGTTTCAGCCCCAGAGCTATCAGGAACTTCACGTTTCAAGGTGTTCACGGTTCGAGAATCGATCGATGACTGACTTGATCGGGGCATGCCTACTGACTGATATACCTACTTTTTGACAGTCTATCATATGTACACAATTCCCATCCTTTATTGCGATTTGATATGTAGTCTTACAGTGATAACTTCTCCACGAAAATTAACCAGGTCTCCGTCTTGATCCACTAACCGGAGCCGAACGTGATCTCCGGTCCTGACGGTAATCGGAAGGTAAATGACGTGCGACGGTACTTCCACGATCTCATATCCTGGTGGGATAGTCGGGAAAAACTCGTAAATAGTGTGTATTTTGTGTCCATTGACGTGGGCGCCCGTTGTAATGCTGCACTCGACTCGCAACGCGTCGACCTTGAGTATAGTTACAGGCACGTCTGATTCGTGAGTTTCATCAACCTCTAACTCACGTGGTGTGAATCCCAAAAGTTGAGCAATGGAATCATTCGGCTGAAAGTTAATCGTGTGGTTGCATGTGATTGCGCTGCGTAATGTATTATTGTTGGGTTTGATGGCAAGCCTGATATCTGTATTTCTTAGCACGTTTTGAGGATACTTCTCTATGTCCTCGATCTCGTAGGTGCCGGTAGGTATAGTGATTACTTCGTCAACTACGTAAATTTTATTGTGACCAACATCAGCGTTGGGAATCGAATTACAGGTTAACAATTCTCCCAAGCCAAGAGCATAACTGTTATCACGAGCAAGTTCGATTGGTGGGAAATATTGTGCCTCGAGAATCGAAGAGGTTCCCGAAATCGTTAACGTCAACGAATCATCTATGACTGCGAGTGGTGGACTGACTTTGATGAATCACGCACTATGTTTATACATATAGCTCACCACTTAGAAATTCCAGACAGAAGTGTCCGCATTCAAATGTATTCCTGGTACCTTTCATGATTGTATTTAACACTACCAACGCCGAGGTATTTCATAAGGTCTGAGGGTAGCTGAAGGTTGCCAAAACCGTCAAGGTAATCGATATTATCGTCGCGTTTCTTGTATGCAACCCAGTGTGTTCCCGGACCGTCTTTGTCGTCAAGGTTGATTATAGCTGACTCGTTTTTTCGTGGACCGTTTTCGGGCATTTCGTTTCGCATGAAGACACCGCGGAAATGCGAATCCTTAGAGATCTTAGCATATTTCAACAAGTCCAAATTAGTCATCTCTCGACGTGGTAGCATCGCATCAAGTTTTTTGAAAGATGGAGACCAAGACCTATTTTGTACGGTTTCATATGAAGCCCTTTTCCCAACGCGATAGCTTCCCTAGTTTTGTTGTGTCGTTTGCTCTCTTCCAGTTCTCGTTTAGCAGCACTTGCATTGTTTACAGCTTTTGTTATATCTGCCGCACGAACGGCTAACGCGCCTGTAGCACTGAGTCCAGCAAAAATAGGAATCAGAAACGGTAGAAAACCACCGACTTTTGAAGGTACCCATAGGACGCGAGGTGTTCGCACTTTACCTCACCACCCGCTTTTTTAACGGCGTTCTCAGCTCTCATTAGCGCAGATTCGATAGCTACTTTCGCATCATTGCTTAGAACCATGGAACGTTTTGCAGTATTTATAATTCCTCTTGAGGTCACATTTTTTGACCTTTAAATGCCCATTCCGAGTTTTGATTTTACTTTCATTGTATCAGATATTGCCCAAGCGGCTGCCTTTCAACCCAAATTTGCGTCCTTTGCGAGAACCCGTTTCCAAGCCTTCCCAGCCAACACCCCATCAGACACGTTTGTAACTTCAAGATTATCACGATTTTGCGAGTAAGCACTATCGTGGTCCTTGCAAGCTGGGTCGTGAAGATTGATTCCCGGATCACCCCGCGCGAGTCTCTTTGTTAATTTTGTATCAGGCCCACAGTACTGATAACCAGGTACATGCAATTCGACTAGAAGGCTGTCGATGATTTTATTCACCAGACCCTTGCCACGATGTTGCCGCCTGCTGCTTCGTTTACCCCTGTAAGCGATTATGTTTGTGCGTTAACTGAAGAAAAATGCTTCCAAATGGGGTATTTATAGCAAATCTGATCAGTCATGTCTGAGATACGTTCGCGTCGGATTGTGGTAAAACTAATCCGTCGCTTTCATTCATAACCCATTCCAACGGACTCAGATTTGAAAATATCTACATCTACTAGAAATCTCCGAACCAACCTAAATACCAATAGTTACAGCAATTGTCGGACCATGTTGAGAATACGTAGTATTTTGCGTTTACTAAGCGTAAGCAAGTGATTACACCGGAAGAAGCACGGCCCAACTCAATAACCATATTTGACGATGTAGCGTGCGAGAAGCAGCACAATATTAGAGCCGACTTTCGCATGGGTAGACATCACTACGTTGACTGTTTCTATCCCTGTCAGTCGTACGCGCGTATTCCCAAACATCCCATGCGCGACAACGTAAATTCACTCGTGTTATTCAAACAAGACGATATGAACCCGAGACACGTATACAACGACCATGTAAACACCGATATGTCTTACACAGAGTTTGAAAGTGTGTGCTCTGCATGCTGGAACGGTGAGAAGTACGGGTTTCTGGTGATCGACAAAGACAGTGAGCTCAACGAAGGACGATACAGGAGGAGATTCGATTCTTTTGTTAGCCTGGAAAAGAAATAAAATCTAACGTTTTCGAGCAAAAGACGCAGTCGCGTTACAGACTCAGTTGCGTCAACACGCAGAGCTTTGAGATTTCCAAGCAAAAAGATGTCCTACATCAGATCGCTGAAGCAAGTGCTGCGATCCGTCGACAACACAGATTGCTCAAGTCGGGTGAGGAATATACGACTCAGAAATTGAGTGACGTATTGAAACAAGTAGTGACTCCGTTGCGAGAACTGGTGAATGTTACAAAAGATACTAAACCTGTAAGACAAGAGGTGCAAGAAATTAAAGAAGAATCAAAGCAGATGAAAAATGAAACGAAAAATGAAACTGTCTCGGAAATGGACGATTCCTCTGCTTCGACAGGAGATGAAACAATCGTAGAAATAACGGTCGAGAAAATCGAGGATGCGTATTTTGCACCGATGAGAGACGCCAAGACAAATGGTGGATTGGACAACGTGTACGGTGTACGCAACCTCTCAAACGGACTAATGATTGGTGATTCGTTGATATCTTTTGAGAGTGACTACATTCGTATTGGCGATACGCTTGACCCGAAAACGGAGGGTTTGCTTGAACTTTCATCCAAGAAGAAGCCTGACGGTTCTTCTGTGAGCGCCAGAGATCGGGAAAATTTTAAAAACATAATCCTCGCAACGAACGCGCATAAGAAGTATTACTTATCCAATGGGGCTGTTCGAAACGATAACAGTGACAAATTCGAAAATGTCATTTCCGAATTGATGGATTATTCCCCATCACCTCGCCGAAAGGGTGAAGGTCTACTTCCGCAAGCTATGATCAATTGACAAGGTGTTGAAACGGAATACGTTTTCTGGGATTATCCAAACGAGTCAGTGGAGCGTCTTCGTTAACTCCTGGCATCTCAGGTAGCGGAAAATCAGAGTCATAATAACGAAATAATCTCCATTATCGAAGAGCTACGCGAAGCAGGAATCATTCATTAAGCAGCTCCTATCCATTAGCGAGATGCGCGTCGACAAGCTCGGACGGCATCTGGATAAAAACACGGCCGCGAGCACTTGCGGTCCTCCGGGTGTCGGATTTCAAATAACAGCGGACCGGTGTTACGATATACGGACCAAGAGACTGTGCAATGTCGCAGATCCCGCTGAGCGGAACAATGCTGTAACTTTAAAAATCTTGAGACGAAAATTCAACGTGCTTCGAAAACAAATCGACGACCTCGATCAATTGATCAAAGCTTTAGAATTCACCACGGAGAAAGCCTTAGATACCTTTTACACAGACTTCAAAACAGGCACAGACGTGTCGATTCGAAACGCTAATAACATTTCTCAATTGGACACCCGACTAATAGCGTTGGAATATGAACAAGGAAAAGCAAGCACTGGTGACGGAACTGCATAAGCCTGCACGCTGGAATTACCCGCGTTAACGTGTAGACGTGCGCGGCATCGACGAGACCTGGCCGGCGGATGTTGTTGATATGACGTCATACGCTGGACAAAACAAAGGCTACGAGTACATGCTTACAGTCATTGATATTTTTTCAAATTATGCGTGGGCTGTCCTGATAAAGAGCAAGTCTGGAGATGATGTTACGAAGGCAATGGAATCTATGCTCGTTCAAGGACGGGTGCCGAAAAATTTACACGTCGACAGAGGAACGGAATTTTACAACTTGAAATTTGAATCGCTTATGACACGTTACGGAATCAAACTTTACTTCACGTACAGTAATTTGAGGGCTTCGATCTGTGAACGTATCAATCGCACGCGAAAGGTACAATGTGGAAACGGTTCAGCATGCAAGGAAGCTACAAGTGGCTCGATATCTTATCTGATTCGGTTTCGGCTTACAACAACGTCAAACACCGAACCATAAGAATGAAACGGTCGGATGTCACCGTTGCAAACGAGAGGCTGTTATTATGTCAGGCGTACGGAGGGCTTCGAGCGATACCTACCATATCGGCAAAATTCAAATCGAGCGACAAAGTTCGAATCAGCAAATTCGAAAATGTCTTCGAGAAAGTTTACACGTCCAATTGGACGACTGAAATATTCACGATAAGTCGAGTGGAAAATACTCATCCTGTGACGTACAAGCTCAAAGACTACCGAGATCAACCTATCGCTGGTGGTTTCTACGAACAAGAGGTCCTCAATGTTAAACAGCCAGATATCAATATGGTGGATTAGGTGCTGAAGAGACGTGGGAGAAAAATATACGTTAAATGGTTGGGTTTTGACAATACACACAACAGTTGGATAAACGAATCGGATATGTAACACTTGAATAAATGAATTTTTTGTAAAAACGTATGTGCCTCTTTATTTTATACCCGGCACATAAAAAGTAAGCATCTTTATTTTTTAGACAATCGATAGATATATGCATCGTTGTACAATTTTTCATATTTCGGAGCGTTCTTATTCACTATCCCACATAACAATATTTTATACATGATGGTACAGTTATAAATTACAAAGCCGAGGTGTAGGCTTGTAGCCCCACGTAAGCGTGTCGGTTGTGTTTTGAAACACGATCCGCTTGTCGTCATTCCAGCTCAGTGCCGCTTTCCGCTGTTCTACGGTGTATACCTCGTGCTTTTGACTTTATATCAAATGCTGATTTGTAGACAAATTTTCACGGTTCAAAACACATTCCAAATAATCGTTGCGAGTCATTTTTCTCAACGCTGATCCTTTGACACCTTTGGCACGTTAATTGTCTTTTTTATCTCTCAAGACTCGGAATGCGTACAATTTGGCTCTTAATCCCACAAATCCCAGCATTATTTTTTGGTTATTTTCATCTTTCATCAATCCGAGTACTTTTTCGTTCGCTAGAGGCATCCCATAAACGTTGTCAAGCGGATAATCAGACGTATCGAATTCATGCAAGTCCTCCTTCATATGTTCGTATGTGTCGGGGACGGTAAAATTGTAAATCAAACTGTCGGTATCCGTATACATTAATTTCTCTCGGTTGCCGAATTTCTGCTTAATATGATTATAATAAATATCGTAGACATATGTTTCGGCCAGATCCACGATAGTGAAACCTGCATACAATGGTTTATTCAACCTGACTTTCGTCTTACTTATTTCAACGATAATTATACCTTTGTCGAAAACGGTGCAGCTGTGAAAATTGGGTTTGGCTATAGTAGCTCTAGTACCGTATCTTCCATCCCATTTCGTGATCAGCCTGACATCTCTATACTTTCTAACATTTTCCATTGTTTTGCCAAAAACTGCATTGTTCATCAGTTTGTAAAAATCTTTCTTGAATTTGTTGCGAGATTTTTCGCGCAAATCGGTATTTGAATCTATGTATTTTTTGAGACACGGGGTTTGTCTGAATTTGAGAACTCTGTGAATTTTGAGTAATTTTAAGCCTAATTGTAAACATTGTTTCAAAACGCGATAGTGAACAACGCAGTTTTTCTTGGAAAGTACTGTGGGCGTCAATTTCGGTTGCTTACTATTTGAGATCAGAGGTATATAGTGCTCCCGACACAGTGGTAAATCCTTATGAATTTCGTGCAGTTCCTCAGGATATTGCGAATCCACCTCCAGTATATAACCAAACTCCGCATCGTTCGAGATGGTAAGAACGTCGCATTGTCCGAAGTCTGATAACGATTTGAAGGAACTGTATTGCAGAGTAAAGCTTATAGCAGCAACGTACAAATTATTAACGTTAAAGTACATGAGATAAGATTCTTCGACCTCAGGATCGAATTCCTCTCCCATGTACCTGTTGTTAGCCTTTGCGTATCTGTTCGAGCACTGTGACACACCACCACGAATACCTTTGTCGATAAACATAACCATATTTATGTCGGTGAGAAGCTCGAGCTCGATGTCGGTACACTTTAACATCGCATCAAACGACAGACCGGGCGCGATGTAATAACGTAACGGGTCCAGGTTGTACGTTGTCCAACAGCTCTGTCGAAAGTTTTGAAAAACGTCGGCTAAAAAAAACACGTCCGTCTGTAAATACAAGTCTGAATACGCTCCCAAAGTTTGAACGTTCAAAGTTTGCCATACTTCACATGCATATACATGGTCGTCGTCTGAAATATCCCGATCATTTAATTTTCAGTAAAATTGTTGTTTCGATCGTAGCTGTCTGTCCTCGAGCTTCTCCCAAATGTCCATGTATACGTACGGGAACACTTCTCTTCTGGTCAATAACTGAAATTTATCTGAGCTATGATAAAATTTTCGTGTGATTGATTTCTGATCATCACCGAGATACGTTGCTAATTTCACAAGAAAACTGGGCATGAAACGGTACGAATCTACGAATCCAAACTTCATAACTGTCCCCTTGTCATATTTCGTAATAGCAATGTACTTTTCTTTGTTTACGGGTAGAAGCTCAATAGTGCCCTCGAACGATGTAGCCAGTGCTTTTATCAGAAAATGTAAATCATAACCCGACAGATTGTGAAATATCACGGGGATAGTGTGCGAATTTTGGTAATTCAGATTGCAACCTCGATGAGCAGCACCACGATACTTTCCCGTGAAATGGCAGTGATCACGAGGTTTCACGGCTGTGAGTGTAAACGGTTTTTCACAAACGTGACACACTGTTGTTGAAAGAAATTCGTTGATTTGATTGAAATTGAGCTGTTCCATCGGTACAACAGTTTTGAAATAAACTTTTAACGAATGTGCCAATTCTGCTAACTCATTCACGAACCATTGAATGCAAGTCTCTCCACGATTAATTTTGAATTTTGAAAGCGAATCGTCAAACGCACAATGTAGATAGTAAGCTATACTATACAGAAGATGCTTCTGATAAATTGTTCTTGTACCCATTTTTTGAGTGTAGGTTTCAGTAAGCATTCGAGATCCGCGTAAATGCAGAACGGAACCGTTTCTTTGTGCTTATAATTTTTAAATTTCAGTATTTTTTCCTCATCTGTAGGTGAAATAACTTTGGTTTTGTTTATATTTATGCGATCTACATAGTGCTTTGTCAAACACTCTTCAGAATGAAAGTGAGTCAAACATGTATCATATAACCAAGTACGACATTTATGCTCAGAAATTTGAGAACTTGTTGATCGAGACATATTTCGAACACAAGTAAAATGAAAGATTCTATTTTTTTCATAATTTTCCGTACCAACATTATCATTGTCATCGTCAGTGATTTCAGTTTCTATCGCCAAAGGATGAATTACAAGTTTATCAGACTTATTATGACTCAGGCGAATCGGTACTATTTCACTTTTATTCTGATCACCTTGGTCTATACTCTAAACGTTAATTGAAAGACCGTCAAGCTTCTCAAATTTTAAAATGGTGTTTCTGTCTAGAGACACAGGAAACTTCATACCATCATACCGTAGCACTGAGCTGAAATGCGGGTAGGAGCTGGTCGCGTTAGGATTGTTGTTGTCGGCTGGGAACAGAGCTGCGCTGACCGACCATTGGAATCAGTAAGAGTCGTTGTTTTTGATGTTTACCACAGCCTTCTTGTCACCGATATGCTTAGGTAACGGGGTGTATGTGAACACACCGCCTCGTCGTGGCACGTACTTGTTGATATTGACAGTCAAATTGATTATATCAGTCAGCGACCAGCCTGAATCCTTTTCCTGGAAATCTTCCACCTTTCTCAACAAACGCTCCGTCGCGTTTTCGATGAACAATTAGTTGACATCTGTTGTCTGGAGAATGATTGCATTCCTCGTATTAAAAAATTCGATCTCTTTCACTGTGTGATCATCTTTTCCAACATCAAATTCACAAGCCAGGATAGCGTTGGCTTTCGAGCTCCTGTCTTTCTCCAAAGCGTTCTTTAGTCTCGTCACAGCTAGTACCTTTGTGACTTCTAAAAATCTCTCCACATTTTTATGCTTAAAATTGACGATAGATCTAGTTCGAATTCTCCCCTCGAAAACTGATTCCAAATCTTCCCAGTGAACTCGATCGCTTCTTACTTTCCGCGTACCTCCACCCGTTTTCTGAAGACGTTTGAATTTTGCCGCGAGCATTTCAAGAGTCCGATCGTCGTGATAATTCTCATCTTTTTTCCAATCGATAATGCCTTTTGCAAAATTTTGTACAGAAGCCGAATATTTCGACTTCAAAATTTTAACTTTTTCTGAATCTTTGCTGTTGATGATGATTTGTCCAAGATTTTGTACGCCGATTCCATAGTATAGATCAATCTCAATCACTTCGCGGATTTCATCTTGAGCTTTTTCCTCACGTATACTTGACAAGTTGTGACTTAATGATCGTTTGCAGTGATGAGCGTCCTTTTTATAGGGCAGCTGTACGTATGTTTGTGTATGGGCGCGCACCTTTTAGCATTTTTAGAGCAATAGTAACCCAACACCGCAGATCCATGGCTCTGAATGTACCGCAGGCATCGGTCAACCTTGCACTCTGGTCTTTACTGAACCCTTTCAAAATTCATCGTTGAGTTCACATGACAGTTACAAGCCAAAAAGAATGTCACGTGGTTGATATCAAACCGGCATCCGAGTAAGTGAAAAACAATTCTCAGAACCAATAATTTTGGAATATCACGTGGTTGATCACATTGAAAAAGAATGTGGGGGCTGTTGATGCTACAGATCAGCAGTCCTACTGTGGGAAAAGAATGCGGGACGGTAAAAAAGTTCTTGCCCCCGCTGCACCCTCTACCATTGGCAGACGAGCACTACATAAAGACTTTGACCTTCGGTCAGTAAGATTGTCAGTAAAACAGCACAATTTTGACCTTCGACCGATAAGAATTGTTGGTAAAGCAGTGCGATTCTCACCGTCGACCGATACAACTGTTGGTAGGGTTGCACGGTTTTGACCTTAAGTCGGCACGGCAGACTGTGTTGTCATCGCGGAAAAGGGTTTGAGTCTGTGGAGAATGTCGGTAAGTGTCGGTAACAGGAATCTGCGTGTAGAAACCCCATTGCTTTACTACTTTTCTGAGTTTTCCTCATATACATTCACAGGCTTTGTTAATTCTATATTGAATGTTTTCAATAATTCTTCGATAAATCTCAATGCACTCACAGCTTTCGATACTGCTACATTGCAAATGTCGAAGCTTTCGTTACACTGTTTTGCTCTCTCGATTTTCGATACATAACATCACCTAACCATCTTATTGCATAACCAGTTGTCGATTTTCCATCTGAATTATCACCAGCTCAATCAGCATCAACATAGCAATCAAGAATTCCTTCATTTTCTTTTCTCACATGAATCATCTTAAAGTCTTTTTGTCAGGTACAAATATTTCAAAATTCGCAAGGCATATTCATAGTGTGTTTTATTACAACAGTTTTGAAATCGACTTGAATAATTTACACTGAAACTAATATCAGGTCTTGTTGCCGAACTTATATGCATAATCACAGAGTATTACAAAAAATTACTTTGATGTTGAGCAAGGGTAGAGACAGTATTCACACGATTGGCTACAGAAAATAGGAGAAAGTGCGAGAGATTGAAAACTAAAGCTACCTGTACTATATTACCTAACCTGTACCTAACAAAACGAGAGCTAGAGGAGAGACCGGAGAAAAGAGACAGTGAAGGCGCCTAGGAAGGGGCATCTCCGGTGCCTAGCAGGTGTAAGAAGAGGCCATGTTCAAATGAGGCAAGCGAGGGCGCGGCTTCAAGTTCCGAGAAGACAGAATCCCAGTGGCGAATGCCGGCCACCGTGAATGAATTGCGGAAGGTATCAGTGCGAGTGTGCGGAGTACTAGAATCGCTCCTAGGAGCTCGTGGTGGGCGATCGGCGGCAGAATTGGACTCACGAACAACGAAAAGTTGAGAATCGTATATAATTTTTGAACTACTGGTAAATTCGAAAAATTAACGACGGAGCCAGGAATCGAACCTGGTATCTAGCGATGCTTTACCGGAGCCTTACTCCACTAGACCACCTAGCCGCCCTGACTCTGATGTCGTTAATTCCTCTCATCACCAGTAAGTTCAAATTTGTTTTCTTGTGCTGTAATAGTATGTGTGAATATAGAAAGTGTTCTTCCTCTTCGAGACACAAATTTGTAAGAATGTCTGTAAGTGTTTACATTTTGGTATCTTACGCTTCTTGGTGCGAAGCTCGTAAGACAGTCAATGACCGTCTAATATTGAAATGCGGATATGCATCATCAACATTAATATTAATCACGAGGCAATATTCATTTTGTGAATCGTATATAATTTTTGAACTACTGGTAAATTCGAAAAATTAACGACGGAGCCAGGAATCGAACCTGGTATCTAGCGATGCTTTACCGGAGCCTTACTCCACTAGACCACCTAGCCGCCCTGACTCTGATGTCGTTAATTCCTCTCATCACCAGTAAGTTCAAATTTGTTTTCTTGTGCTGTAATAGTATGTGTGAATATAGAAAGTGTTCTTCCTCTTCGAGACACAAATTTGTAAGAATGTCTGTAAGTGTTTACATTTTGGTATCTTACGCTTCTTGGTGCGAAGCTCGTAAGACAGTCAATGACCGTCTAATATTGAAATGCGGATATGCATCATCAACATTAATATTAATCACGAGGCAATATTCATTGCATATCCGCATTTCAATATTAGACGGTCATTGACTGTCTTACGAGCTTCGCACCAAGAAGCGTAAGATACCAAAATGTAAACACTTACAGACATTCTTACAAATTTGTGTCTCGAAGAGGAAGAACACTTTCTATATTCACACATACTATTACAGCACAAGAAAACAAATTTGAACTTACTGGTGATGAGAGGAATTAACGACATCAGAGTCAGGGCGGCTAGGTGGTCCAGTGGAGTAAGGCTCCGGTAAAGCATCGCTAGATACCAGGTTCGATTCCTGGCTCCGTCGTTAATTTTTCGAATTTACCAGTAGTTCAAAAATTATATACGATTCACAAAATGAATATTGCCTCGTGATTAATATTAATGTTGATGATGCATATCCGCATTTCAATATTCGACGGTCATTGACTGTCTTACGAGCTTCGCACCAAGAAGCGTAAGATACCAAAATGTAAACACTCACAGACATTCTTACAAATTTGTGTCTCGAAGAGGAAGAACACTTTCTATATTCACACAACGAAAAGTTGACGCAGATAGGTGGGTCGACGAGAGCGCAGGATAACGAATAGTTGACAGAAAAGGAACTAGAGCCTCCGGTCCTTGACTCGAAGTCAGCCGAGCTCCCTACGATAGGGCGTAATGTGCGCGTCTCGTAGAACCCCGTAAACAAAAATGGACACAGGTATTGAGAAGCTGCTGGAGTTTAGTATCAAGACAGATGGAAGATCGGCGAAGGCCACGCAACAATAGTCGAGCAATGGAAATATTAAGGTGGTAACCAACATTTTGCGCAGATTCTTGGAGAGTAGCCTACGAGACGCAGATAGCTGCCTGAGGGTGACATATAAGCGGTTACATATAGATTTGACCTGGGCTACTCATGACAGCTTTGAGTTAAGGATAATTCCAATATCACGCACACTGTCAACGTACGGAATCGGGAGACCATCAAGACGCACGGTAGGAAGATGCTCGAGCTGAATCCTGGAGGTATAAGAATCGCTACCAAGAATCATTGCATGTGGTTTCGCGACAGTAAGGCGGAGAGACGCAGATTTAGACCAGTTCATGATAGCCTGGACATCTTCATTGATGCGAGCAATGGCATCCTGAAACTTCCCCGTCGGAAACTGATAATATACCTGCAGATTGACCGCGTAGGCGGCTGCTATTATTAAGGACTGTAGAGATATCATGAATAAATAGGAAGAGCAACAGCAGTCCCAGAACTGAGCCCTGCCGTATGCCGACATCAAGATTTGCCCAGGAAGAGAGTAGGCCGTCTGGAGACGTGACTGCTTGCTTCTTACCATGGAGATATGAGGCAATCCACTGGATGATATGCTGCGCAAAATTAAAGTTGACAAGTTTGTTCAGCAGAACTGCATGCAGAATCGTGTCAACGGCCTTAGAGAAGTCGAAGAGGACAAGGACGGTAAGACTACGTTCATCAATGCCCCTTCGAACATCGTCAGTGAGTCTGAGAAGAGCAGTTTGAGTGCTGTAGCCAAGACGGAAGCCGGATAGCCGAGAATCGAGTAGCTGATGACGTTCAATGAAAAAGGAAAGTTGCTCGTGAACTACTCGTTCGAGAACTTTAGATATTAAGCAGAGGTTGGAAATCGGTCAAACTTGATCCAGCGAAGAGGGCGACTTGACCTTGCCTAACAGCAGCACGCGTGCTCGTTTCCAGACCTCCGGGAATACAGCAGTCAATAGAGACTGGTTAAGGAGAGCTAGGGGTGAAGAAAGATGACCAGTAGTTCGAGTTGAACGTCACGGAGCGGTAATTCCTCAAAACCCCGCGATTGCGATGAGAAGTGACTGATAGCTCGGAGAAGTGTAGCGGGAGACATATCCGGAAAGTAGAACGTTGAATTATTGTACGCAGAAAGCGGGAGGGTAGCGAAGAACTCGGCAACTTTTGTTGGGGACGAGGGGCGTTGGGAGATAGCCGCAAAATGACAATTAAGGTCGTGAATTGAGTCAAAAAGACAAAAGTCACCGTAGTTGTTGGTACGGGCCGGCCCGATGCCAAGATCACGAAGCTCCCTCCAGAGAGTTCGAGGTTTCTGAATAGAAGACAGCCAATTAGCAAAAAACTCGGCACGGTAGAAATGCGCCTGTGAAGGTCATCCCTGGTATCCCGGTAGCTAGCTGCGACCGAGAGCGTTTGTATGCCCGATAGAGCGAATCCCTGGCCCGCGCAAAAGCGTGAAGTTCGGCAGAGATCGACGGCGGCCTACTAGGTTTGAAGACGCGTTCTACATAGGGGGCATCCCTGTCACGAGTGGCTGTTATATTGTTCACGAGACAGGATAGATAGTCATCAACAGAGGGCTGAGTTTCAAACGGCGACCAGTTGCTGCCCACAAGATCTCTTCTAAAAGAGTAGGCCGAAAAATTAGCAAACGGCCGAGTCTTGATTATCTTACGAGGAGAGGAAAGAGCCGAAACCCTGAAATTGACTGAAATGTTGTCGTGCCCCGCGATGAACGGTGCACCAGACTGTGCGAAAGATTGAAGCGCACTCTCGTCACTAACAATCAGAGTCAAACTTACCGGTAGAACTAAGACGTTTTTGAGAACTCGAAAAACTTCAAACCTGTTCACCTCTCACCGAGGAAGAAAATCAATGTGAAACGCTCTTTGCCGCTACACATAGACGTTTGCCAGACGGACGTTATCAAGTTAAACTACGGTTTAAAAAATCAAATGCTGTTGAACTTGGTGCTTCAAATCAAACAGCGGTAAATTGGATGCTGAAATTAGAATGCAAATTCACACGTATTCCCGACTTAGTCACTCCGTACCGTGAATTTATGCAGGAATATTTGGATCTCCGGCATATGGTATCAACAACTTTTCATTCCTCAGAATCCGATCCCGGTGTATTCCTACCGCACCACCCCGTGTTCAAAGACAATAGTACTACAAGAACACGAGTGGTATTCAATGCATCGAGTCAAACGTCCAACGGTACGTCACTTAATGACTATCTCATGGTAGGTACAAAACTTCAAGCTGACTCACCAGCCACGATTTTAAAGCCGCACACACATCAATTCGGTTTCACTGCTGATATTGCAAAAATGTACAGCTAGATTCTCGTCGACCCTGAAGACACGAGGTATCAACATATACTGTAGCGCTCAATACCCAGTACCCCAATCGTTCTATACCGACTTGTTACGGTCACATACGGTACCGCATCTGTCCCGTATCTAGCAATGCGTGTACTCAAACAATTAGCTGCCGATGCAGAAAATGACTTACCGTTAGCAGCACCAATACTACGCCAAATATTCTATGTAGTGTAACGTGGCGTTTCACAGTCGCCCGTCACAAGAGCACACAACCGTTATTATTTCTAGTTTACGCGTCCTCAGCAGGGTACTCCAACGGAACTCGATACAAAATAGGCAATAACTACCTTTAACTAATTCTTTCGTTGTAAATTCTTTATTTCGCGCTTCGGCGCAAGCTAATAAGGTACTTGGACGACAACGATGCCGACCACCGAGGGAACAATATCTACCGTTTCCAGCTCTCGACGACTTCGCCCACCGACGGTCTGATCAGACTATACTGGCTACCTTGGTGCACTTCTATACACCTGGGGTAGCATTCACCCGAACCTTCCGTATCGCCTCGACTGCCGGTAAACAGAGAGATGAAAATCCTCCCGACGGCCGAGGGCACCGCTCCTCAAGGAGGAACCAGCCGCCCGCTCTATCGGATGCCGCAAGGATGGCGTGAAGGGCAGACCGTAGCCTGCCATCTTCCGACTTACCGGCCTGGTGCCGGACCGACCCCAAACCACTACGTCCATGTTGATAAAGCCATCGTTCCGAGGATCGACGCTGCCTTCCTGTCGGCAAGGACTAATTGTGTGGGTCGTGGTCCACGGTTTGGCCAACCGTCTGACTGCACGACCTCGGGTACAGGCAGCCGGCTACTGCGTGTACAAAAGCCGGTGGAAGTGAACAATGAGGCGTCACTCTCTACTCGGTGACTTTGACCGAGAGGCATCCTGTGTATGCCTCTGTCAAAGAAGTCCTCGATGATAGGCAACCTGGGCAGTAACCTAAAGCAGCTACTAAATCGTACGAGTTGGTGTCAATGACGAAATCACGAGCAGCACATTACGCCACATCTAGCGGTAATTTTCGAAAACGCATGACCACGCCGTTACCAATATTTGCCACAGGGGGATGGCCTGTTTGCGGTGGGGGTCAACCAACCAATCAAAGGGAAGAAGAATCGCCTCGCGACGACCGCGAGATTGGCGAGCCGAACTCCGACCTCCTTCTATTCTACGCTTGACCTGCTGAGCGACAGTTGTATCCGTATTCTCCCGATTATTCTCTCGTTTTGAGCTACCGATCCTACTTCCTCTCGTTCTATCGTTACTTTATCTACCGTTTCTCCATACCCTCTATCGTTGCACTATCGTTAACTTCTACCTGTGAATTCAAGTCCTTTTCTTTCTTTCTATTTTCTTTTGATTATTCTAAGTTCTATCTAAAATAAATTCAGTGTTGTGTGCCTGAAGTCACCAACTAAGGTAAGGTTTCTGCCTCTGTATTGTATCTTTACGAAGTTGCTCATAATTGCTATTCTTTCTTATGGTATTCATCGACTTTGTATGAATCATGGTCCATGGCTCAGAGTTTCAGTAAGCCGCCGTGTGACTGCATGATTTCGGTCATTAATATTGTAATTATCGTTTCTTGGTTTCATCGTGCGATGCCAGTTTTGTGTGAATCATGGTCCACGGCTTAGAGTTGCAGTGAGCCGCCGTGTGATTGGATGATTTCAGTAATTGATTATTTCCGTGTCTGAGTGACCTCGCAACTGCCGAATAGTTATTTCTTTTGTATTTATGATTTTTCTGATGATTTGTGAATTACTATTAGCCTGCTTCTGTATTTTCTATCGTATTTTGAGCCCTATTGGCTTTTACGTTTTATTTCATACTCTTTGTAATAGTAGTGTGCTTCATATTTCATTTCTGTTATTGCTTATTATATTTTTATTTATTTTTGTGCTTATTGTATCATATATCGAGTTTCTTGGAGTACAACCGAGCGTAGAATCAGCCTCTTAATATTACCGCACCTTTTTTCTATTGCTATTGGCAATTTTATATTATTTTTGCCTGTTATTCTTTTCTCTGTATCTTGTTAGATTAAGTTCTGCGAATTATTCTTTTGTACTGCGGTGTATTTAGGGTATTTCTTTATTCTGTAAACTCTTCGAAATTCTCACTCTCTCATGATTTTGTATTTCGTATTCTCTCAAAAGTTATGTTTAGGAATTCATTGTTCAATTCCTCAAGTCCGTAATAATCATAAATTATTGATTCTATCGTTTATGAATAATTCTACCGAAAGTTATCTAGTCGATCGTTTGCCGACTTTGTAAATTGTTAATGAACGTCAATCTCTCGTACTGGTTATAATCTATGGTAAATTCGTCGTATCATCTACCGAACTATCGTTACGTTGTTTTATACCGATTGCAGTAAAGTTCTCTCGTTTTTAATTGACAGAATAATAATTTTCGTAGCGTCATTTGCACCTTGGGTAAGATCACGTCGCCCAGTGACGTGTAGTTTTAAGTAAATTCTTGCATTACATCGCATCTCCCGACCTACGTTCATTTTTCTCTGTTCACTGCCGTCTCTCGTTTCAAAGCTACCGTTACTGCTATTCTACTAAAATTATTTTGAACAACGATTGCTTATTTTATTAACTACCGCTGTCGATACCATTTTATTTGCCTGTCTCAACCATGTAACCTTTTCGACAATATATGATCGATTGACCTGTTCATTTTCCTTCTGACTTGAGTTTATTCTTCAATTGGTTATTTTCTTCAATTCTGTAATTACTGTTAGCTGCCTTGAATACCGCCACTCTACCAGTTCGTACGTGTGCGTACCTGAGCTTAGCCAGCCATACAACGGGTTCTCTATTTATTCATCGTACGGTTTCGTGTTATTTTTATTGATTTGTATTATTGTTTGAAAATCGACGCTAACGCGTCTAGCGCCCAACATAATTGATTTTGTTATAGTTCAATATTTTGAATAAGTGGAGAATCGCGCCAAAGTGTTAACGGTAAGTCCTCATCCGAGGGTAACAGAATTTAGCGTTACAGTAGATGACGCGTTATTCGGAGCAAATAACGAAACTACCGCAAATTCAATAAGACTCGAACTTGAGAAATTACTAACTCGCGGAGGCTTTACTTCATCTAAATGGATAGCAAGTCACTCTTCACTATTGGAGAAAATTCCAAACACAGATCGAGAACTCACAAAAATCCGATCCTTCGATTCGAACGGATCAATTGAAGTTCTCGGTATCAGTTGGGTACCGGAAACCGATACATTTTGATGTATTGTCAGTAATCGCGAAATTATTTGATCCCCTTGGTTAGTTATCGCAAGTGCTTATTGTTGAAAAAATATTGATTCAGGAGCTCTAGATTATGTCGTCAGATTGGGATGACAACCTCCCCCTGATTTAACCGAAAAATGGACAAATTATTGCACCAATATAATCAACATCCACAATATATCAACGCCGCGATGGAATCAGCTCGAGTCAAACGAGACTCAGTGTCAAATTCACGGTTTCGCGGATGCCTCCACTCGCGCGTACGCAGCAGTCGTTTACTTACGCGTAGTCGATAAAGAAAACAACGCTCAAATTAGCCTGTTAACAGCTAAGTCAAAAGTTGCACCGGTTTGAACCATAAGCGTACCGCGACTTGAGTTATGCGCAGCAACGCTGCTCGCAAAATTAATCAAATACGTTGTGGACTCGATGCAATTAACATCGTGTACTACTTATGCATCGACCGATTCCACCGTCGTTCTGTGATGGCTCAAACAGCATCCATCTGCTTGGCCCACGTTCGTTGCAAACCGGGTAGCTTCGATACGAACCCGAATTCCTGAGGTCACATGGAATAGTGTACCGACAGCTCAAAATTCTGCGGCTGTGCGTCTCGGGAACTCACAGCATCAAAGCTTTGCAACCAATCTCTGTGGTGGCAAGGGCCCCCGTGGCTCAAAAATAACAAAACATCGTGGCCACGTATACCTGAAATCTCACTCATACAGGAAACCATTTCGGAACAAACTGTACACGTTTCGGCGGTACCGACTTCATCCTGGGAACTCTCCACTGAAATCTCGTCATGGCCCAGACTCTGACGTATCATTGCATAGTCTATACGTATAGTCGCGTACGTCAAACGTGAATCTCGCGCGTCAACATTAGGACTTTAAGGGGATGAAATCCTTAACGCAAAACGATATTGTGTCACAAACGCCGCATATACAAATATAACTTGTGATCGACAATTATTTTGTTACTATCGTGGCCCCACTTTGGGCGCCATTTTGTAACACGATAAAATTTCTCGCGAGGGTTAAACGAAGAAATGAGATAATTGGTCACCCTAGGGCGCAGTCACTAACCTGAATAATGAGACATAGAAAGAGATACGATAAGAGAAAGATATGATTGTTGGGCGCCAGACGCACATGCGTCAAAAATAGATAATTAGAGAAAATGATAAAGGTAAAGGTAGAGATAAAGATACTAGGCAAAGGTAAGGTCAGGTTCTACGACGGTTTTGCACAGCTTGCTCAGTATAAACAAGATAATGGTAGAGGGGAGGGGTCGAATCCAATAGACAAAATAAGAAACAGGTGAAGCAGAAATATGTAGTATCGGATATACCGGGACAATCTCTTGAAACTATACATATAACGCGCATGCGCCAAATAATTTAATCTCATTGGTCGCTGAAATCGCGCCACGGTGATGTTTTCATCTGCTGAGCAAGGCGCCAACGTACCCAAAATGAAACAAAAGCTGTAATTCTCTCGCGCGTAAAGCCGTGGATTGAGGTTATGCTGCTGTTTATTTTTACGTAGCGTGAATTGTCTAAGAAGAATAGTATCGTTCAGCAATACCGTGGTTTATTTCGGAAGATATTCAACCGACGCAATAAAGAATTTAACGAAAAAGCAAATATCAAATGATACAGAAATTGGGTGTTATTTATTGAAAGAAGAAATCTGAAATTCAACGTGAAATGTCATTAACAAGTGGGAGTCTGGACAAACAGAGGTAGGTAAGTAAAAACAATGTTTATTGTGAACAGATTCTTTATTTACATAAAATTAAAAATAAATGAATGGTTGAGACCCAGTAGAAGGTATTTCCAGAGTAGATTCGTTACGGTGCAGTGCTCCAGAAGTCAGTAATTAGTGCCGATAAACATGAAATTAATAAAAGAAATGAGTAACAAGGAATAAAGAAATTATTCATCTTAAACACGAAGCTTAGGAGGACAAAGAGTAGCAATTAACAGAAAACGTACCCGACACAATACTCACAAAAACCCTCGCCGACATCATTGATTAGTTGACAAAGTTTTTGCAGCTCCATTGTACAACAATCAGTGTTCCGTTAACAAAGAGGGTTCACCAGATATCCAAGAATAAAAAGAGAAAAAGAACAACAGTTAATATTACAGTGTAAATCATGCTATTAATGAAAAATTGAGAAACAAAACAATAACTTACAAGACAATCGTCCGATAACACTGGGAGACCAATCTCCACTCTTCTGATCACCCCTCGTCTGGCCATTGGTTGCCTTTCAAAAAGTGCTGCCTTTTTTTTGCCTTCAAAAATACCGAAAGATCCTGTTTGATAATAATAGCTTCTAATATTTTCAGGTACGAAATAATTCATTGTCAAAGCGGGACTAAATTTGTAAGGCATGGAAGCATGTAAGTAAATTTCCAATTATGTGATCTTTGACAATGACAATATTTTAACATGGATTCAATGATAAAATTCGTTTTTTTTTCAGCAGGCTCGAAGTTTAAACTTTAATTAACACGAGGAAAATTATGCCTTACCTGATGGTCAAAACGATTAGGTGGCAAGGATCCTGGTTTCTCGAGCGGTGCAATCATTAGAACCATCGAACCTGGTTGTTTCGTCAGACATCAGGTGCCAGAGTGAATTTTATCAGGCCATCGCCACCTTCTTAACATCAGTTGAGGCAAAATTGAAGAGCGGGATATACTACAGATCATAATGACTGAATATCCCATCATTTTACTTTGATCGAGCCAATAGCGATAAGTTTGTTACTTAACCGTTGCTGCCAATTCATTCTACCGAGGAATCATTCTGTGCACCATTGTAATTTAGGCATTATTATTGACCAGCATTGTTTTTCAAACTTTATACCATTTGATTTGGTATCTTATTTTAAAGCTTACTTTTACTCTCTTTGGCATTGAATTCAGATAAATAGTTTTTCAAGTCCTCAATTAGATTGTAGGGTTGAATTTTGCTAGGCAAACTGAATCAATCTCAATCTAGAACTGTTGAATAAGTTCAGTTAAAAATGTCTTTAAATTTAATCTTAGTTGACGGTGTCATCTGGCTAGCTAGTTGCAAGATAACTTGAAACCAAATTCAATTTTACACTCTTTATAGGGTCCTACGCTAAGACTGAAAGCTTGTGAATCTCCATGTACCGCAATTATTTCTGCATTTTATGTTAGCATTATCTGGAGCAAAAAAAATCCCATTTTGAGATTGAAAATGGAACCAGGAACACAGAGTTATTCAATAGCACAAATTGAAAACCAAGAATTTTATAATGGTTTCTGCAACAAAGGGACTCTTTCCAAATATCCTTGTTAGAAGGTGATGTTCGGAGGACTATGAACAAGATATTGTATCGGATTACATTATTTGGAAAGAAATCTTCATAAACTTCGTTAAAAATTAGATATTCATTTATTTTGATGGAACAAGGGACACAATCTTTACATTACTTTAAAATTAACATTACTCTAAAACATGATTGTCCTTGAAGCTAATTGTGACATCGAGGCGCATTTTCAGAAACCTGATTTTCAATTTGTGTCACAGGATGTGATTTACGTTCCTGAGTTCTACGCTTTCGATTAGATTTTCTTTGTTTCAAACCGCACTAACATGAAATACAGAAATCATTTTAATGAATCTAATATCATTTGAATTTTCAATTTGAGTATTAGGTTCCCTTCATTCATTTAATCGAACATCATTGAAAATTTGCGAAATAAATTCTGATCATCATTCGGAAATTTTAAATAGTAGTCGCAATAATTTGTTAATCGGAAAAAATACATTGACTATCGACTATTCGTAAATTTTGTTGAACTATTTTCAAGTAAAAAAAGATTCACAGTTCCGTTACAGATAGTGAGATATTTAAATTTCTTGAATGCTCGGTTTGATGTCTCATTTTCGAAAGTGATAAAATTCAATATTACCGCCTGAAATCACAAAAGAGTGAGAAAGTTGCTTAGTTGCTTGAAAGTGGCGATGATCTTTGTACGTCTGACAAATTGAATAGGCAGATAACAGTGAATATCAGAGATGTAATTATTTTAGCCGTATCACCTGTTGATAGATAAAAATTCCATTGTTATTTCCAATGTACAAAATAATAAAAATGATTAAATAAAGTGTTCGCACCTACCTGCTGCGTTTCTTCCAAGCACCCAACATTTAAACAGATTTCTCATTTTAGTCGAATAAAGCCAATTTTCAAAGAGCATTAGCATCAACTTTCCGAGTCACTACCTCGACTGTTTGAGATTCTAACCTCAAAAATTCGTATGAACTACAACGCCGCCAGAAACAGAGTTTGAAAGCTGAAACTCGGAGTGGCTAACCTGCCCGAGCAGCCGATAAAACTCGCGCATGCGCATTATATGTATAGTTTCAAGAGATTGTCCCGGTATTGATTAGGAAACGATGAATTTAATAACAAGCAAGTACCTGAAGAGATTGAAATACAATCACGATAAATGCGATAATTAACAATATGTACAGCCAGATAAAAGTTGATCGAGAGATTTAACAAATAACGGAACGTTTTCCGAAGAAGCGGGAAATATGCGTTAGCTCGCGATACTATGATTCAAGGTAATGATTAATACGGTTTCATAATGAATATGCAGAACAGAAAAGATATACGGTACTTAAATTAAGCATTGAGCAGGTAAACCATAAAATATGCGAAGCGATTATAAAACACATGCGAGATACAAAAAGTGTAATAGTTATCACATTACCAGAATTATCAGAAATATGCAAAGACAAGGAATTACGAATTACAAGATAAATTCAAGGCAACAGGTCAAGTAGAAAATTATTATAAAATATAAGTACTAACAGATAATACGTAGTCTCTAGTTTGCGGTAAGCGCGAGAAGAAAGAAAGGTAATATGCGGTACGATACAAGATAATTCAAGATAAGGCAAATAATATTCAAGATAATTAACCCTTTCGGCCCGATCGGTGACTATGATCGCCCAACGTCCGACGCTCGCTCTGTCCGATTGGTGACTATAGTTACCCAACGCCCGACGCTCGCTCTGTCCAAGCGGTGACTATAGTCACCCAACGCCTGACGCTCGCTCTGTACAAGCGGTGACCATGGTAACCCAACATTTGACGCTCGTTATGTACGAACGGTGACCATGGTAACCCAACATTATGTTATAATTTTTTGAGCATTTTTTTTACGAGCGACTGCACTCGCTCCGCGTAAGATAGCGTGGTATTGTGCGTCTGACGGGCGCTTGCAGTTGTTCCGCAAGTACGGACGCTTGCCGCGACTGTTCGGTCAGCCGGGACGGCGCGACGTAGAATACGTCCGTAGCGAAAGGATTAATATGCAACGTACGGCAAACCAAAGAGACTACGGACAAATACGGTCAGCGATATTAGCGAAGAAAATGATGAAAAAGATGTTATGCGATACGGCACGATACTCCAATGTCGAATGAACGACGAGCGGGACCACGCAGCGATGTAAGATCGCTCACGCGGTACACTCACTAAGATACGATAATCAACGGTAATAGGTAAAGAGACAGATATGAACTAATCAGAGAAAATATAGCGAAATCGTAATGTTCAATAACTGAGATAAAAATTGATCATTTAACAGAACGCGCTGCTATACAGCGATATTAGACATTCTAGAAGAGAAAGATAACAAAATAAAGCAATAGTCAATAACAATGCGTAAGTAATAGTTAACCAGTCGCGAGGCTACTTGCAATAAGAAAGAGAAAGGGACAAGATAAGAGATCAGAGAGAACAAGGTACGAGCCCAGGTGGCTCAAGCAGACCAACTGCAAGATAAAGAGAAAGAGAGATAGAGATAAAGGTATGATATATTGCAAGTACTCTCGTGGCTTCACAAAATAGAAAAGGAACCTCACTTACGTAAAAGAAGATCTAACAGGTGCTAGAGAATGCGATGCGATAGTGGCACGACGAACTTTGGTAGCGATAACAAGAAAACGTCTAATATTAACGAAACTGAAGGTAGAGTTAACGAAAAGCACGTCTGCTATTAGCGATTACTCAACGTAGAGTGTTAACAAAAGGATAGCACGTCTTTACTGTTCGAGAACTGATCGTAGAGTTTTACAAAAGAAAAGCACGTCTTTATTGTTCGAGAACTAATCGTAGAGTGACGAGACGAGCGATGATCCTGATCCTCGTCGCGCTGCTGTCACGTGATTTTTCCTCAAATTTGCGGTATTCTAATTGGTCAGCAGGTCGCGTAGGTCTGGTTTACGGCTAGGAGGCGATAATCCCTTGCCGCTAGTTTTTCTTCCTCCGCGACGACAGATATCGAGGTATCGGGACGTCGGAAGGTGGACGGAGATGTTTTTCCCTCAGCGGTGCGGTATCGTTGGTGAGAGGGGAGGTCGTACTGCTCATGTGTTGCGATATCGAGGTGTGTGACAATATTACGTCACCGGTCCTTTGTACTTGCGACCGACTGTAACTCACTCCTTGCTTTACTGGTACTCCCCGTTGTAGCTATTTCGTCGGCGCTGCATCCCGGCCCTCACTCATTGAAGCCCTCATGCCGGAACGATCTGGTGGTGATGGCCCATAACCCGGATCCCCACACTAGATCCACCAGATCCAAGTGGTCAGCGTATCATAGCCTATTCCACGCCGCAGTCCTTCGATAGGACGGTTCGTGAAGAGAAAACCGTCCTCTATTTGACAGACAACGACTCAATAGGTGTCAGGGTCGGTTCAGCTCCAGGCTGATAAGTATCGTCGACGGGAGGCTTTGTTGTGTTTTTGACGCACAGCCCTGTACGCCGCCTTACGATGCATCCGAGCGGTAGAAGCATTCATTCGTGGATCGGCTCCTGGCCGATAAGTCTTAAATAGTCGGAGGTACCGTTTGTGCATCACGCACGACCCTGTTCGACAACTAGATAGGCGTCCATCGGGAGTGGTTTCAGTGATATTCGTTCGTCTATAGTCGGTGACGGTCGATGTTGACCTGGTACGTGACCCCTGTCAGGCAGTGTCCTGGCATCTTGACGCGAAGGTCTCGTAGATGGTTCTCGTAGAGCATTACAGAATTAGAAAATGAGATAAAATTAGCTTAATAAAGAGAACTCAACTTAAAGATAATTAGTCGTTCATTTTTGGAGTATTGGCCTCAGACGTGCTTCCGTTATTTTTAGCGATATTTGTACCTAGGGAAGTGCGATAGTTACACAAAGTGACGGGGTACGGAATACCACGTCACAAACTCTATCATTATGCATTCATATCATTAATTATTAATATTTACTTTTAATGTTCACGAGGAAGCATAAACCATTATTAAATTTACTATTAAATTCGACGTAACCATCTTATAATTCAGTTCCTGGCACGACGAAAGCGCCGCGGCCCAGTTAACCGCTGCCACTTCAGCGTTCTCGCGCCCGCCAGATCCCGGGTGTAATCAACACCGGGATGAGGCGAGCGCGAGATCACGCGCTTCGAGGATGAGCATCGCAAGGCGAGCCTTTGTCTCAAATTGTGAAGTCAGCAAAAATCTCGCTCGCTGTCCGAGGCTCCAAGGGGTGTCGGACGAGCGAGCGAAGTCAGTCCCGTTGAAAACAGCCTAATAACGACATCTACGGAACCCGGCTCCTTCCAAGCTGTTGTGTGAAGAGAATCAGACTCAGAGTCACCGACGATTAGAGTGGGAGCCCCTCTAAATCTAGAGGCGGTATTCGAAAGCATCTCGCGTCGCGCCGGAAGTCTTTGAAGTTAGTTGATAAGTGTTTATAGCTGTGTCACGAACTCAGTCGAGCCGTGTAGTGATGAGTGTAATCACAATCAAGTCAGAGAGTGAGGAGAAACCACCGAAGAGTGAGTAGACGAATGAATGAAACATTGGGTTGAGAACGTTTCTTGTAAGCTCCTCGTCACCAATTTTCTTGCTTTCCAATTTCATTTGATATCATTGAAAAGCTTGCATTCCACCGTAAATATTTTTGAAACTTTGATAATAAATCCTCCACCCTATTCACAAGGATTGCCCTGTAGAAGACGATCACCAACCTACCCACGCAAAAATAAATCTGAAGCTCTACTGTTATCTAGAGGGTTGAGTCGACGCGTGCAAGACCGCTTCGCACATGACACCACCAGCGATGGGTTGATCTCGGTAGTCTTTGAGCTTGTACGTCACAGGATGAGTATTTTCCACTCGACTTATCGTGAATATTTCAGTTGTCCGATTGGGAGTGTGACCTTACTCGAAGACATTTTTGAATTTCCTGATTCGAACTTTGTCGCTGGATTTGAACTTTGCCGCTTTGGTAGGTATCTCTCGAAGCCTTCCGTACGCCTGATGTAATAACAGCCTTTCGTTTGCAACGGTCACATCCGACGGTTTCAGTCGTATGGTTCGATGTTTTGTGTTTTTGTGAGCCGAAACCAAATCAGATGAGACATCGAGCCACTTGTAGCTTCCTTGCAAGCTAAACCGTGTCCACATTTTACCTTTTAGCGTGCGAGTGAAACGTTCACAGATCGAAGCCTTGAAATTACTGTACGTGGGGTAAAGTTTGATCGCGTAACGTGTCATAAGCGATCCAAATTTCAAATTATAAAATTCCGTTCCTCTGTCAACGCGTGAGTTTTTTGACACCCGTCCTTGGACAAGCGCAGATTCCATTGCCTTCGTAACATCATCTCCAGACTTGCTCTTGATCGGTATAGCCCACGCGTACTTTGAAAAGATATCAATAACTGTCAGCATGTACTTGTAGCCTTTCTTCTGTCCAGCGTACGAGATCATATCAACAAGATCCGCCTACCGGGTCTCGTCGATGCCACGCACGTCTACACGTCAACACGGCTAATTCCGGCGTGCAGGCTTATGCAGTTTTGTCACCAGTGCTTGCTTTTCCTCGTTCATATTCCAACGCTCTTAGTCTGATGTCCAATTTGGAAATGATTTCTGCGTTTCGAATCAACAGGTCTCTGCCTGTTTTAAAGTCTGTGTAAAAGGTATCCAAGGCTTTCTCCGTGGCGATTTCTAAAGCTGTGATCATCCGATCGAGGTTGTCGATTTGTTTTTGCAGCACATTGAATTTTCGTCTTAAGATTTTTAAAGTTACAGCATTGTTCGGCTCTGCCGGATCTGCGACATTGCACAGTCTCTTGTTCCGTATATCGTAATGCCCGTCCGCTGTTATTTGAAATCAGACACCCGGAGGACCGTGAGTGCTCGCAGCTGTGTTTTTATCTAGCTGACGTCCAAACACGTTGACGCTTATCTCGTAAATGATTGCAGAGTCGACGAGACTTGGCTACTAAATGATTCCGGCTTCCCGTAATTTATCTAGAACCGACATAATTTCATTGTTTTGACTTGGTTTTCCAGCCGCTTGAGATGCCATAAGCAAACGAAGACGTTTCACCAGCTCGTTAGCGTCATCCCAGAAAATATAATCTCTTCTCACACCTTGTCAAGTAACCCAAGCCTGAGGTAGCAGAACACCTTTGCCCGTACGCTTCGACATCTGTAAGGATGGTGATACGCCTTTGCCTAACGTAGAATTATTGAGCAGCTCAGCAATGAAATGCTTGAATTTGGCGCTCTGAGCGTTTCGGATAGGCTCGGTGGCGCTATAGTACTTTCTGTGAGCATTTGTTGCGAGAAGGATATTTCTGTAATTCTCCTTGTCGTTGCGGGTAACGTGAGCGCAGTTTGGCATCTTTTTAAACAGCAGCTCCAGCAGTCCCTGAGTTTTCGGTTAGAGCGTGCCGCCTATGCGAACGGAATCGCGCTCGAAGCTTATCGGTGAGTCACCAACCATCAGCCCGGCAGTTGAAGGACTCCGTACCCCGTACACGGTATCCAACTAGTGCTGTCTTTGTTTATCGTTAAGCATCTCAAGATATTCATTTTCTGATCTCACCAACGATTCTGTGACAATTTCATCCTCTTCCTCTGCAGTTGCAAAAGAATCTTCTGCTTCCATTTCATTCTTCGGCTCATCCTTCGTTTTAGTTCAAGTTCTTCCTTCACCTCTTCCTTAAAAAGTTTCGTGCCTCGAGAAACATTGACTCATTTCTGTAGCGGGGTTACCACAGGTTTGAAGACATCCTTCATTGTTTCCTGCAGCTCATTTCCCGTCTTGAGGGTTATGAGCTTACGACGGAGTTCTGGAGAGCTATTATTTCATTTTCTTTGAAGATCGTGTATTTTATTCGTATGTCATGTTTATAAAATGGTTAAATCCCTTCCTATACTGACGCTTACCGAGCTCTTCATCCTTGTCGATCACTACGAATCCATATTTGTCACCGTTCCAACATACCGTACACAAGTCTTCAAACTCTCCGTACGACATATCGGTGCTTACATGAGCGTTGTACACATGTCTCATACTCATCTGATGTTGTTTGAATAAGACCAGCAAGTTGGTGTTGTCACGGACGAGATGCTTAGGGATTCAAGGGTACATCTGACAAAGATAGGAACAGTCTAGATCGTGATGTCTACCCATACAAAAGTACGCGCGTATGTTATCCTGCTTCTCACACGCTAAGTTATCGAATACCATGATCGGAAATACACCGTCGACATTTTCGAGCACTTGACTCAGAAACTTATATTTCGGTTGATTGGGAGATTTTGAGTAAACGTACAGGTTTTCGAAACTCAAACCGTGTAGATGCGTTCTGAGCGCGAACAATTCATTGGTTTTTCCACAGTTAGATGGTCCGCAGAATACCGGACGTACACTACTCGGCAACAATTCGCCATGACGTTATTCCGTTTTGTACTCTGCTGCGTACATTTGTCAAAATTCATCATGGGCAGCTTGGTCGATTGTGTCTCGAACCTTATCTCAAACGTGACTGGCTTGATTTTCTATAAATGCATCGTTCATGACAACTTTCTCTCAGTCGCAGAGCAGATATGATTGTGCAAACACGTGATCGTAAGCGATGCTAAAAAAGCGATCAAGTGGGAAAGGTTTGGTGAATAGCATTATCTACAAACTCCCGATCGAGTTGCATGTTCCCGGTTACCAATACTGTGGTCCTGGTACGAAGTTGACGAAAAGACTCGCGAGAGACGATTCCGGTATCAATCCTCTCGACGCAGCGTATAACGAACACGATATAGTGTATTCAAAAAATCGTGAGAATCTAGAAGCTAGAAGCGTTGTCGAGAAAATATCAGCCGAAAAAGCCTGGAAACGGGTTCTCGCGAAGGACGCAAATTTCGGTGAGAAGGCAGCCGCTTGGGCTGTAGTTAACACGATGAAGGTGAAAACAAAGTTAGGCATGGGGTGTCTTAGCCAAACAATGTTTCCTTGAACAAAATCATACGAGCGGCAAAACAGTCTACGATTCGGAGCTACAATGCGAAAACAAGCAGCAAGTCTGCACTCAAAGTTGCTCAAGAAGCTGTGAAAAAAGAAGGTGGTAAACATAATGTCCGATCACCGCACGTTCTACCGGTACCCTCAAAAGTTGGCGGATTTCTACCTCTTCTCATACCTATTTTTGCCGGTCTCAGCGGTATGGGTGCGTTAGCGGGAGGTGCTGCGGGTATAGCAAAGGCTGTAAACGATGCGAGCGCGGCTAAACGAGAATGGGAGGAAAACAAACGGCATCACAAAACGATGGAAGCGATCGCCTTGGGTAAAGGTCTCCATGTCAAACCTTGTAAAAAGGGTTTCGGTTTCTATCTTTCGAAAAATTGAATGTAAAGCTACCACGCCGAGCGTTGACCAACTGGGATTTGCTGAAGTATGCGAAAATCATGAGAACTCTATACTTCTGAGGTGTCTTTATGCGCAACGAAATGCCCAAAACCGGACCGCGTGAAAACGTGACAGCTGTAGTCGATCTTAAAGATGAAGATAGCCCTGGGACACACTGGGTTGCATATGAGAAACGCGGCATCGATATGGTTCACTTTGATAGTTTCGGTCATCTTCAACCTCCGTCAGACCTCGTGAAAAATCTCGGTGTTGGAAGCATTGAGTACAGCGACGAAAGGTATCAGGATTACGGTACATTCGATTGCGGACACTTGTATCTGAAATTTCTCAGCCATGGGCTATATAAAGATGACACGTAATTTGATAACGTCAGTCGAGCACTCGCAGTCATGGATGATCCGTTTACATTATCGATATCGGGAACGTCTTCGATTCTCGAATCGCAATATTTTCCTCCGATCGAACTTGCTTTAAACAAAAATCATGTTCTCGGTCTCGTTGAACTGTTAACCTTCAATTCCATTCCCAACGGTGATGTCGGTCGCAATAAAATATACGTAGCCGATAGGGTGGTCACTATATGTATATACTGGCAGCTACAAAATTGAGGATAGCGGAAAGTATGTTCAAGACGCGTTCAAAAATACCAACATTGAAATCAGCAGAAAGCCTAACAACAATACGTTATGCAGCGAAATCAAATGTAACCGCATCGTAAATTTAGAACCTGACGATTCCATTGGTCAGATTTTCGGATTTACACCGCGCGTATTGGCAGCTAACCAAACTCGCTATTCGGATATGCCTGTAGCTATTCTCAAGGTCAACGCGATGCGAGTCAAATGCAACATTACAACCGGTGCCTACAACAACGAGCGCATAGTGCATACTATTCACGAATTTCTCCCTATCGTTCCGCCAGGATATAAGATGGTGGAAGTACCGTCACACATTATTTACCTTCTGATCACCGTCAAGACCATACCTCACATACAGCATCAGTTAGTCGATCAAGACGGAGACCTGGTTAATTTTTACGGAGACGTTATACCTGTGAGACTGCACATCAAATCGCAATAAAAGATGTGTATTGTATATATCAGATTGTATAAAAAGAGATATATCAGTCAGTTAGCATATCCCGATCAAGTCAGTCATTGATCGATTTCCTAACCGCTGACACGTCGGAATGAGGGGTTCCTGATAGCTTTGGGTCTAAGGCTAAAACCTTTTGGAAACGGAATTTCCGATGGATGAAACTGCGATTCTGCTGTTCGTTGCCTGCTACGTACCATGGAGGAGGAAATTTTGAGCATTCGAACACCCGTCGTCTTTGACGAATCAATCGCCCACCAAGAAATACACGCACACAAACCGTACGCATCGTCAACTTTCAACAACAGCGATGAGATTCGAATCATCGTTCAGCATCAGGATTCATGCGTATTACCGAGCAAGAGCTCGCTGCATATCTCTGGAAAATTGCTCAAATCGGACGGCACTGCAGCGGCGATGACAACTTTAGTCAATAACGCCATCCGCCGTTTATTCGAAGATGTACGGTACAAACTGAACGCTGTAGAGATTGATGAATGTAAAAACGTTGGTCCGACCAGCCTGCTGAAACGTTCCGCTTCGCTCAACTCTTGTCAAAGTTGACTTATGGAAAATGCTGAATGGCTCGACGTCCAGGAAACGAAAAAATCAACTGATGCCGATGGCAACTTTGACGTGGTTATTCCCTTGAGCATGATATTGGGCTTCGCTGAAGACTATCGCAAGATCATCGTCAACGCGAAACACGAGCTGATCCTTACAAGATCAAAAAGTGATTGAAATGCCATCGTTCAAAATCAAGACGAAGACTTTAAAATCGTGATCGATCAGGTGAAATGGTTAGTACCCTATGTGAAGCTCTCGGATCAACGAAAAATCGCACTGTTGAATTTCATTGAGAAAGATACACCTGTCTCCATGAGCTTCCGCAGTTGGGAGTTGTACGAATACTCTTTGCTACCGGCAACTACGAAACACGTTTGGACTGTGAAAACGTCTACCCATTTGGAAAAACCGCGAATTGTCACGCACGGTTTTCAAACGAATCGAAAAAACAACGCCGGCAAAAATGCCAGTTATCATTATTACTGTAACATTACTGGCGTCAAGCTCTTCTTGAATTCCGAGTATTATCCATACGGCAACCTGAACTTGGACTTGATTCACGATCGCTCCGCATTACTGTACGAGACGTACGCAGACTTTCAAGCCACCCGTTACGGCAAAGAACCCGAGCCTCTGTTGACGAAGAGCGAATTTCTACAGTACGAACATTTGATTTTCATCGACTGTTTGAAACAAAACCAGGCTCTGAAATCTGGACCGGTAGATATTCGTATCGAATTCGAGACTAAAAATAACTTTTCCACTGGTACATTTGCCTACTGCTTGATTTTACATGATCGTATAATCGAATATGACCCGCTGAGTGGTGCGGTGAGGAAATAGGTACAAAAAACCGTACTCTTGAGTTGATTTTTTCAATACAATATTTTTCATCCCTAATTTCAACCGTTAATTTAGAACCTCTGTCCTGCTTGTTAAGAGTTTATTCAAGAACCTCCCAGAATTCGACATCGCAACTCAATCCGTTGTCCGCAGACCGTTCGCCGTCAAGTCGAAGGTCGTCGAACGAATTGTTTGTCAGTCTAAGTTTCCGAGAATCTTTCAGAGTCGAGGCGGCTTCTTCACACGGCTCACGAACTCAACGTCGCACCGCACTCCGTTGTCTGCAGGACGCTCGCCGTCAAGTCGAAACTCGTCGAAAGATTTCGAGTATTGTTTTCGTCGGACGATTCCGAGAATTGTTTGTTTGAAATTCGTTCAAGGCCTGAGTAGGTCTTTCAGAATTCAACGTCACACCGAAATCCTTCGACCGCATGCCGCTCAACATCGAGTCGAAACACGACGGTCGAATTGTTTGTCAGCCTAGATTCGTTCAAGGCCGTTGTCCACCCTCAAAACCTCTCGATCGCCGTAGAATTTTCTGGAAGCTCTCAACACCTGACACATTCCAGGATTCTCGGTTGGACGTCCGAAGATCCACGGAGTCCGCTCGAACGCATGTGGATTTACGGAATGCGCTCGGTAATGCAGTTTAGGATCCCGCTCGATGGCATGATTTTCTTCACCGACAAAGAGCACAATCCATTCCACAAGGGGTAATACCACGGCAATTTGAGGCATTTTCTACTAACGATCATGGTCATTTGGAGGATTTTCTACCGACGATTATGGTCATTTGGAGGATTTTTCACCAACGATAACGGTCATTTGGAAGATTTTCTTACTGACGAGCGGTCGGCAGAGCACGTTTTATCTTAAGAAAGTGGAGGTAACCTTCAAGGGTTTGCGTCTGGGATGCATGGATAGGCGACTTGGTCGACGGATAGGCGGTTTGGTCGGTAAAGAAGGTACTTCTATCCAGAGCTTTCCTTTTTACACTACCACTTTCGAGCTCCTAATTCATTTATCGTGCGCTTCTCGGTATCCCTCAATGGTTTTGCTTTCGGCCACGACTAACGATTTTTGAGCATAAATTTAGGGCCATTCAACCTCCAATCATTCGAGCGTATGGGTGTGTTAGACGGTCGCGTCGCGTCGTCAGCTGGGTTCATGCTCGTAGGCACCTAGCCCCATTCCGCGACTTTTGACAGCTCGCTGACCACCCGTCATCTATTCGCGACGAACATTCGCTTCTGTGAAGGATCCACGTGAATCCAGTATAAAACGGTCGAGGAGTCGGACCAAAAGACGCGCTTGTGTACACGAATTTCTAGTTCTCATTTGATAGTGGCCGCCATTCTCGCTCCAAGCGGACCCGCCTGTAATTCCGGTCGCTGTACCGTCATCGGTTTTACTGGTGTGACTCTCGATTCAGCCATAACAAGCGAGAAATGAACTTTGCCGTTGGTTGCTTCCGATCTTAAATACGCTGCCGCAGCATATGCTTTCAAACTTGCATCGTAAAATATGTGCAGCTCCGTTTTGAAATTTTCAAATCCAGGAATACGATAGCAACGTGCCATTGTGCAATTGGATTTTTGAAAAAAATTTTTTTTTGTGAAAACTGGGAAGATCATATATAAGTTTCATAACAAAACAATTTTTATTCTCCGGAGTTCACTCCTTAAGAAACGATTCAGGTTATAAAGCACGGTACGAAAATTTTATGAGGAGTAAAATCAAGTGTAACACAAAAACTTGAGCCGTTATAGAAAGAGAAAAACATATATATCTGTAGGATTGAACGTGCAAAAGAATGAGATGGAATACATCACACAGCGTATCCTATCCTCGGGGTCTCCTCTTTGTGCGATGCTTCGTAGTCTCACTGCATAGTTCACTACCTCAGTTTTGAGAGTTAACTGTGGGCGTATGTTTGTACGTGTGTGTTGTGTGCCTGCGTATTACGAAGTTCTGCCGCAACTTGTATACTGCTGCCGAGTACAGGGTACGCATGCTGTATAATAAATACATATAGCAGCATTTATTGTATCGATACAACGTATACAAACAGCAACTTAACCATCAACTTTTGATGTTTTGATTTCAAAATTTTCTTGTACTTCTATGCATTGATACGTGTATTTTTATGTACAACGCTTTCATTAAAGTAATATAAATAATTCAAATAATTACAGTTATATGTTTGTTTCTCTTATTATTTTAGAAGATGCGTTCATTTACCCTCTTTTTCTATTCGATATATTTCATAATTATCGTTCATAAGGAGTAAACTCCAGTCATGCGTCGGAGCTGACGCACACACTTTTTTTCCCAATAATTGAAAAGTTATATCAAAATAAAAATAAATTTCTTAATCGAGTACCGAAGACCCGCCGACAGCTCCGGAACAAACCCGAGCGCGTGCGACGTCATAATGTTAGTTTTCACTCATTGCAGTATGCAGAGATGATAAGTAAAGTGTTTTGACTTTTGATCAATTCAATTCTGTTGTCGTTGTTGCCGTTGTTAAATACTAAGAAATATATTGTGAATGTCGAATCTCAGAAGTTATCGCTTTTGTTTTGTACCATTATGTACAAATACTACAAAAACAACTCCCGACAAAATGTTTTTAAATGTTCCTCTTGATGAAAAATGTTGAAAGAAATGGTTTCAAGCAGTGCACCGAGATAATCCCAAAACAAAATCGAATTTCTTTAGTTGTGAAGATCATTTTGATGTAAGTATTTCATAATAATATTGTTATTAATTATTATTTATGTAAGTCTACAAATGAAGTAAGTAGAGTTCAGTCAATAAATTTTTTTAACTGGGCTCCAAATCATAACCTTTGAAATTACAACATTAAAAATTTTCTATCAATAATTTAATGAGTTTAAATAATAAATTCATATAAATCTAATAATTGAGATTCAACTTGATATTTTTATGATTTTGTGAAGCTTTAGGTCATGTATTAAACTAGATTAAAACTTGTAAAGTAAATGGTATGGTGGTTTTTCTCTTATTATAATAACATTTAAATAATTCTTATAATATATGTTTTTTTTTTCTAGTTGAAAAATGATATAGAAAATTACATTTATTACACAACAATGGGAGGTAAAGCAAAGAACAAAATTGATGTGGTACCACACAAGTTTGAACGTCAACCTAATCGTAAACGACAAGGGACTACGATTCTCAGACCAGCTGCAGAAAAAAGACGGAGACATCAAATTATTGAAGAAATTTTGAGTGAATCGTCAGACAGTATTAAAATTGGTAATCCTCGAGAATTAAACATTGATGCCGCATCAGGTAACACTGTTGAACATATTGAAATCAATTCTGCTCCTTTATATGTAACATCCGACACACAAATCAGTGTTGAAACACAAATTGATATCAACAGTCGTACTCATCAATCGGAGTTGATAAATCCTGCTCACCAACTAAAACTGGTTGCATTAGTACTGTAACATCTCCAATAAAGCCACTGCGTCAAAAATCAATTTCAAATTTACTCGAAGATGCTCAAAATAGTTTGTCATTGAGTAGTTTTACAACACATTCAAATAGTTCACAAGCGATTTCTGAACCTTCAGAAAATACCAGCTCGAGTACTATGGATTCTAGCAGCTTTCAGTCTCTTGTAAAAAAAGCTGAAATTTTGAAAGTCACAAATTACTTAATTAACGACAATCTAAGAGCGTATACTGGAGTTCCTCAAGAATGGAATGTCATGCTAGAACGTATTAGTGTTATATCTAATATTAAAATTACGTGTTGAGAATATACAAATATTAACGCCTTTTCTGTGTGTGGATATAGACGAAGGATCGAGCTAGTCAATAGTAGAATTAGAATAAGACGGTAATACGTAAGATATGATTTTGTTTTGATTCTGGACTTTGGTCTGTGGATTTCCGCCTTCTCCCCAGTCTGCATGTATTTGCGCCATGATACAGTCATGTGTATCAGTTTCCGTTACCATACATTAATAAACGCAATCTTTTCATTTCACGAATAATTCACCGTGTTGTGTTATCTCGTTTATTCCTCACCCCAAGTGTCTCAAGCTACAGAAACCGTAACTAACTTTCAGCAGGTTATGGGCCCAGAGACGCGTGTCATTGTGTGTATGGGCAAATAGTTATCGGTTTCTCGCGTGTGAGGTAAATGGCCGACGGTAAAGGCATCCTAGTTTCCGAAATGATTGACTCTGCTCTGGGAGAAACTTTCGACGGTTCTGATTCATCAAGTGCAGTTATTGGACTCAATCAAACTCAAGCCGTTGATAAGAGTGTAGTGATAGACATTCCTGAAATGTCAGCAGAAACGGCAGAATCAAGGACATACCAAATAAACAGGTTTAATGGACAGAGTTACCAGCTATGGAAAATGCAGATGGAAATATACATGGGTGGAAATGAACTGGAACCTTATATCCTTGGTACCATACGACGATCAGCAGCCAACGCTGATGCCTGGGATAAGAAGGACAAGGCAGTGAAGGCGTTTCTGATGCGGGGTCTGGAGATCGAGCAGCTAAAATATCTAACGCAGTGTAAAACCGCAGAACAGATGTGGTCGAGGCTGAAGGTAGTGCATGCCGAGAAGAGCGACCAGTCAGCCCAGATTCTACTGGATCGTTTCATCAATACTAAAATGGAAAGTGATGAAAAGGTAACGGATTACATCTTAAGGATCATGTTTGGAAGAGACCGCGAATTCCGGTGAAGAGTGATCGTGAGGAAAATTGAGGATAGAAAAGATGAAGAGGCCGGAAATAAATCGAACAGTCCGCACACAGGAATTAACAAAGAAATATGATTGAGATTTATTCTCCTTTGATTATGGATTAATTTTAAATATATAAAATTGGGTAACTGAGGTCCCGCGAACGATGGCGAAGCCATTCGCGCAAACGCGTTTTTTTTCTCTGGAAGAGCTCAACGAATATTTATAAACTGAAGAGACCGAAAAACGAAACAATATCGCGGAACGAATCGCGGGCGTGAATCGCGAGAGTTCGTTGATTTAATTTGACGAAGTGAGCCAGGAATGTTTTATTAAAAAAAAACTGTTGGAAAACTGAAGAGCACGAGTTGAACGTATCGCGGCTTTTCGAAGAATACCGGTCGAAGAAGATGGCGGCGGAGCCTCATGTCGAAAACTCAAAAAAAGGGGGGGGGGGGGAGGGGGTTGTTCGTCGGGTTCGAAGTCCGAGCGCGGCGACGGCCGGTATGTGCCGCCATCTCGAGTGAACTCCGAACGCTAAGAAGAATCCTGAACAGATCACCTCCTTGACACAGAGACTCAGTGAAATGGATTTAGAACAAAAGGAGCCAGTTATCATTGCTAAGATCCTGGGAAGTTTACCACAAAAGTACGACAATATAGGAGCAGCTTGGTTGGTAGTTCCGAAGGAGCAGCAGACCGTTGAAAGATTGGCTGGGCACCTTATTGACAAGGAAACTCTGTTGAGTCAAAGGTCAGGAGATAGTCAACAACAACAAACTTCAGAGGCATTGAGTGCGCGATGGAATAACAAGAAAAACAACACAAGAAAGAAAGTCTTCGATTCAAACAGTGATGGGCAAAGTACAGGACACTCACACCCACGAAGACCAGGAGGTCGATTCTATACTAGGCGCAATAGAATAGCGTCCGATGCAAACTCGACATAGCGTCGGAAGCGTTATACGTATATTGCGTACGACGAGATTCTGTAGCATCTCAAATTAGCGCAGTAACTGCGTCAGTGACGATATTTAGCGTCAGAATATTGTGCAGGCTGTCGATCCCGTACAATCGTGATTGCGTCTTTCATTGCGTTGTAAGGTGAGGTAAAATGTAACATGTGACGTATCTTATTATTGAATTACTTGTGGAAAGTGTGTTATAGTGAGGTTAGAGTCCCGTACTTTCGTGTTTCGCGCTACATTATCTTTTGTATTGTTGAATACTTGTGAACGGAGTGTTAAAATGTAAGTACACTGCACATACGATTTACGCCATATACTTTAAGAACTAAGTAAACCAAAAATTTTATTAAATAAACGATGCGCATTATATACATATATGTGTGTAAATTGTACAACAAGGACGATGTAAAAAGAAATTACGATACACTTGTAAATGAGTAATTAGCTTCAGAACACAGGGGGAAACGGTTAAAGCGAGGCGTCCGTACAACATAACCTCAAACTAATACCAATACATTTTTCTGAAAGATCGTTTGATGGATTGGAAACTAAAATTGTTAGGCTGTTCGTCTAATTGCTAGATCCAAAAGCCTTCACTATTTTAAATGTTTCTAGTGATTCATTTGCGGGAAAAATAGGTTGTGAAATTTTTGCTCGATTTCCCTCGCGCTAATTGCTGCGAAAAGGCAGAGGAGGGACTGAATTGAGCATCTCCTTAAGAGTATGTGAAACACCGACGGCCGATATCAAAAAATTTTTGAAAATTTTTTTATCGGTGCTCTAATATTTTGGAAAAAAGCAAAATGTAACGGACTACGTTTATAAATTTTACGTAAGTCAATATTTTTCTTATTCCCAAAAACTCATTACTCTTTTGAAAAAATCTGCATCTAAGATTTGAGGAGGGGATAGGGCCTGAGTAGGGGTTTAACATTCCCTTAAAGTGTCTGGCTTTGGTACACATATAATACTTGAGTGATGTCGAGTGTACGGCAATTTATATAAGGTGCTGTAAATTCTGCATCAATAGTGGTATGCTTAACAGCAGTAAACTGCTGTTATTTCTATTTCTTTCCATACCAAATATTTACAGAGAAAACGATTTAAATTATTGTAATGTATTTAAAAAAAAAAAATATAGCTCGTGTATCAAATATTGAATTTTTAGATGGCTATGGTAATGTTACTCGTCGATATAGCAGACTTTGAAGATGAGGACGAAGAAATATCACCGTTACGAATCACCCGCAAGAGATTGCGCGATGAGCTGAATGTATTTAATTTACTAGATGTTCAGTTCGAAAATTTGTTCAGAGTTTCAAAAGATTTAGTGAGGGACCTCGTGACAGAACTGAGACCACATCTGCAACGTGAACGCCCAAGTGGTCTTTCAGTAGAAACTCTAATAAGTATATAATATGAAAGTATGTCGATTGAGTTACAAGCAAATATTATCATACGCGCATTCTGTGTGCTTATCACAAAAGAATTTCACAATTAATGATCCTTTCTTTATCTTCCTACAGGTTCTTTGTGCCATTCGGTTTAGTGCAGTTGGTTCTTATCAAAGAGCAATAGGACAGGATTTTACATTGGCTTTGAGTCAGACTGCAGTCAGCCGGTGTATCAGATCAGTGTCCGTTGATATCAACGACCATATGCTTCGCCGATGAATTAAATTCCCTGCCACTCCGGAGCTAAGAGAGGCAGCTAAAATAAAATTTGCTCATGCTCAACAACCATTTCCTGGAGCAATTGGCGCAATAGACTGCGCTCATGTCGGAATCGTTGCTCCTAAGTAGAATGAGAAAGCTTTTATGAATCACCATGGTTATCATTCTATGAATTTTCAAATGGTTAGCTGAAATTGAAGTACAAGTGTAATGCTTCATAGAATTAATTGAGGTATATTATCATACATAACGCATGGATTCACTACCAGGTAATCGTTTGAATATGTAAATAAACGGGTGGTTTTGATTATCATTATTTTTTTGGTACTATCCATAAACAATAATGCAAAATACACTTCACTGTCGATAATGCACCCAGTCAAATTAAAATGCTGTTTTCAGATTTGTGATCCAGAACTGCGTATTTTAAATGCGAGCGCCAGATTCCCAGGATCTCGTCATGATGCTGCAGTTTGGATGCAATTTTATGGAGCTGTGTCGCAGGCAAGGCGAGATGCAAACATGGTTGTCGGGTTAGTAATTCCGGAATCGGAATGTAAATTTTATTCTTTCCTTCTCGCAAGTTATATATTCCCAATTTCATCTACATATCCTACTACTCAGGTGATTCATGCTATCCTTCGGAACCATGGCTCTTGACACCGTATATATATATACCGCTACACATTGTAGTGCCCGCTCAGTTGTGGAGCGATGTTTTGGCGGACTCAAATCGGTATGGAGATGCTTGTCACATGTGAGAGTTTGTGGTCAGAATAGTCAACAGTTATAATCTCAATTTAGAGCGAATTATTCTCATTGTCATTTTATATTTTTTTCTGCTTCAGCAACGTTTGTACGAGCCTGATACGGCAGGAAGAATGATCAATGCTTGTGCCATGTTGCATAATATGCGTTTGCATTATCGAAAACTATTTGAAGAGATCGCCGAAAAAGATGTCGCACAGGCTAATGCTATGCCAGCACCCGGACCTTATATTGCTGAACCTCTCGAAGGAAGAGCACGCCTTGCTGAGGGACGCCGTGTACAACAGCAACTTATCCGAGACAACTTCATGCACTTTTAGTTGGCGGTGTATATCTGACTTCGTGAAGAATCCGGAAAGTCATATGAAATACAGTAGCGCCCAAAAGTATTTTGACAGAGATAGTAATTGAGTTAATCACATGCAAGAATAAACTACAAAAATCAATAATATTATTTGTTGAAACAAATTCGATGTTCTATATAATTGTTAAAAATGATATCTCGATTACTCAAAAATGAAGTTGAAATACAGAAAAGTAAGAAAAACGATTGATCAAAGTGATAACGAATTTTATATTGTCAAAATACATTCGAGCATTACTGTATGTATGTGGTGAGACTTAATAGATATATATATATATCTTATACCATATCTCTAGCGTTGAAATGTCCTGTAAATGACGAAAATTGTATATAATTTGAATTTTTTTGAATGAGAAGAAGCGTGTGAGTTGAAATTTGTATTGCTTCCTCATAGTCTACTGTCTTTCATCGATTTTTCGCTATGAAAAGTAACTTTTGTAATTTACTCTGCGGCTGACCATGTTTTATGGTTTCCATGGCAATCCTACGGAATTAAAAAAAAAACGATCAAAAAAATGTGCATAACCTGCTATAAAAGATGGGCGATGAAAAAAATAGTTCAAAAAATTAAAAACTTTATTTAACCTGAACTCATTCGGTGTTTTTATTTTCCAACTCAATTTCTGAGCATGTCACTGGCACAAAATTCTTAAAAACAAAACCACGTCCGTGTGTAGTAAAAGAAATCATACATAATAGTTTCATATTATTAAAAAAAAATTTTTTAATGCGAATATGATAGAGATTAATGAAATCCTGTCATCGTTACCGCTATTGAGTTGAGAGCCTGGCATATCTGCCTCTTCACTTCTAACTTATCATTCTCCAGCTCCAGTCGTTTGGCTTCGTTGTTTGCAGAAATTAGCATCGTATATGACATTCTCTAAAACATGTAAGTACAAATATTTGCACAATTCCACTGGCATAATAATTTGCAGATCGATTCATTCATTTACAGTTTAAACAAAAGTACGTCAAGTATTTCGTTCTGCTTTTCTTGCATTTCAACAATTGTTTTAAAGACATCATCTTTTCTCTTGTTTCTTTTCTTGCGCAAGGCTCTGACAGGGCGTGTGGCTGTTTTTATGTTTGGGGTAATCTGCTGCAATGATGGATGTGACTGTGTGTGCGATGATGATGCTATGCCTATGCCACCATCATTGCAGACAACATCTACAAATGTTTTTGGTTCTGAAAGGTGCTGTAATTTATCAGATTCTTGAATGGTGAATTCCTCCTCTTGTCCTATAGCCGTGTCTGATTCTACGAATAAAACACGTTGCTGCAACATCATATCATACATCATTATTGTTAGTAATACACGTGGCTGTTCGGGACATACGCTTACCAATTATGCTGTTTGTCGCAACTATGTTGTAGTCTTCGAATATTGATATATGAGTAGGTATCTTATTCAACACCGACTCGTCTGCTTCCTGCAGTTGTGTAGATGCAGACTGAAATGTGTACATGAATAAACATGTTTGGCTTTTCAATCATTTAAATGGAAGGGATTAACTTATATACCATTCATGGGAGCTGAGCTAGAGCAGTTGATCCGATATAAATGAGTTCCTTTGTTCAGCGTCAAATTGAACTTACTTTAATACTATCAGTTATTATCGTTTATTCACATACATTTTTCAAATTATTTGCCACAATTTTGATCTTGTCTTGTACTCGGTATGTAATCTATCTAAAAAAATATCTTCTGTAAGTATTTTTTGTATTTAATGTTCTCATTGCATACCATCTCTTCAGGCATCAAATCAAGGACCCTGCACCCTTCTGTTGCAGCAGGTCCTATCAATCCGAGGATCATCAAATCTTCTTCCGAGAGCGTATTGTCATCGATAGGAAAATTGCCAGTTTTGATGCGGGCATTTTTAAGGCTTACAGCTTCGGCTCTGACTCGAGTTTTTATATCCTTCTAAGCCTAAGAAATGCCATAAGAACTGTTCTTCAAAAACCGAGTTTCCACCGTCACAGAAATCGAAGGTTTTGAAGCGAGACTGCATTTGGACCAAGGTAAATGTAATCTGGTTGAATTTCAGTCTCATTACAAAATTTTTATGTCAGTTCTGGTAGAAACTTGGTGAATGAGAATAAAAAAATGTACCTATTATCTTTAAGTAAATTACACTAATTACAAATAAACAGTGTTAAAAAAATCAACGTTTTCATAAGAAATAAAGGTTTTCGAAGTTTACGCACTTTCTGCCACTGAATTTGTATTTTCTCAAACCCTGAGGAGTTCAATTCCCTTTTGAGTGCCTTCCACAATTCATCTCCTTTTTCTTTTCCTCGAGCATCTATAAGCCGTCCTGCTGCAAACTCTCTACGGTTATACATATATTGGATCAAATATTTCCTTTGATTACTGTTGTGCTTGTGGGAACGTTTTGCTACTTCAGTAGGACTGTAACAAATCCATGTTCATATTAATGTGACATCATAAAACCTGCCATTATCATCTTATAAATATGCCTAGTCTTATAACGTCTTATAACAGATTTTTTAAATAGCAATTTTGTAAATAAATGTAGCTAACAGAAGTAACACACAGAACAATGAAACAAAACTTTTCTAGTTATGAGATCATAACCTTAGTTATTATCTCATACATATTAATATTAATGTATTATTTCATTACTTATGTATTAATTTCATATAAATATTGATCTCGTATATTATTTCCTCACCTAATTCATTTTGAACGTTGATTCTTATGTCACAAATCTCGAAATCACAAAAAATTTGTAGGTTTATTCATTCTTACTGCAAATAGCAATGTAACCTGAAAAAACTGTTATAACGCTGCCCGACAAGTCTAGGCTCACGGCTTCTTTTAGAATGGGAGGTTAAAACAACGGTTTCAACGCAACCATTGCGCCGGCAAAACTGCTTGCTTGTAACGCCTGACGCAAAATAGCACTCGGTACAGAATCGCTTTCCCCCATAGCGTCGCTTTCACAAGCGACCATTCGTGTTGCGTCGCTTCATAGCATCCCTTCATTGCGCCTAGTACAGAATCGACCCCCAGGAAGATTCAATTATCGTAAAATTCCAGGTCACTGGGTACGTGAATGCGGGAAGAGATTGAGGGAGCAGGGAAATGCACAGAATAAATCTCTTGTGGCAGATACGACAGGAAATACTACTGCACAATCAAGATCGGACAAAAGTGAGTTACTAGTAGTGGACGAAGTCGAGTCAGTGAGTGTCGTTAAAAGTGAAAAAGACTGGTATGCAGATTCGGGTGCGACGGAACATATGTCTTTCGTGAGACAGTGGTTCAAAAACTTCACCTTGTGTCCAGCCAATGTACACAGCGTCAGAGTGCGTGAAGGTACTCGTATTGACGTCAGAGGGAGAGGTGATATTGACATTGCAGTGATAGATGCAAGTGGGGAAAAGATAATTCATACCATCAAAGACGTGCCATATGTTCCAAAGATTGAAAAGAACCTAATCTCAATCAGACAGTCAACTGAGAAAGGGATAAGAGTGATTTTCGAGGAATGTGGGACGCGAGTAGTGTTCTTGAAGGGTGACTACGTCATTCTGGATGGAGTGAAGAATAATAACCTTTACAGAATAAATATAAACACAATAACAACAGAAGAAGCAATGGTAGTGACAGCAGTGAACATAAAGCTATGGCATGAGCGTATGGGAGATATAAATTACCAAATGTTGAGAAAAATGCATGAGAAAGGAGTGATAGATGATCTACAGTTCAATACAGGTCCTGAAAATCCTTTTTGTGAGGGATGTGCCTAAGGTAAGCAACATAGACAGCCATTTCCAGGGACAGGTGAGCGATCAAACATACCAGGGGCAATATTCCACGCAGATCTCTGTGGTAAGATGAGTGAGTCAACGCTTGGAGGGGTCAAGTACTTTTTGCTTCTGAAAGATGACTGTTCACGGTATTGTTTCAGTTATTTTTTGAAAGACAAGACAAACGTCGTTGAAAACCTACAAGGATTTCTAGCAAAAGTTCAAGCAGACGGACATCAAAAGAAAATGCTTAGATCTGACTGTGGTCTAGAATTTTGTAACGATGAGGTAAGAAGTTTCCTTTTAACAAAAGGAATCAAGCACGGCCAGTCCACACCACGAGCTCCAGAGCAGAATGGCTTTATAGAACATCAAAATCGCACGATCTTAGAGTCAGCAAAGGTTATGCTTCATGAGCGAAGCTTGTCACGTTATCTCTGGGCTGAGGCCGTGAATACGGCTGTATATCTCAAGAACAGATCAGCCTTCGATACACTGGGAGGAGAAACGATACCGTTTGAGGTTTGGTTTGGTCAAAAACCATTTGTCAAACATTTGAGAGTTTTTGGCTGTGATTGTTACGTGCACATACCCAAGGACCAGCGTACAAAGTGGGAGCAGAATTCGGTGAAATGTATCATGGTAGGATACAACGAAGGAAATAAAGCATATCGGGTGTACAAACCTGAGGGCAGGAGGATATGGATTCGTCGTGATGTGATTTTTAATGAGGTCACTCAACCTCAGATAGTCACAGAAAAATCGACCGTTCATCAACCGGCCATCCCTCAGCCGTCTTTACCAGTTGAGGGAGAGGAAGTGTCAACTGAGGTATTTCAACAGTCTCAACCTGAAACACCGAAATCCAAATACAAGAATCCATGACTCCCAATCCTAAGATCACCATATCAGACAAGAAGAGGATCGAAAGAAAGTGAGAAATGTGATGAAGAGGAAGCAAGCATGGTCATAGCTGAAACTTTCATGGTCAACGCAGAGCCAGTAACCCTTGAAGAAGCTTTGGAGGCAAATAACGCAGAAAAATGGCGTGATGCTGTAGAAGCTGAGTTAAAATCCCTCGAAGACAATCAGACCTGGGTGCTTGTACCTCGACCTGAGAATGCCAATGTAATCACTAGTCGTTGGGTTTTCAAACGAAAACTTAAGGCAGACGGTACAGTTGACAGGCACAAGGCCCGATTAGTGGCGAGAGGATGTTCTCAAAAGTAAGGGATTGATTATGGCGAGACATTTGCTCCCGTTGCAAAATTTAGTTCTGTGCGAACTATCTTATCCATTGCAGCAGCAAAGGACTGGGAAATAATCCAGTTCGATGTGAAGACAGCATTTCTACACGGTGACCTGGAGGAGGAGATATACATGAAGCAGCCGACTGTTTTCAAGAAAAGTGACAAAGTATGTCGATTGTTGAAAGGCTTATATGTCCTGAAACAAGCCTCAAGGCAGTGGAACAAGAAGCTGATAGACTCCTTGGTGGAGTGAGGTTTTGTGCAATCGAGAGCAGATCCGTGTGTGTTCACAAAAGCTGAAAATAAAATTCATCTTGCGATCGATGTGGATGATGGTTTGATGAGTGAAGAGAGTATGGATAAAATGAATATGATATTGTCAGAAATGCACAAGGAATTCCAGATAACGCATTCGAGGGCAGAATTTTTTGTAGGACTTCAGGTCAAAAGGAATCGAGACGAGGGGAAACTCAAAGTTCACCAAAGGTCGTATACAGAGCAAGTTTTGCATAGGTTCAGTCATGAGAATTGCAACCCAGTCTCCATTCCTGCAGATCCAGGAATGAAATTCTCAAAAACAGTGAATGATATTGATTGTATACAGGGTAATTGTCCCTACAGGCAAGCAATTGGCTCATTAATGTACTTAATGGTCGGAACACGACCAGACATTGCTTACATTGTAGGAATACTCAGTAGTTACATGGAGAAACCAAGTGCACAGCAGCGGCAAGGGGTAAAAAGAGTATCAAAATACTTGAAAGCTACTACGAGCTGTGGTATAAGCTACAAAGTGGGATCGAATGATGTAATTTTGGTAGGATATTCAGATTTAGATTTTGCAGGAGATGTAGATACACGAGCTAGTACCACTGGCAGGGTTTGCTTGATTAATTCTGGTCCTGTAAGTTGGAGCTCAAGGCGTCAAACGGTCACAGCAACGTCAACTACTGAGGTCGAGTTTATTGCACTCCGTTCTGTGAGTAAAGAAGTAGTTTGGCTTAGAAGATTATTGTTAAACATAGACTGTGCTCAGACAGAAGCGAAAATAATTTACTGCAATAACATGAGAGCAATCACATTAGTCAAAACACCAGAATCAATCAAAGCAACCAAGCACATAGAAGTGCAATTTTTCTTTACCTGTGAAAAACAAGAGGCAAAGGAAATTAATGTGACGTATGTGAATACGAATGAGCAACTGGCTGATCCTAACCAAGCCATTACCTCAAGATAAGTTTAAGTATTTTCGATTTAAGGACGGAATGTATTAGGGCAATAAAAGTGGCGTGAACGCATATGGGCAACTGAACAAATAATAGTAATAATGCCACTGAAATGTAAGAAATTAAACCTGTATTAAGTGTGATTGAGTAACACAAGAAAAGTCGAGAGGGAGTGTTGAGAATATACAAATATTAGCGACTTTTCTGTGTGTGGATATAAACGAAGGATCGAGCTAGTCAATAGTAGAATTAGAATAAGACGTTAATACGTAAGATATGTTTTTGTTCTGATTCTGGACTTTGGTCTGTGGATTCAGATACAGAGCAAGTCTCCCCAGTCCGCATATATTTGCGCCATGATACAGTCATGTGCATCAGTTTCCATTACCATACATTGATAAACGCAATCTTTTCATTTCACGAATAATTCACCGTGTTGTGTTATCTCGTTTATTCCTCACCCCAAGTGTCTCAAGCTACAGAAACCGTAACTAATTTTCAACATTACCAATATAAAATTATCATTGATGAAAATACGACGCCAAGATTCCTTTAAAAGATTAAGTCAACAGTTTGGAATGAGTGTCAGCAATACTAGTATTATTTTTAGTAAAACAGTCCCTGTATCAGCACGTTTGTTAAAAAAGCTTGTTTATATGCCTGAGTGTAGTAACATAAAAAAAATACTACCGGTACCATTTAGAACTTCATTTAGTCATGTGATAGCTATCATTGATGCATTTGAGATACAATTGAAAAACCAAGTGATCCAGAGTACCAATCTTCAACTTGGTCAGAGTATAAAAAGTGTAATACTTTAAAGTATTCAATATCTTGTACACCAGATGGTTTTATAAATTTCATAACAAAAGGATTTGGAGGTCGAATTTCAGATGAGCTATTATTTCAAGAAAGCGGATTATTAGATGAGTTACCCGAAGCTTGTGCTGTCATGGCCGATCGAGGATTCAAAAATATTGTATCACTTCTTGACGATAAAAATATTGAATTAATTCGACCACCTTCAGTTCGTTCTGGAGTAAAATTATCACAATCTGACGTCTTACAAGGCAAACGAATCTCTACGTGAGTCATCGAAAGAATGAGAGAGTTTGATTTTCTCAAACCTCATGCAGTTGTTGATCATAATATGTTAGCTTCAACAGACTATATTGTTGGCATTGCTGCAGCACTAGTGAATTTACAAGCACCTATAATTTCTACTTAAACTTAAGAGATATTTTTATTATAGAATAAATTACTGATTGTATGTTCGATGTTAAGTAATATGTTATGTATTTATTGTATTTGTAAACCAACATCAAAATTTTATAAATAATAAGCACTAAGACTACTGTATGCTTAAGTTTTCACAAATTTTAATAGTTTTGGAAATATATTTTTGGTCCAAAATACTAGACTTTCTTTAATGAGAGCTTGTGTATGTGCATCATCGTAATTTAATTTTTTGATATGAATATTTTTATTTTCTTCGAAATTTGGATCAGCAACACAAAAGATACCTTCTTTTTTACCAGTCATTAACATCTGTAGTTGCATTTGAGCGTTACACTTCAAGCTTACTTTACCATCTGGTAAAAAATTGTCCAACAATTTTTGACTCGAGGAAAATTTTACTTCAATAATCACATTACTAGTCATTCCATCAGGAGATGCTGCAAAAACTGGGTGACTAGGCACAAGATATATCCCCGGACGCGTAATTTTTACTCTTAATTCTTTATCCAGAACTTCGATGACTTCTTTTTCCGATTCTTTTCCTCGTGTGTTTTTTTTTCCGCACTTGTCTCGTGAACTTTACTGGCACCAATGATTTGTTGAACTAATGAACCATCACCAGTTTTACAATCAGCAGCTTCATAAAACTTTTATGCAGTAATACGTCCATAACGAAGTTCATGGCAAATTGCACATTCACTTTGCTGTTCGGATGGTAGTTCAGCTTCTTCATATACATCGTCTTTCATTTCAGTTTTAGCGTACTCTAAATATTTTTCAACTTTCAAATTAGCACTTTGATTAAAATCAAAAATAAGTCGATGTAATGATATTGTAAGCTTTTTTGTATTCTACATCAAAATTTAATTTCTCAATTTGAGAATTTATCTGTTGATTTTTGGCAAATTGAATCATTTCTTGTAAAAATGTACTATTATCCGGAAAATTGTCAAATGGAGTAGCAGAGGATTTTTTTCTCAGTTTTTCAGCTTTAATATATTTTATAACTGTTCCAATGCCTGATAACCGAAACTTTTTCCAGTAGCAAGCAAATTCTGTAGGTGTCGGATCTTCACTTTTGCGGTGGGTCCACATAAGTAATGCTAATGCATGTTTGCAACGACCTGTGCATACAATATAAAAAATTATTATTGTCCAAGGCATCAAACAACTTGAGTATAATTGGAGTATTAATTACCTGCTGAAGCTGCGCAGTCATGGCATTGAGCATCCTGAACTTTTCTTAACTTTTCATTAATAATTCGAGTGACTGACTAAGCTTTACTTCGAACTCGATGTCCTGGACATACACGTCCTTTTACAGTACAAATACCATTTTTGCGTCTAACAAGGGGACCTTACAGGTTGTCACTCACGGATTTTGATGGGTCTCGGATATGTTGTAAAGGGACCCACCCAGAGTACCTGAATACAGGAATTTCTTATACAGCTCATAATTTTCGAGAAAAATCGTTCGGAAATTTAACTTGTACCTATTATACCGGTGAAGTAATAGAATTTCCGATCAAGCGAGCGCAGCACTGTGGGCGAGGTACACAGCTCCGACTCTGGCGATCCTGGGTTCAAATCCCGCGCGATGCTTTTTTTTTCTCGCGAAATACAAATAAATAAAACGGACTGTGCAAAATTGTCTAATTATTTATTATTATTTTTAGACTTTTTTTTATTTTTTTTTTATTGATAAATTTTTTTTCAAATTTTTTCATTTGTTACGGGGTAGAATGCGTAGGCTCCGATGAGCGGTGATCGGAGCTAACTCCACGCTCAGCCAAGGTGTTATTTGGCTATTATAGGGTCCGTTCACGTCGACTATGCACACGCGTGCTACTACTCCCAACGCAGGAAGTGAATGGAATAGAAAGGGATAGGTATTAAGGGAGGGTAAACGATTTAAAGTATATGATTGTTTATTAGTGGTCAATGCATGGAGTCGGTCGAGAGAAGAAGGTATGGTCTTGGTTTAGAGGGATAGGTGTCTTGCTTGAGCGCTAGGATGGATCTGCCTAGTTTTGCGGGATGTAGGAGGCAAGCTAGCCGCGAATTACAGAAGAATCTACTGACTCGCGAACGATGAGAGTAGACAGAGCGTAAGGTAACTAAGAGTGTGGGAAAGGAATATGAAGTCTGGAGAGCGTGACAATTGTAAAAAATTTTCAAATGAAAAAAATTGAAAAAAAAATTTTTAATAAAAAAAAAAATAAAAAAAAGTCTAAAAATAATGATAAATAAAATAACTATGAATGATTAGACGATATTGCACAGTCTATTCAATTTATTTGTATTTCGTGAGAAAAAAAAAAAGTATGGCGTAGGACTTGAACCTGGGATCACGAGAGTCGGAGCCGTGAACCTTGCCCACTGGGCTGCGCTCGCTTGATCGGAAATTGTATTACTTCACCAGTATAATAGGTACGAGTTAAATTTCCGAACGATTTATCTCGAAAACTATGAGCCGTTGAATAAACTCCCCGTACTCGGGTACTCAGTGTAGGTCCCTCTACGACATATCTGAGACCCATCAAAATCCGTGAGTGACAACCTGTAAGGTCCCCTTGTAATTTGAACATAACCTGTAGCTTTGTCGCCGTAACTTTGACGTGATGCTCTAAAATTAATAAAATTAATAAGTATATTCAATAGAGAATTGATACTTAGATATTTTAATTTATAATATTAATTTTCAACAGACTCACCTTGATGCCTTGGCACCTTGAACTTCAGCAGAATTCAACCGAACGTCATTTTTTAAAAAATTGGTTATCATAAATATATCAACATCAGGAATTTTATCAGAATTCGCCTTTATAAATCCTGTATCACACATAGCTAGTCGGAACTAACTTGAACAAATCTTTTTTCGACAGTAAATTTGCAATATTTTTGTCAAGTTACGTGTAATAGCCGTAAACGTTGTACTGTTATGAAATTGCTTCAAGATTATGACGTCACAGGTATGATGACCAATCGTGGCGCGTTCATAGTCACGTGATTTTTTAAAAATTTTGTCATTATATAATTGTTTATAATCGATTGAAAAAAAATTTTTTTTTAGTTTTCCACATTAAATATCAATATAATTCATAATAAAGTTTTAAAAAGCAAAAAAAAATTCAATAATTTTTTTTTTAAATTCCCAATTTTTCATTCCGAGTATCTTTCGCAGCCAGTTTAGCCAAACTTCAAATTCTTTCGTTCGAATCGCTTGGTCCCATTTAACCTCGCTTCGCCAAACGTCTTGCATTATGAGCTTCGCTTGAAGCATGCATGGGGCGAGAATACCGAGCGGATCGTATACCGACATAGCAATACTAAAAAGCTCCCGTTTGGTTGGAGCTCCTTCGCCGCGGTCTAAGTTCAAACAAATTTTACTGAAACCAACATTAAATCTAAGCGTATCTTCGTTCCTATCCCAGTACAATCCTAGCACGCTTTCCTCTTTATCGCAGAGACTCGCTTTGTCTTTTCTTCCTAATCTATCTTCGTGACGTACGTCGCAAAACACACGCCAGTCGTTCGACGCCCAGCCATGCATTTTGAAATTTGCCTTACTGTTAATTGAAATCACATCCCGGACGCGTTTTCGCATTTCCGTCACCGAATCGCCCGACGCAAGATAGTTATCCATATAACTATTCTTCACAATGCTGCGCGCGGTTTCGGGTCTCTCGTTGGCAAACGTCTCAGCATTTTTATTTTTCACGTAAATCGCGCTGCAAGAAGAAGATTTCGAGCCATATATCAATCCCATATTTTCCCACACATCAGGCTCGCGTACACGATCAGCACCTCGCCAGAAAAATCTTTGTGCTTCACAACCTCTGTCGATCACTCTAACGCGCAAGTACGTATTTTCGATATCATCTATTACGGCGATAGCGGATTGTCTGAAACGCGGAAGGACACCGAGCAGCGACTCCAACAAATCTGGGCCCGTCTCTAAAAGCTCATTGAGCGAAAATCCCTTTGTTTTAGCGGCCTGCGTCAAACACAGGTCTGGCTTTTTCTGGATCATTTACATTCTTGACTCAGAACTGTGGAACCTACCATTTACGCGGTTTCGGAACATCTTTCGGAACTTTCACTACGTAAACATTTTCAATCCAACGGTCTCTCTTTGTAATATCGCGACGTTGATTCAGGATCTTTATCTAATATTCTCTCTAATAAATAAAGTCTGTTTGACGCAGTCTTTCTTACGTGAAAGCTTAGCATTAATCCCGGTCTTCAAAGTAAACCCGTTTCCCAATAATCGTCTCTTTTTCACGTAGTCGATTCTAATGGCTAAGGCCCTTGCGTGTTTACTATTTTTTTTTTTCGGTGACCGCGACGCCGAGACTTTCGATTTCAAAATATTCCCTTATAAATTTGTCCAGATTTTCGAGAGTCTGCTGCTCAATGCTCTTTGGTTGTGTTGTTGTACATCACGCTGCATGCGTGTTTAGATTAAACTTCAGCTCGCGTCCGGCTTCGATGTATCCATGAAGCACCTAATCTAAAGCACAACGCGAGACTGCTAATTCGCTATTTTCTAGCTGTCGAAATTTATTCGAAGTCATAATAAACCAATTGTCCTGTCCGATGAGAACGAGCGGTCTCGCGTTAGCATATCGCTCAATTTCAATTTCCATTTCAGCCTGAACGTGATGTGTAACTTCTCTCGATACCGATTGACGCGGCAAATTTAAATTGGACACTGCTAAAGCATGATCAATTCTTACCTCGCCGAAAGCGCATACTACGACAAAACTTAGTTTTTCGCTCTCTCTCTCTCTTAATGTAAGTCTATAGGCATACTAAGACGTACGAGAATGCGGGCGGGTGGGTGAAGAAACAGAACTCAACGGCGGACGATGTACAAAAATCAAATCTCGTCCTTACAGGTTTATTCAGTTAACGTAGGTGTAAATATACATGATTATTACATATAACGAATACATGATTATTACAATGTTCTTACTACTACACGAGATATATTAGCAAGGTTCTGTTTTTTATTTATCAGTCTTAAAATCAGCGACATTACAATTTTTAGAGGTACAACATGGAAAACAACTTGTAGGATAAATGTGATTTGAATTGATGTTGTTCGTTTTGCGTTTTGCGACATGGGCCATTCGGTGGTGAAATAATTCTGCAATACGATCGTTTCTGTTGAGGTCAAGAGTAAATATACTGAGAAACTGCTGCAGAGAAAAACCAGTAGCCATAAAGTGCATGAACATAATACAAAATTGTCCACATACATCAGAATCGAGGCTTTGAAGCAGTCTGTCGTTCCAGTCGTATCGTCTGCAATTTCTTCGTAAAGTCCGCTTATGGTGAGGGACGAACAGTGGTAATCCGAAGCTGTCGAAGTAATTACCGTGTCCCGAGGAACTGACGAAAAACGCCACCGAGTGGCTATCGGGGCGTGTGTGATCATCAGTATTTGATACAAAGGCTGTCGGGCGTGTCCAGATGAGGGGTATCTGATTCGCTGCAAAAGCCCCGGTCTTCCCGTTCGAAATCGCCGGCATCGCGCTCCATATCTGTAGACTGTCCATTTTGTACCTCATCTTTTTCTTTTTCTTTTCCTTCTTTGCCCCAGTTATCAGAGATAATCATACCACTCACAAAAGATTGTGAGGAGGTATGTGAGTCAATCGTAGTAGTACGCAGTTCGTAGGAAATAGTAACTTCGCCGTCTGACGTTGGCGTAGGCGGTTCAGGAGAGATTTTCAGTGAAGAGACTGACTCTGGTATTACTGCTTGTAGCGAGGAATTTCTGTCTGGTACCTCGCGTGGCTGATTACTAGTCGAACTCTCCTCTCCGGTGATGTTGCGCTTACTGGCTGACGATGCTTCTGTTTTTACAGTTTTATCGTCTGGTTGAAAATCTTCGAGGACTCCTTTTAATTCAGTGAAGGTGAATTGGCAGTCACCATTATTTTCTATGTAGGCGAAAATATATTCCATTACTGCGATAATTCGACCATCCACAGGGCGACCTGTTTTCTTTTCCGTTGCCCGGTGAAAGAAAATGGATGAAGCAATTGCTGTGATATTTTGCTTCGGCTGCAACCAAATCTGTCTCTAAGATAATCCTTTTCTTAACAGCCTGGGTCTGGTCATCTTTTCTTTTTTCGGCGATCTGCATTATGGTTCCTCCGAAGCCAATTGTTGCAACGTGCTTGATCGTTTTGCGATGCTCCTTACGAGTTTTATTTTCTTTTTTCTAGTCAGCCTCGTTACCGCAAAAAATACAAAGTTTCTAGGAGTCGAAAGATGGTGCAAATGATTGCATCTTTCATTTTGGAGGACTACATCCCGGTGAACAAGCAGTATCCTCAATAACACGTTTACTTTTGAAAGCGTTAATACTGGACTAGCGAATATAGTCTTGACGGCAGGCTATGTGCACTTGGATAGATTGTATATCACTAAACAATGCTAAGTTTCCATCATTTCTCTCATCAGTCGCGGCCTTTAACTCATCTATTCCCCGCTTAACTGTTACAGATTCGTCACCTGCGAGTGTTTTGTCACATATACCACATAACTGTTCCATAATGCATTACCTTGAAAACGTGATGTAATATACGTCCAGTGTGGCGTAGCAACGATTTAGGACTGAGTGTCTAGACCCGTCACAAGCAGAAACAGGCATAGCAGGTATAAACCCGACCCAATCTATGCCCTGACGTCAGAGGGGAGGCGCAGCTGCTATGGCGTCGCCACACAGAACGCAGGACGCAGCAGTGCGGCTACTAGAAAACTCGATCTGATGTTTCACACCTTTTTTCAGTGGAAACTACTAGTTCTATGAATAAACTCTTTGAGACCTTTTTTGCAGAAAATACTCCGCTCTTTTTTTTCAAGTATACTTCATAACCGTAAGACTGACAGGAACGGAGATATTCGCAAAAAACTGAAAAAAGGTAATTTTTTTCACCGTTTTTGGTCTGTCACAAGTGATGCGTACAACCGAATTCAGAGGACTTTGTACACCTTACTTGGAAAGCTGAAAGGTAGGTGTATACCAATTTTCAACTTGGTTGGACTTTTTCCGAAGTGAAATCCTAAAATTCCTGGATTACAAGTCGGAGACGCAGTTCCACACCGTTGAGTAAAAATTTGTCTTGACTAAACACATTACAGTGCAATCCAAACATGTCCAATCAGATCAACGGTACGTGCATTGCTCATGATCTGTTTGCGTTCGATGAAACCTTGGTCAGCACCGACGGCGTCGGCGTCGTAAACATCCGATACTCCTTCCTCGCTGTCGTACCATCGAACCGACAAAAGGTGGGATTTTTTGGCGGGCAGTGCGTAATTGAGTAGAGTCTCTATATATGCCCGATAGGCGTAAGAGTTGTTGGCTGGTGAGACTAGTTTTCGAAAGAAGAATATATCGACTTGATTGGACATTGAGTGAAGCAGATTGTTTACCGGAGTGGCATGCGGAATGGCAGCGTTGCCTTCGCCTGCCGGTGGGGCCGGAACAGTCGGATCTAACTTCACTTGTAAGCTGAGCATAGTGTGTGCCAAGTCGATGTACTCATCACCGTTTCCAGGTACAACAGATTCAATCGGGGAATCATCGGTTGGAGATGATACGGGTTTGTAGTGTACCCATTGACCAGCCTCAATAGACGTCTGCGTTGGTGATAGAGAAAACAAATGCAGTTCTGATTTCATACACTCACCCGACTGCGCCTGCTGGAAGGCCATTGTTGATATTTAAGTCGAAGCGAGCGGCGCGGGGGTTCACCGGGGTCCGAATATGTCTGTAAGGTCCCGTTTTTTACGGCACTTTTTTCATTTAGTTTTCTTGCGGTTCAGACACGCTTGGGTATCTTAGCCGATGTTTTCTTTTTCGACCTTCTCCGTCTAATTTTTCTCGTAGCACAAGCTGCTTGTTGCACGCCGCCAAGTCCGTTCACGCAGACAATGTTTGAGTGACGTGCTAATCCGCCGGTTCGTCTTTATAACCAATGCCCCTCATGAGTTTATCAATATTTTCTTCAGCAGCTCTTTTCGATTTGTGTCCTGATTCTACGAAACGACTCTTGACTGCCTTTTTAAACGGCGCACAGTGGTCCGAAAGCCTGAATTCTTGGCCAAAACCCCCAAAACCGAAAGTTATCATCCGAGGTAAAGCTTCACATATTTGTCAATAGATAGCATTAGAGCTTTGAAATCCAAAAGGGCAGATGTTTATATTCATTCTATGGCCTGTGGTAAGCCCTCAAAAGTGACTATTGTCGAGACTCGCGCGGGACTGTGGTGTGTGCACGCTTTCGAGCGCGCGATAAAAAAGGCTATGGTTTTTTCAATTTGCATCAAAATCGAGTCAACCAAAATGGATATTATTCCTCAAGGTAAGTGAATTACATAAATTTTGTAAATGAACCAAGTTTCGGAATTTATGGCGATGATATTAATGATGCAATACGGGTGCTGCAAAATAACCTATTTCATTGAATTGCATTATTATCTGTAGAGAATTAGTTATGATCCCCGGAGATCCTGCGGAGATCTCAACGATTCCTAGTGTGAAAAAGTATAGAGAATGTGAAACCGTTGGCATCGCCTGCTCGTTTTTGCTCCATTGGTCAAAAATACGCATTCTTTGAAGCAGTGTTTTGTCGACTCGGTCGGAGCCTCGTGTCCCGCCTCGGGGGATTATTGTAGCGCGGCGATGCAAACTTTTTCTTTTGTTTACATATACCTGGGGACTGTTACAAATGTATCTGATGTAATATACATAGTGTCCGATTTGAATTTCATTGGACTCGCACTACTGAATATTATCACGAAAGTGAATAATTCTAATTTATAAATTATTAAAAGTAAGTAAAATATTTGCATTTTCAATGATAGGATCCAAGATGGAGGTTGTGCAGTGGACACGACAGCAACTGTTTGATGCCGTGCATGAGGAATGGGACCAAAATCTCGATGACCTTATCGAAAATTTGGGCGTTAACCTGCTCAATAAAGCACCACATTTTTTTCGCATCGAAGATCGTTCGCGACAGGCGTTAAAAAAAGTTATTTGCAATTTCAAAATAAAATGGCAAAATGCTTGCCGCATTAGGGATCGTTTTCTGAAAAATAACAAAAGCTGGTTGGATCAGTCGATAAGCGTTACGGTAAATATTGATTATATACAAAGTAATGTACCTAAGTGTAACAGTATATTAAGTAGCTAATTTAATTATTCACAAAAATGGGTCATCTTTCTGGATCAAGAAGCAACTGTAAATGAAAGTGAGGATTCTACAAAATCAAGACACAGTGGTGGGCGTCCCCAAATTTCTTTTTCCGAATCGAGCGACCGTTCCAAACGGAGGAAACCGCAGAAATTGCGTGAGAGTTACAGCGCGGGCGAGCTCTCCTACGCTGCCAAAATGAGTCTTCGCGAATCTGGAGCTGTCTCAGCAGCTAGAGACATCGACAATGTAACCTCCAAATCTCCCACGCGAGCAGTAAAGTACATATCTGCCATGCAAAAGGTCTCTTAAACGGAAAAACAAATGTCCCCAAACACTGCTTTAGCACTCGTTCTTGATTCAAATTTAACTAAGTCGCAGTACATGAATATCAGGCATACCACACAATTATGCAATAGTAGAGTTTTTCCAAGTTATAATTCCGTTTTGAAGGTCAAAAAACTTTGTTATCCACCAGATATTTCTATTTCTGAAATCTGCGCTGAAGTTAAATTACAATCTCTTCTCCACCACACAAGCAAACGAATTTTGGAACTTCAAAACGATGTTTTGGATTTAATGAGCGGCAGTGTATTGCAAAATTTGATACTCGTTGTTAAGTGGGGGTTCGACAGAAGTTCTGCACAAAAGGAATACAAACAAAAATTTTCGGACGAAGGTAGCTCCGATTCGAGTGTTCTCCTGACTTCCCTCGTTCCCTTACAACTTATTGGCCACGACGGACATGAAAATTCAGAAATTGTAATTTGGAAAAACCCTAGGCCTTCTTCTCCATGGTATTGTCGACCGATCAGGCTTCAATTCAAACCCGAAACGGAAAATTCAATAATCGAGGAAAAGCGCGTCATTGACGATCAAATTGCAACACTTAAACCTTTGCAGACGACAATTGACGGCAAAGATTGTAAAGTGAGTTGCAAATTAACTTTTACGATGATTGATGGAAAGGTTTGCAATACTGTAACTGGTACGAAGTCCTTAATGAGATGTTACATTTGCAATGCAACGTCGAAACATTTTAACGATCTGCAGGCTATGCGACAAATAAGAGTCGATGATTCGAAATTTATACACGGATTATCAACTTTGCATTGTTGGATACAATTTTTCGAATGTTTACTGCATGTTCGATATAAACTAAAAACCGAAAAATGGCAGTCTCGTGGTGAAGAAGCTAAAAATGCTTTGAAAGAACGTAAAAATTCCATCCAGAAAGCATTCAAAGACGAACTGCACCTCCTCATAGATCAACCAAAGCAAGGCATGGGCAACTCAAATGACGGCAATACAGCTCGGCGTTTTTTTGAAAACACTGAAACGTCTGCTCGCATTCTTGGGGTCGATACTGAGTTAGTGAAAAGATTTCACGTAATTTTGCAAGTTATTCCATGCGGGTTTAATTTTAGTTTTATTTTTCACGAAATTTTCCCGCCATTTTCTGTCCACCATTTTTAATTTCGCATTTTTGCATTCGTTTTCGGAATCGGCGACCCCAAAAACATTACAAGTATGAATTTCAGCGAATTGGTAACATTTTCGCGAAAAACATCCGCCATTTAACGTCCGCCATTTTGAATTTTGCATTTTTGTTTTTTTTTCGGAATCAGCGACCCCAAAAACATTACTAGTATGAATTTTAGCGAATTGGTATTATTTTTCGCGAAAAACATCCGCCATTTTGAATTTCGCATTTTTGCATTCATTTTCGAAACCAGCAAGCCAAAAAACTATAGGTATAGTAATACTAGCAATTTTCACTGAAAAATATTTGAGTTATTAGTTTTGGCCAAGAATTCGGGCTTTCGGACCACTGTGCGACGTCGGGACGCGGTTCGCGAGTTCGGCGCTCCCCTTTCGACGGCTCGCGACCTACACGAGAAATGAGAACGTCTCGTACCGGTTTGACGTTACCCCGTGCAACGGAATTTGGTTGCACTCAAATCACAGTAGTCTTGCCGCGACTCAAACCCGGGACTCTATTTGACCTTCTCGGTCGCTCAACTGTGTCTCTACGTTAGTACGCGTAACTCAGGCTACGGTCACCAAGCAGATTTATAGGCTGAAGAATTTCGAGTAATTTCGTGAACGCAAATCCTCAATGGCTATCCGTTCCTCGGCAAGCCTTTATTCATTATTTCTCGGAATTCTCTCGCAAGAATATTAGCAGCGCTTACCGCTCCACATCCAGGCTACAAATTCGCCAAGTCCCTCGTGATTCCCACTCGCCATTATTCCTCGCAACTTTTACTGCTTGAACAAAAAAAAAACTCGAACACGGAACTCTCTTGCAACGCACGTTTGACTTGATTGTCCGCCAGAACTCGAGTGATCTAAGATGGCCGATCGGCCGCAACGCTGATCTCGTCACGCTAATCCTTCGTGACGTCATCACCCTAAGAATGCGCAACAATCGATCTGCCATCGATTTTGTGGATTGCGCACCTTGACGCGCACCTGTCGTCGCTACGCGGCGCAGAACTTGAGGCTAGATCGCGATGTCGTCTTCTGCGCAGCTGTACGGGGTCCTGGGGTTGGGCGGGGTGGTGCTCCCTCGTCGCTCGCTGGTCTCTCGCGGTTGCCTCGGTTGGGCGTAGGCGGGGTGAGCGGGCAGGCTGCGGCGCGCCGGCCGCCAGCGGGAATCGCGTCCGCCTTGGATTCCCGCGCTGCAGGGATCTGCGTTTTCTCCCCCTCCGCCGCCTCGGTGTCCTTCCCGCGAGATTTCTGCGGTTTCGCCTTGCCTCGATATATCTTCGGCGTCAGAGTTAGTCGCTGGATGGTACCCGGTGTACTCAAAAAAAAAAAAATTAAAACAAAAGCCTGCAATATCTTATTCTCAATTCGCTATTTCGTCCCTGTCGAAGCCCGGGTGCGTGACTCAAGTTCTGGCGCTCTCTATGATTGTTTCGCGACTCGATTTCTGAAACCTTTACTCCGGGATTCCGCCCAGGGTTCAGGGAGTACCTTGTAACGGGCAGGCCTAATTGAAATGCCACGTTACAACACATACCAGCCGGTCAAGAGCGGGCATGACAAGATTTTTCTCACGCCAAACACTGTTCGCTACCTGCTTTTCGCTGACCGATTTTTCCAATATAAGCTCAACGCATCCGATGCAGATTCATCAGTCTCACACGATACATGCAAGTCAAAAGTTATACAAAGTTCAGCTTATATCAACGTCAAAGTCGTGGTCGTCGGAGCGTATATGGGACTTGCAGAGCAGATGGAGGGGACGTACAATTTGCTGAGAGAGCAACCTCCCGGAGAAGAGAATAACGCTGTCGTCAATCATTGGACTGATATTGGAATTGCGAATATCCAAGTTCTGCGCGATATTTCCATGCAACGAGGAACAACCGTTGGTGCGAAAATGCGGATCAAACATATGATCGCACTCCTACAATCTTGGGTGACGAAGATCAGGCAGTTGCAGCAGCGCACGGTGGTGACGGGTGGAAATATCGGTACTCCTACGGGTGTACAGTGGGACGACGTGGATAGTGCTTTTGCTAGCCGAATCAGAACGGGGATTGTCACAAATCTCCGTCATAAAAATTCAGACGCCCTTCTGGACGATGTGCTGCGCGTCGTCACCGAGAAGTTGGAGCTGGTACTGCGCGAGGAGAAAAATGTGAAGGTTAACCTCATATTATCGTGCAAATTCGAAAATGCCAAGCGCGAAGAGATCTCTACCGAAGTTTAGACCTTCAACACCTCCAACGTGGCGATTCTTCTGCCATCGAGCGATATAAATGGCTGGTTTACACGCGCACAGAGTGATCTGCTATCAAAGGTGGAAGATTTCGAGCAACGCGATTTCGGCTGGAGTATGATTGAGATCCTCAAAATCGCTGTAAATATCAACCGCTATCAGCCTCTCGCCGTGGGAGCTTCAACATTCATCGAGCTGCCCCAAGACATTCGACATAAAAATGCTGTGAACATCGTGAGGAACGAGGACGGGAGATGCCTTCTCTGGTCCGTCACAGCAGCCCTCCACCCGGTCAACACCCACACCGATAGGACTCACAACTATGGTCGCTATAATTCCGAGTTGGACTGTACAGGTATCAAATTCCCTGCTACTCTACATGATGTGAAAAAGCTGGAGAGATTGAATAATTTGCGAATCAACGTATATGCGATAGAATCTCAAACTTTTTCGCATCATGCAAAATCAAATAAAAGCGTCATCGTGCCAATTTATATGAGTAAAAATTTGCATAGCGTGAACATTGACATGATCCATCTTCTGATGGTTGAGAGTAATCCGGAAGACGATATGACAGGTGAGTTTGCACCAAGAATCCACTTTGCTTGAATTAGAGATCTTTCCCGATTGGTAAGCGAACAATTGTCCAATCATGGTGGTCAACTGTTTTTATGTGACAGATGTTCGTGCCACTTTAGCGTGAAACATGCCTACGACAATCATCGACAAGATTGTATTATGCTGAATAAAGTACGCATGAAATTTCCCAAATGTAAAGATTCAGTATTTTTCAATTTCCAAAACAAAGGTACCTTTCCGTTTGTCCTCAAATGTATATCTATAATGTATATGTATATCAATCCCCAAACCCGTAGATGAATTTGAAACTCGTAAGACTTGTAAAATTCAAAAGCATGTCCCGCACAGTGTGGGGGACTACGTACATTGCGCGTACGATAAGACATTATCGGAATTTCACGGTAAACGCGGTGTCGATTGCATAGATTGGTTTATGAAATAGCTTAAAGATTTATCAATTCAAGTAGAGTCACGCATCAAAAACACAATTTCGATGAAGGCTCTTACCCAAGTGCAACGCGATCGTCACATGCGCGCAAAGAATTGTTATATTTGTGAAAAACCGTTTACCCCTGGGGAGAAAAAGTGTTACGATCACTGTCACTTCACGGGTAAATATCGTGGTCCTTGTGATGGAGCTGGAACATTTCTAATGAAATGTTACAGTTTATATCCTCTCGTAGGAACATGCCGGGGATTATTTAGATAAATACAAAATTTATCATGCAGCGTAGCCCGCCTTATGCGCTTGACTTTCTTATCGGCAGCAGTGCTCAAATTACGCGATTATGCACTTCATATGCACTGTCGCCGAGCCCGGCGAGAGGCCGTGTGAGCAGTCTCAATACTGCTTCCAGGCGTAACGCACGTCTAATTTAATATAATATAACGTTAACACTTCCTTTTACCATTTTTTGTTATCAATCATCATTCAATTCTCTGTTTGAATAAACATATAAATACCTATATAATCGTTGCGCAATATTTGCATGACAAATTTGGCGATCCTGCCAGGATCCGGTTTAAACCAACGAACGCGGCGCGCGTATCAAACGGCCGGATCATAGTGACGAATTTTGGAAGTGAGTGCGTAAGCCCAATAAATTCACGCGCGAACCTTCGGCTACGCGTTTATAAGTAATTATTACGAATTGTACCTAGCAAGGGATAGAGTGAAAGGCCGCCTTGCGTAGACAATCAAGGACTGCGTGTAGACCGCTTGATAACCAGGGACTGAGTGTAGACCGCCTGATTCTACACTGGACAATTCCTATAGTGAACTTGTGTATTTATTGGAAAGGAAGCAAGTATAAAATTCTGCACTCCTTGGATACAATAAACTTCGCGTTTGAACCATCTAAGTGAAGTGAAGTGAGAATAAGGACATCGAGACTCGAACCGCTCTTATATTCTTGCCCCCGGTGCCTGTCAGAGACTCCAGGACATCGAAGCCTCGTACCGACGGCTACCACGATCTTCGAGTGTGATGCTTCACACCTCAATTTGGCTACTCCTAGCGTAAGTACAAGCATTTTATTACTTACTCGAGTCACCATAAACTTATCGAAGGACAAATCGTGATCGAAACTGAGAATTTGATGGTCAAACTTGAATCATTCAAATAAATGAAGTCAAAGCTTGACTCAAGGTAAATTTGAAAAAATTAATTCACAATGGACGTGAACGAAAACAATGACCGGAGATCGGCAGTACCTCCCACTATTGTTGAGACTGCAGAAGATGGACAATCCGTCACTTCTGAATCCCGGTTTGAAGAGAGATTTTGGGATTTGACGAACCAAATGACTCAGCTTGCGAATAGGCTACAAGAAGCCACCGAACGTAATGATTTAACTGCAATGGGCAGATACCGTCTTGGTCTAGAGCAATTAAACGGAGAGAGGTTAACTGCGCCTCAACTTGCTCGCCGCGAAGATTTGCCTATAAAAGAGGTTACCCGTTTTATTCAATTGAGAAATCAAGAACGCCGTGAACACGACTTCATTCGTCGCAATAATGTAGAAATAAATCGAAACTCTGAAACAGTTCCGCGTCCCGAAGACACGCTTGGAAGCGTCACCAACCAAATGTTTCAGGAAATGCAACAACCGAATAACCAATTAACCGAAGAAAACCGTCAAGAGGAAGCTCTTACAAATAGTAATACCAATCGAGAAGCAATCAATAACTATTATCGCTTAACAACTAGCGATGATCCGAATGTTTCTAATATTTTGAAACCGCCCGGAAACCATACCGGAGCGATACCGCGAATTCAACTAGATACCGCGCGTCTCGTTGAATCAGAGGTGGAAGGTCCTTCTCAGATAGCTCCCTCAATCGTAACAAACCCACCACGTTACTCGGCATTATACGGGCTCGCTCAAAACCGATTGCTGCCACCGACGCCGCGCATCAATGAGGTGGGCTCCCCAGCCAATTCAGACTCGGACCATCAAGGTATAAATGCGATGGCAGTACCGATCCTTCACCAAAATCGCTCATTAGAAAACGACCGATTCTCCACCGCGCGAGCCAATGTAAACCATGATATCTTGTCGGATACGGATTCGACACTGCAACGCGTTCTCGAGGAAAGACCGACGTTTATCACGGATGCCGAACGTACGCCTTACACCAAGGCCTAGTCCACAGTGGCCTAATGGTCCGACGGATTACGAAATCCCACGAGGTACTGGTAGCAATACCCGTAACAACGTCCCGCGTCGTCGTCTAGAACAGCAAGAAGAGGATGAACTTCGAAGAGCCTTGGAAATGTCTGCTACTTCACCACATCGTCGTCCGGACACTGTGACGTTCAGTATGTCCCAGTTGCTGAGTGATCCCGAAGCTTTACGCCAACAGCAAGAGATAATGAGAAACATTGAGGAACTTGCGCGAAGAAACCAAACAAGAATTCAACTACCGGCAACTGCGCCACCCCGAGACGTGTTTCCCCCTCGGAATCCAAGAGACCCAGGCCCGTATGCACGAACGGAAGCTTACTTAAATGATGTCAGCCTACGCCCCGATGCTGCCGGAAGATACCCCGGAGAACCAAATCGCCCAGCGGACGAGCCCTGCGCGATCCAAGATTTCCTACCCGCGTTTCAAGCCATCAAGATGATTGATTGCAGACTGGAAGGAAAAGCAGGCGAAGACGTACACGCTTGGATCATGCAAGTAAAAGCCGCCGATATGGTAGTTATGCCAACCCAACGTTTCCCGTTTTTGAGCATGGTAATCAGCTTGAAGACAGGAGGAGCTCTTCAGAAGACCATCAACCAGAGGAGACCTCGTACAATCCCAACTTTACTCGAAGTCATAAGATCAGCCGTTATTGTCGAGAAAAGTGCCACCACATTGGAAATGGAGCTTGGCAGAACAGGCCAAAAGGGCGACACTGTGGACGCCTACAATCTCAAATTCAATCAGATCTACCAAGACCTCGTAGCTGCCTTCTCGAATCAACAACTACGAGCGAACATCGATCCTAATCTTCAGGACCTCGAAAATAGAGTGTGCCAGTACTATCTATATGGACTTAATCCGAGGATATTCCATCAAGTCAAAAACCGTCAGTACTTCAAGTTACTAGAAGCCCAGAAGGCCGCGAAAGAAGCCGAAGGCGAGGAATTGAATTTCCGAATGCATCAACAACAGCTGATGAACAGTAACGACACAGCCTCGAAACCCACGTCTTGGAACAAGTCCCAAATTTACGGGCCAGGCAGCGCATCAGATACGCGAAGATTCCAGGTACAACAAAGAACCTCGACGAACTCGCCAAGGTCAACTCCTCGACCACCAGCGTCTGTCCACCACCACGATGAAGCGGAACAAGATGAAGATAAAGAACTCCAGAGATGTGAATGCCACACCTGTAACACACATCGGACCGCCCATGAACAACAAGCAGTATGTCATAATTGCGGAACCAGAGGACACTACAGCCGGAACTGCTACGCTCCGCGCCGACCACAGAACGACCAACGCCCTAATACTAACGGCAATAAGCGAGAAGCAAATTTTCAAAACGCCAGCCCCAAAGACAAACCGCCCAACGACCAAGTCAATTGCACGTCAGAGGAACTCCAGTCAGAGGAAGAGGAAATAAAGGGACAGGAGGACGAACTAGAGGACGAGTGCCAACAGGAGCCCGTGTATGTTCAGTTTCACAGGGGTTACTACAGTGTGCTGTAATAAAATTTGGAGAAACAAAGCAAGGAGTAGCCCTTATGGTCGATACAGGTGCATCAATAAACCTCATAAAACGGAAGGTTATTTATCCATCGGATAAACAAATTTGTCCAATTATCAAACGCAAAATTTCCTTTAAGACTGGCAAAGCGCTAAATTCCGCGAATGAAATTGCTGTACTAACTCACATGGGGCTAAAGGACGAATTCGTCATTATACCAGACGATTATCTGCCTGAGGAAGAAGATGGAATCATGGGAAACCCGTTTATGAGGAGGCGAGATTTCCAGTTGAATGCCTCGACGCTCACCCTGAAGAACAAGATACACCACCTTAGTAGCGACCGAAAAATTCGATTTAAACCAAATTCGGTGAACAAAATTGCCATCGATACCGACGAAAAGAATCTCGATCTCATGTTACGCATGGTTTATAAAGATGGAATGCCTATGGAAAATATCCCGGTGCAGATTGTACACACGAACAATCATGGTACGGCTTATGGAATCATCACCACCGCTGAAGACGAAGACATCGAGCTCGGACTGAAGAACGTCCAAGTCCACCGAGTAAAGAGTATGTCGACCCCGGGTGTATGGCAACAACCACGTGATGAAAGAGAGCAGGCGCTCCAACATACTGTCGACTTGAAACACCTACCGGATGAGTACCAGAAAGAAATTTGGAGTATTCTTCAGGATTTCAGCGATATCTTTGCCTTACAGGAGGAAGACATGGTCAATGGAACTTCAATGGCTGAACATCGCATCGAGTTGTCAGATCCTTAACGCATTGTAAATGTGAAAAGTTTCCGTGCTCCACAGCTGCACCAGCAGGTTGTAAAAGAGGGAGTAGAGAAAATGTTGAAACAAGGAATAATAACGGAATCGGAGTCGCCATACAACTCGCCAGTTTGGGTTGTACCCAAAAAACCGGGCCCCGACGGAAAGCCCAAGTATAGAATTGTGATCGATTTCAGGAAGATTAATGAACTTACCGTTCAGGATTCTTATCCGATACCAATAATCGAGGATTTACTCGATCACATGGGAAGGGCCAAGTTCTTTACTACTGTCGACATGGCCGCAGGATTCCACCAGATCAACATGGCTACTGACTCCAAGAAATACACTGCCTTCTCAACCCCCGACGGGCATTTCGAATACCAACGAATGCCTTTTGGATTACAGAACGCTCCTGCGACCTTCCAACGCATGATGAACGATGCGCTGAGAGGATTGAATCAGAAGATCTGTTGCGTCTACATTGATGACGTAATAATTTTTGGTGAAACGGAGGAAGAACACCATCGAAATGTAAGAACCGTATTTCAGCGTTTAAGACAATGTAACTTGAAACTCCAGCCAGAGAAGTGCGCCTTCATGAAAACTGAAGTGAGATACCTCGGATATGTCATCACTGACGAAGGAAGCAAACCAGATCCGGAAAAGACCAGAGCGATACAACAATTACCCGTTTCAGTCAACGTTAAGACGATTCGATCCTTCCTTGGTTTGACGGGGTATTACCGAAAGTTCATACAAAACTATTCAATGTTAGCGAAACCATTAACAAGGTTAACAAGAAAGGACATCCCATGGGATTGGTCAGCAGCCTGCCAAGAAGCCTTCGAAACCCTGAAAGAAAAGTTGGTCACACCACCGATACTTGTGAGATCAGACCCAGCTAAACAATACGTCGTAACCACCGACGCGTCAAACGATGGAATTGGAGCGGTACTATCTCAAGACGGCCACCCCATATATTTCTTATCTCAAACCCTGAATGATGCGGAAAGGAATTACAGTACGACGGAGAAGGAGATGCTTGCTGTTGTATGGGCCGTCAAGAGACTGAGAGTATATTTGCTCAATACACCGGATAAACCCTTCATCATCCGCACCGATCATCGTGCACTCGTATGGCTGAAAAATTGCGTAGACCCCAGTCAACGCCTGCTGCGTTGGAGACTAAGATTGGAGGAATACTCATTCCTGATAGAACATGTTTCGGGAAAAAGTAACGTAGTAGCGGATGAGTTATCTAGAGTCTTTCGTACAAAGGAAGAGATCTTCGGCAAACTCACCGAATTGGAAAAGGGACTATACGAAATCACACCCATTGATAGGAATCCCAAGTGGGTCCACCATATTGCCGCACGCCACATTGACATCGAGAGATTGTCACTCACAACAGGCAGAACAAAATCTCACATCAAACTCGTTCCCAACCGAAATCGAAAAGGGGAGGACGGCAAATGGGTGAAGATTACCCTAGAAGAAAAGGATGCCTCTGACAACACCCTGATTATACCAAAGAATCAGACTGATAGACGTGAGAAACTCAGAAACTACATTCATCCGAAAAGGTACGAAAAGATATACTTCTGGATTGACCCTAAGAAAACCACCAAAGAAAAAACCAATTCGATCATCGAAGATCTCAAGAGGATACGTCAGGACTCAGGTGCAGACATATCATTTGGCTTGACAGGAAAGGATGTGCCTAACAAACAGCAACAGAAAGAAATCATGGCCAGCGCTCACAACGACATCAATGGACACTTCGGCCTAGCAAAAACAATTGACCGAGTAAAAGAAACGGCCGTATGGTCACGTATGGAGAATGATATCAATTCCTCTATCCAGGCATGCCCCACGTGTCAGATGTATAAAAAGGAAAGGATACAAATGAAATCACCCTCTATTCTTTTCGAAACCTTTGCTGAAAAACCTAACGATCAATTTTCAATAGATATCGTCGGACCTCTGGTCGAATCTTGGAATAAACACCGATATATCCTCACGATGCAGGATTCAATAACTAAATTCATTAAATGTGCCCCACTTACGAACAAAACCGCGACAGAAGTTATCAAGGCTCTATCAGAGTACTGGATAGGTAACTTCGGGTGCCCCAAAGTAATCCTGACGGACATGGGAAAGGAGTTTTGTAACGAGCTGACCGATTCCTTTCTCGAACACTATAATATCAAACATATCACTACAACTGCATATCACCCGCAGTCGAACGGCTCTATAGAACGAATGCATAGTGTCTTGAAAGACTATATTCGAACTGCCTGCGAAGAGAGAATACACACTTGGGACAAGGTTTTAGTAGAAATGGCATGTGCCTATAACACTTCCGTTCGTCAATCAACAGGTGAAACGCCTCACAACCTCATGTTCTGTCACGAAGCCAACAATCCTGACGGTTTCCGCGAAAACCGATTGGAAACCGTGATTAGTAAGAAAATGTTGTGGATACGAAAATTGGAGGAACGGTTCGAGAAAGCTCTGGTCTGGCTTAACACATCCAGAGAGAAAAACCACAAACAAGTGCACCAAGGAACACGACGACAAACTCCTTTATATCAAGTGGGAGATGAAGTAATGATCAAGAACCATACGCGACAGAACGCCTTGGAAAGGATTTGGAATGGGCCATTCGTCGTCGTCGAGATCAACGAACAAAAAGGAAATATCACTTACAAGAAAACCGCGGATGATTCCACAGCGTCTTATTGGAAGACCCATCTGAATAATACCAAACCGTACTACGAATACGACACCGGACCAAGGGAAAACGATCCAATTCCTAGAATTAAACTCAAACGGGTTCAGGGTAACGATTGGATCTCCACGGAATAGAGTCTTAGTTTCTTTTGTTATAGGTGTAGCAGTCTGTCCCTAGCCTACTTCGATGTCTCAGTTATCAATGGGACTTTACTCCAGGAGGAAGTGGGCAAAGTATACATGTACCAGGAAAGATGGAAGATATTCCAATCCATTGACGCAAGTGGGTTCACCAAACCATTACTCGACATTCACGACAAACTCGGAGGCCTCCAGACGATACGGGATACCTATCTGGACCATTGGAACCCTGGTCAGCGATCCCTCGCCCAGTCCGCCCTGGACGCTTTAGATTTAGAATTTGCCCGTGCCTCGTCACACAAGAATATTTTGGAAGTCATTTTAGACTTGGGTGCGCCTATTCTTCAAATGACGCGCCGCCCCTCTAAATTCAGGGAATCTCAATCCCACGGAACCAAAACAAGTACTCCGAAAGCGCTCGCGTCGAGCGATGTTACTTACGAAGCCTCGCGCGAAGCTGAGGCGGTATTTGGAAAACACGTCCTTCTGACGGGTCTGGCAAATGAAATGTATCCCCTAAGGAAATCTTATCTCACGCCAAACATCAGACCGAAAAGAGGAATGTTTAACTTTTTAGGAACAATCCAAAAATCAATCTATGGAACTGCTGACGCGGATGATTTGGAAATAATTAATGGGAATCTAGCCTCACTAAAAAATGTAACGGACACTCTAAATCTTGTGGTTACCAAGTCCTTGCACATCAATCAAGTCCAAATTAATATCTTGAATACAAATCAGCTCAAACTTAAACACTCTTTGGAAACTGTATGGGGACAATTAGAATCATTAAAAATAAAAGGTAACGAAACGCTTGCTTATCAGGAATACATGGAAGCTATAACTCTAGGTTTATTTGAAATTAAGGAACTGCAAAGACTGATCGACCTGGTAATGACTGCCGTACAATTAGGAAGGCATGGTATCATCGATAACACCCTTTTTACTCCAAAGGAGCTTATGACAGCTCTTCAAGCTTTCGACGCCAATGACAAAAAGACACTAATACCTATTAAAGAGGAAAATTACGAGAAGTTTATTAAAATAAGTGATTTAACTATAACCACAGATAAAGGCAAACTTATCTATATACTCACAGTGCCTTACTTAGAAAAGGAATCTTGGGTAATAATTCAGAATACCCCGGTACCCGTAAGAATAAATCACACTTATGTACCGCTTAACCCAACATATGCTTTGAAATTAGTACGTAAGAATTTTATAAGAGAAGTCACATTTTCTCAACTGAAACAGATAACCGATTATTTCATTGGTGATTACCGCGATGTGGGACATCGCAACGATACTATTGAACTTTGTGAGAAAATAACGGATCCCATACCACGAGGATGCACTCTGAGTCGTTTTCTCGTCACAGATATTGCTTACATAAGAACGCAGGGATCGCAAATAATCTTACCTTCGAAGCCAATTGAGGTAACCATAACATGCGCTTCAATGCAGACTTTGATCATTCAAATCACCAAGCCATCCCTGATAACCACGAATCAGAGCTGCGAACTTCAAACTTTGAAAACGCGAGTCAAATTAATCGTAGAACATATGACTTCTCAATTAACAGAAATACATGCAGATACCATTTCCCCGCTAAACAAATTTGTAACAGGCCGGGAAATTGTATTGCATCACGTGATTAACTTGGATACCCTCAAGGATCAAGGACAAGCCATTTTAGACCTTGAGAGTGTCCTTGCGAATAACGAAGCGACCCTCCGGGTAAACAATACGTGGGCTAACTTCAAAGGTATAGGGATCCCATCAATAGCTGCCGTTTCTGGAACGATATCCGTCTTGTCTATTCTACTCTTGCTGTGGAAATTTAATATACCAACCTATATCTCGGCGATCGCCGGATATTGTTGCCAAAGGAATCCCTCTGCTTTGGAAGTAGTAGAACGAAGGAAATTAAAACGCAGGATTGAGACACAGGCTAAAAGTAACGAAAGAATCCTACGAGGAATCAGAAGCCGCAGAGACGCGCCTTTGTCTTCGTCGGGGGATGTGATGGAGCTGGAACATTTCTAATGAAATGTTACAGTTTATATCCTCTCGTAGGAACATGCCGGGGATTATTTAGATGAATACAAAATTTATCATGCAGCGTAGCCCGCCTTATGCGCTTGGCTTTCTTATCGGCAGCAGTGCTCAAATTACGCGATTATGCACTTCATATGCACTGTCGCCGAGCCCGGCGAGAGGCCGTGTGAGCAGTCTCAATACTGCTTCCAGGCGTAACGCACGTCTAATTTAATATAATATAACGTTAACACTTCCTTTTACCATTTTTTGTTATCAATCATCATTCAATTCTCTGTTTGAATAAACATATAAATACCTATATAATCGTTGCGCAATATTTGCATGACATCCTGCTCATAATCGGTGTAATTTGGATTTCAGAGAGTCGAACACAATTCCAATAGTTTTCCACAATTTTTCAGGTTACGATTCTAACTTTTCAATAAAATCCCTTGCGTCAACTTTCCCCGGTAAAATTACACTGCCACCTATGAATAAGGAAAAATATATATCCTTCACGGAACGCGTCGGTGGAAAAATGATGCACTTGAGATTAATCGGTTCGTTTCGATTTACGTCTAGCAGCATCGATGAACTTTCCGCATATTTAACCTAAACCGATAATCGCATAACACGTAAATTTTATAATAACCCGACTCAGTTCAGTTTGTTGACCCGCAAAGGCGTTTTTTCCTATGAATGAGTCGATTGTTGGAGGAAACTCGATGAAACGCGATTACCTGCAAAGACTCATTTCTACTCTCATCTCACCAATTCAAATATTAGGGACACCGATTACGAGGACGCGAAAACTGTTTGGGTGGAATTCCATTCAGAGTCATTTGGGGGCCATTCGGATTTTCATTTAAAGACCGATGTTCTTTTGCTTGCGAATATTTCCGAAAATTTCCGCGCTAGTTGCTTCAAAACATACGATTCAGATCCGTTGCACTACTACGCTGCACCGGGACTTGCTTTTGACGCGATGCTTAAGCATACTAATGCAAATTTGCAATTTTTAGACAACCCTGAAATGGTGTTATTTATTGAAAGAACCATTCGAGGCGGCGTAGCACAATGTTCTAATTGACACGCTCGGGCCAATAATAGATTCATGGTGTTGAGATCGGTTGAACAGAGTTCTTCTCTAACTTCAATCGGGATGGGATAAGTGAGTGAGAGGGTAAATAAATAAATAACACGAATTCGCGGGAGAGATAAGACGCTTCCTTCGGCATAAAAACCCTCACGGTGCAGAGGGAAAAGCCGAAGCAAGACAAATGTTTATTGACTGCAAATCAGATTATCATAATACAGGATAAAACAGTCGCTGGTGCGTTTCTTCTCAACTAGATTGAATGATCATTCAATAATCTTAAGCCAACTTATTCAAATCTCCATGAGTAACCGTGATCCGCAACTCCCAACGCTAACGTGGAAGCGGGTGAGGGGAAGCGTGTAAGGTGGCCCAATGCCCTGTGTACTCGTATGAGTAAACCATGAACCGCAACTTCCGACGCTGACGTGGAAGCGGGGAAGGGGGAGCGTCAGGGTGGCCCAATGCCGTGCAAACGGCGGTCCCGACGTCTCGGGAAACCAACGCTGAAGTGCTCGGGCGACAATGTATGTCGCCGCGATGACGCTCGCCCGGGAGACGGGCACCTTCGGTTCAACCGGAGGGTGAACCGCGTCCCCCCTGACCAACTCAAACGGATAAATCTTAAAACTACGCGAAACGGAATAATCGACGCGAGTGGCAAAGGAAAACCTAACACGTCCTACCTATGCGAGCGCACGAGACTAACTAACTTGCGCTGCGCCCTCACCGGCCAAGCGAACGTACGTAACTGCCGATTCGAGTATCGGCCCACGAATTTCTGGCGCGGACAATAAGTACGTAATTTGAATTACTATAACGTAGAACTACTTGTCATGTGGAATAAGAAAGTAACTCTACTGTTGTGACCCTTTAGTCACCTTATACGTGGTCAATAGGTACAACATACGAATATAACGAAGCTGAAATACTTGTTGTTATAAATTTACAAACTAACATAATATTATTAAAGTTGCGCGAACACATGGGAAAAGATTTTGATCCTAGTAACGTGGAATAATATCTCGCGTATTTTGACGTGAATAATCTGTACGGTGCAGCTATGAGCGTGCATTTACCAATCGGTTCGTTCGAGTGGGAGTATCAGCACATCGATATAACAAACCATCCGGACGATTCGCCGATCGGTTACTTTCTGGAGGTAGATTTGGACTATCCCGTGGAACTCCACGAGGATCACAAAGACTTACCTCTTTGCGCCGAACATTTAACTCCTCTAGGTAGTAGAAATGCCAAACTAGCGACCACCCTTTACCCCAAAACAAAGTGTGCATTGCACTATAGATATTTGCAACAGTGTTTGAGTTTAGGATTAAAAGTGACTAAAGTGCACAGAGTTTGAAAGTTTGCACAGTCTCCATGGCTCGAGCCTTACATCACGCTTGATACAGACATGCGTAAGCGGTCTAGGAATCAATTTGAGAAAAACTTTCACTAATTCATGAATAACGCTGTGTTCGGCAAGACTATGGAGAATGTAAGAAATCATAAAGATGTTAAACTGGTCACAAAATGAGTGGGAAGAGGTGGTGTGAAAACGCTTATTGCCCGAGCAACCTTTCACAGCTGCACCGTATTTGGCAATGATATGGTTGATATTGAAATGAATCGTGTCAAAGTTCACTTCGCCAAACCTATTTACGTCGGCGCATCAATTCTGGATCTGTCAGAAATCTTTCTCTACGATTTCCACTATAATTACATCAAAACCAACTTTTCGAATAAACAAGCTAAATTGATGTATACCGACACAGACAGCCTTATTTATCAATTCAATGTGCCTAATATCTATAATATCGTCAAACATGATGTAGATACAATGTTTGACACCTCTGACTATCCGCCCGACAATGTGTATGGTATTCCCCTTTGAAACACAAAACAACTAGGGCTAATGGAGGATGAAAATAATTGTAAAATTATGACAGAGTTTGTGGGATTGCGAGCAAAGCTGTACACATTTACTACGATGGGTAAAGATGCGAAAAAATATGACAGTGGCGTAAAAGTGAATAAGCGTGCCAAGGGCGTGAAAAATTCATCAATAGATAGCATGACGTTTGATGATAATAAGCGTTTTCTGATGGCTTACCAAGAGTTGACTCTTCCACAGTGTTTAATACGCAGTAAAAAACATCAAGTAAGCACGATCGTACAAAAAAAATTGGCTCTGAGTTGGCAAGATGACAAACGGCAATTGATACCTGGGCAGACGGACACCGTACCTTGGGGGTCTGTCTCAGCCCCCCCCCCCCCCAAAAATAGCTATAGGATAAACTGTAGACGTAGAATTGATGTAAATATTTGATGTTTGACGGCTCGGACGATCCATCATAGGGCGGAAACGTTCCACTATCACTACGATATTTGAAGGATTCAAAAATGTGAATTCATATATTCAACAATTATTTATTCATTATCATTATTATATCGAGCAATGATCCATATTTATTTATTCACCACGAGAAAAGTTTTCAGAAAATGAAAAAAAGTTTTTCGAATGTTACGTCCTTCAGACTTCTTATTCCTTTCCCACACTCTTAGTTACCTTACGCTCTGTAGTCTACTCTCATCGTCCGCGAGTCAGCAGATTCTTCTGTAACTCGCGGCTAGCTTGCGTTCTACATCCCGCTAAACTAAGCAGATCCATCCTAGCGCTCAAGCAAGACACCTATCCCTTTAAACCAAGACCATATCCTTTTCCCTCGACCGACTCCGTTGAATTAACTACTAATAAACAATCATATACCTCGAATCATTTACCTCACCTTAATACCGATCCCTTTCTATTCCATTCACTTCATGCATTGGGAGTAGTAGCACGCGAGTGCATAGTCGACGTGAACGGACCCTATAATAACCAAATAACATTTTGGCTGGGCGTGGAGTAAGCTCCGATTAACGCTCATCGGAACCTACGCAATCTACCCCGTAACAAGCAAATGAAAAAAAGTTTCCGGAAAGTGAAAAAAAGAGTTCCGAAAACTTTTTTCCCATTCGATTATTACTTAAAAAAAATTTCCAGAAAACGAAAAACAGTTTTCAGAAAATGAAAAAAAGTTTTCCAAAAATAAAATGTGTAATAATCGTATGAAAAAATTGCATATTATCATCATTATTATTATTCTTATTATCATTATTTTTATAGTATAGAGTATGGCACATGTGCGTACAAAGGAGATAAAATGTGGAAATATTTGTATATTCAAAATCTTTTATTGTAATTCGGAAAATACACATAAATTATGTTACATGTCTGTTTTATTTATCCAACTTTAGTGCGAATCATCAAAACCCAACCACTTTACATAGAACAGATTTCCCCGTTTGCGTGATGCTTTCTCCACAAGGTAGCCGTCGGGATATTTCACTTTGTTGAGCTCTTCCTCGTAGAAGTCCCCCTCGATGGGATGATCTTGATAATCGGTAAGTTTGTAGGTGGGCGGATTGGTATTTTTCACCTCTCTCACGGTGAATATTTTTGTCGTCAAATAGGGTGTATAGCCTTTTTCGAATACATTCTTGTACTCGCTGATTCGAACTAGATCACCTACACTGAATTTCCGCGCTCGATCACTTCGTTTGATTAGCCATGGCTTGTACACGCTCCGATACAGCTGTTTTTCATTCTCCGTGCTAACATCCACCGGTTTCATTCGAATCGTGCGATATCAGGTGTTCTTGTAGGACTTCAGTAAATCATCCAAAATATTAATCCACTCCTACGATCCTTGGAAAGTGAACGGCTTCCACATTTTATTTTTCAATGTTCGATTAAAACGTTCGCATATCGACGCCTTTAAGTTACTAAATGTCGAATACCTGTTGATATTGTGATGCTTCACAAGGGCTTTGAATTCGCTGTTGTAAACTTCTTTGCCTCGATATGCGAACGTTTCAATCGAACATTGAAGAATGCAATGTGAAAGCGGTTTACTCTCCAAGGATCGTACAAGTGAATCAATATTTTGGATGATTCAATAAAGCCCTAGAACAACACCAAACATCGCACGATTCGGATGAAACCAGAGGATGTTAGCACGGAGAATGAAAAACAGCTGTATCGGAGCGTGTACAAGCCTCGGCAAATCAAACGAAGTGATCGAGCGCGGAAATTCAGTGTAGGTGATCGAGTTCGAATCAGCAAGTACAAGAATGTATTCGAAAAAGCTATACACCCAATTGGACGACAGAAATATTCACCGTGAGTGAGGTGAATGATACCAATCCGCCCACCTACAAACTTACCAATTATCAAGATCATCCCATCGACGGGGGCTTCTACGAGGAGGAGCTCAACAAAGTGAAATATCCCGACGGCTACCTTGTGGAGAAAGCATCACGCAAACGGGGAAATCTGTTCTATGTAAAGTGGTTGGGTTTTGATGATTCGCACTAAAGTTGGATAAATAAAACAGACATGTAACATAATTTATGTGTATTTTCCGAATTACAATAAAAGATTTTGAATATACAAATATTTCCACATTTTATCTCCTTTGTACGCACATGTGCCATACTCGATACTATAAAAATAATGATAATAATAATAATAATAATGATGATGATGATGATGATGATGATGATGATGATGATGATGATAATGATGATGATGGTGATGGTGATGGCGGTGGCGGTGGCGGTGGCGGTGGCGGTGGCGGTGGTGGTGGCGGTGGCGGTCGTGCTGGTGATGGTAATGGTGATGATGATAATGGGGCCCAACGAATGGCCCCCGAGGCGGCCTCAGGAGGCGGATTGGGCGTAAAAACCTGGTCTGCTCGGGAAGTGACGACCCCGGGGTTTTCTAGTAAGTCGGCGGGGACGGAAGTCGGCACAAGTCCGACGTAAGGCCCCCGAGGCGACCTCAGGGGCCGTGCTATGTTCCGGCGCGGTACGGGGAGTCGCGCCCCCGAGAGACCCGTAGCACGTAGGAACTTCATGGAGATGCACAAGGCAAACAACGATATACCTCAGGTGGTAGCCCCAGCACAGGGGAAATCCACCCTGGGTTCCGATCGGGTAAAAGCCCCGGTGGCCTATGGCAGCGGCACGGATTCTGAGGGCCGCAAATTGTGCAAGGACCAGGTGACAAAGACGGCAACAAAGACAGCGGACACGAAAACTGGAACAGCGGACAGGACGACACTGGGACTCCAACGACGAGACAGGACGGACAGCGTGTCGAGCACGGGCAGCGGAGCGAGTTGCGCTTCCGCTGTATCCACGATTGGCACAAAAACACGAATCACGGACGATATGGACCTGACGGACGTATTGTTACTGATTCACAGTACGGCGACAAGGATGGCCGAGGCAGCGGCCATCCAAAAAAACATGAGTATGTCCGTCAAACTGGGCATCAAGACTATTCTCGAGGCGCCGACGTTGCGCTTAACAGGCGCGCTAAAGCAGCCCCGAAGGACCACAAGACGGACAACGAGACGACGGAGACGGACGTTGAGACTGAACAACGGACACAAAACACTCCGCGGACGAAACGGAAACGGGAGGCGACCGGAACCACTCCGGAATCCTCTCAGAAGAGGGCAACGGTTGCGGAACCGGTCGCTGACTGGCAGACAGTGACAAGGACAAGAAAGGAAAAGAAGAAACGGAAGACGCGGACGGACGAGACGAACGCGACGACGGACACGACGGCCGGGGCTGAGGGGCGCAGAGCGGCTCCCAAACACTGGGGGACGGCGGTGCTCGTCAAACCCGGGAACGACACGACGTACTCCGACATCGTGAGGAAGATACGGACCACGGTCGACCCTGCGAAGAGTCACGTTAAAGTGACGACTCTCAGGAAGACGAAGAATGGTCTGTGTCTTCTGAAGATAAAGACAGACGCCAACGGACGAGACGACTTCCGACGCGTCCTGCAGGACGTGGTAGGCGACGCAGGCAACGTCAGGACCGGGACCTCCAGGGTTCAACTGGAGATCATGGATCTTGACTGTGTCACGACCAGAAACGACGTGATACAGGCACTGCGACGAGAGACGGGACGAGACGCGGACTTTGGGGTCCACATCTTCGGCCCGAACCGGGCGAAGCAGTTTATGGCCGTATGCGACCTGGAGTCGCAGGAAGCCAGAGCGCTGCTCGGCCGGGGACGGATCGGGATTGGATGGGTAGCTTGCCGCGTCCGACCACGACTGACGGTGACGAAATGCCACAAGTGCCTGGGATACGGGCACACGAAGGCAAAATGTAAAAATACAGACCGGACGAAGTGCTGCAGGAAATGTGGCGAGACAGGACATTACGCCACGGACTGTGAGAACAGACCGGCCTGCCCACTGTGCGCTGAGGCGGGACACGGCGATGCGGTGCATCTCGCGGGCTCCGGGAGGTGCGCGGTGTACCGGGTTGCGCTGGAGGAGTGCAAGAAGCAGGCCGGAAGACGGACAGGATAGTTCAGGGCAACCTGAACCGCAGTAGGACAGCAGACATGCTACTACCACAGATAGCAGACGAACACGACGCCGACATTCTGATCCTGTGCGAGCCGTACAGGGTGCGACAAACGCAGGATTGGATTACGAACGAGACCAAGACAGCGGCTATCTGGGTGAGGGGCGCTGCCCGAGCCCGGATAACCGCTCGTGGCATCGGGGACGACTACGTCTGGGCTAGGGTAGGCGCTGTCACTTACGTCAGCGTCTACCTGACCCCAAACTGCGCTGCGCCAGAGTTCCGGGCGAAGGTTGCGCTCCTCGAGGACGGACTCAGGGACCTGCCCGGGGACCTCGTGGTCGCGGGGGACATCAACGCGAGGGCGGTCGAGTGGGGCATGACGGCAACGAACAGACGCGGACGGCTGCTGCTGGAGATGGCCGCAAGGCTGGACCTAGTGGTGGCAAACACAGGAGACGTACCAACGTACAGACGGCCGGGATTTGGAGACTCCATCCCGGACGTAACGATGACGACGGACAGAACTCTGCCACAGATAGGGCGGTGGCGGGAGCTCGAGGGCTACACGGCCAGTGATCATCAGTACATCGCCTTCGAAGTGGCAGGAGAGACAAGGACGACACGGACGAGGACCCGGCACCCCCCGCGGTGGAACGTAGACAAACTCGACGTACTGAAGTTCTCGGCGGAGCTGGCGGCAGCGCCGGCCCCAACTACCGACGTCCCCCCAGAGCTGACTGGCCGGCAAAGGGCGGAAAGACTAGCGGACGAGACGGCCAAACTGACGACGCGGCTGTGCGACAGCACAATGCCAAAACGACGGTACGGACGTAACAGACCACCACAATACTGGTGGACGGACGAGATAGCCGAGCCGCGGAAGAGTTGCCTGGCAAAACGACGACGGGTTACGAGGGCTGGAGGGGGACCCGAAAAGGAAACCCTTCAGGCCGAGTACAAGACTGAACGGAAACGACTGCTGTACGCCATCAGAGACAGCAAGACGCGATGCTGGAAGAAGCTCTGCGAGGAGGTGGACCGCGACCCCTGGGGTGCCGGTTACAAGATTGTGACCGGTAGGCTGGGGGCCCGGATCCCGCCAGAACTCAAGGATGCTGGAACCGCACGACGGATCGTCGACGGACTGTTCCCGACGCACCCGACGCGTACGGACGCGACAGACGACGACGAGACGGCGGCGCCCCCCGTCTTCACCGCCGAGGAGCTCGTCGGCGCGACCAAAGCAATGAAGAGGGGTAAGGCGCCAGGACCGGACGGGGTAGCGGCGGAGGTTCTTCGGCTGATGGCGAGCCTGAAGCCGGAGATACTTCTCGACCTCTACAACACGTGCCTTACGACATGGACATTCAGCGACCGGTGGAAGGTGGCGAGGTTGGTCCTTATCCCAAAGGGTAGGGGTGACCCCAGCACGCCGTCGGCCTACTGGCCGCTGAGCTTACTGGACACGACAGGGAAACTGTACGAACAGCTTCTGCGACCACGACTTACGGACGCGATACAGGATGGCGGAGGCCTCTCTGACCAGCAGTTCGGCTTCCGGAGGGGTCGATCAACGATTGGAGCGATCCAAGAGGTGGTTGACTTCTTCCGGTCGACAGACAGACATTGCCACGCTGCGCGACCCGTCGCGGTGCTGGTGACACTTGACGTTAAGAACGCCTTCAATTCGGCCAGGTGGGTGGATATCCTAGGGTCGCTGAGAGGCGACTTCGGGGTCCCGCCTTACTTGCTCCGAGTTGTTGAAGACTACCTTCGGAACAGACGACTGACGTACGAAACGACCGAAGGCCAAGTGACGCGACAGATTACCGCGGGGGTCGCTGAAGGTTCCATTCTAGGACCTGACTTTTGGAACGGGATGTACGACAGCCTGCTCAGACTGGAGCTCCCACTCGGCGTTCGCCTGGTCGCTTACGCTGACCACGTGGCGGCAGTAATAGTCGAGCGAACTCCAGATCTGGCACAATACGCACCGAACCGGACAATGAGACGAGTCGGACGGTGGATGACTGACCACGGACTGCAACTCGCGACGGAAAAGTTGGAACTGGTGCTTCTCACCAGGAGACGAATACCGACCACGTTACGCATGACGGTCGGGACGGACGAGATCGACACCAGAGGGGAACTCAAGTATCTGGGGGTGACCCTGGATACAAAGATGACCTTCTGGCCTCACATACGACGAACGGCTCAGAAGGCGGCTGAAAGGATAGCATCCCTAAGCCGCCTGATGGCAAACACGAACGGACCGAGACCAGGGAAACGGAGACTTTTGATGTCGACGGTGAACTCGATCCTCCTCTACGGTGCGGAGATTTGGGCAGACTCCTTGAAGACTGAGAAGTACTGTCACGCAATGACGACGGTACAGAGACGAAGCGCGTTGAGGATCGCTTGTTCCTATCGGACGGTCTCAGCACAGGCCGTTCTGGTGGTGGCAGGCGTGATTCCCATAGACCTTCTCGCGTTCGAGCGCAAGAGGGTCTACGGAAGAGACGCGGACGTGACCCGACGGGACGTGGCAACGACGGAAAGAGACGCGACGATACAGACGTGGCAGGAACGGTGGACGGAAGAAACAACGGGAAACTGGACGAGACGACTCATTAAGGACCTGAGACCGTGGATCCAAAGGGGGTTCGGGGATGTGAATTTTTACGTCACCCAGCTTCTGACGGGCCACGGTTATTTTAGACGGTACTTACACAACTTGAACCGAGTACGGACGCCCAACTGTACGTACTGCGGACACGAACGAGACGACAAGGAACACACGTTCTTCGAATGTGACCGCTGGACAGAACTAAGACATAGACTGGAGACGGTCGTGGGAGGTATCACTCCCGACAACATTGTCGGGGTAATGCTCCATAGTACAGAAACAAGTTGCCACCTACACAGAGACAATCCTACGACGTAAGAACGCGGACGGCTGCCTGACGTAACGCAACTGACGGACTGCCTGCACGGGACGGACGGACGCACAGACTGACAAGACACACACCGACAGAGCTCCCAGCTAGAAGTAATATCACCATTGTTCCTGGCTGGGAGCGTTGCACAGGAGGTGGCGGTTTAGTGGGTAGGCCACCCTGGAGTCCCACATCCGCGCTAGCACGTATGACTGGCGCGAATCCGTAACTTGGATTCCGCAACTCCTTTTCGTCGACAACGACAACGACAACGACAACAACAACAACAACAACAACAACAACAATAATAATAATGTCGTAAAAATACAACAACCTCATCATTTCTATCATCCATTCACTTCCTTGAATATCAAAAAGGATTGAATTGAAAACTATTGGATTGACAAGAAAACCAATACTTTTCAATACTTTTTTTCAATCAGGATTAGTAGACAGGTGATAAAGATTTAAATGATAATAATACCTTCAAAAACTCTGAGCTCGTGTTTGACTTGCAAATCTGAGTGCTTATTGCTAACGTCGCTACTTTCTGAAGCTGTTGCTCCTGGTTCGTCTTGCTTTGATTTGTGATTGTTTAAAAGTGCCTTCGCACGATCCATAGTCCTCGTAAGCGTGCCGTCTGAATCATCGTCATGAGGTTCACGGGAGCTTTGCGAACTAGAGTCTTCTTGATTATTTCTTTTTAAATGACTAGTGCTCTTTGATGGGGAGTTTGGGGAAGTTAAGGCAATGCAGGATCTAAAAAATAGAATTACAAAATCTATATTCACGAACGTCAATACATACAATGCATTTCTGTGTGATAGTTTTTATTTTATGTGTGATTGCTAAAAAGTTTTAATGAAGGAACACTAATTATTTAATGTATTGAAAATTTTTACCCGGGCTATCGTCATCATCGGAACTACTGGAATAAATTTTATTTTTTTTGCCATTTATTTTTAAAACATCTCGAACCGGCGAACTGACTTTCCTTCTTCTGTGTCCCCGTCCACGAGGCTCCGGCGCTGATGACTTTTGCGAGTCATACTGCGAGTCTTCAGCTGCTTTTCTTGCGCTTTCCAAGGTACCTATGATCATCATAAAAATTATATACTTCTCGCAAAAATTAAGGGAACAACAAAATTTTCGCAATTTTTTAGTGATTTTCAACAGGCTGTATTTCAGTGAAAAATGGTCGTGCAAGAAATAAAAAAACAAAGCTTTTGAAGCTTGAAGAATCTAGTTTCTGAATTTTTTGGTCAAAAATTTTTCGAAGCACTATTAGCCATGCAATCCTTGGATAAAGCACGAAAAAACAGTTTTAAAAATTTATTACATTTTTTTTTTTCGCTCTACGGGCATGGAAAAATTTTTCCGAGCTAAACCAATACATAGGTCGCATAGCCTGTTTATTCAGCTTCAAGATGCTTTTTTTCAAACCTCGATACGACCATTTGTCTTCGAGATATCGAATTTTGGATGCCAAAGGATCCTTTTTCACTCAACTGCCGATATCTCTGGAACTACTGGTCGCACAGCGAGCCGAAGGGCAGTTTCTTTTTCTGCAGAAAATTTCCTACAAAAATCTGTCAAGGTTGATGTCAAAAAAAAATTTTTTCTACCTGTAGCGTTAACGTGAAAAAAGAGCAAAAAAATGCCATTTTGCCTTTTTTTGGATAATCGACTGTATCTTCGTCAATATTGGGGGAGGAGCTTAGGCTAGAAGAAAATTTTACAGCCTAATGTACCCCAAAGGTCCCCCTAAATCGGTAGATCGATCGGTTCAGCGGTTTTCCTGGACCGATTGATTGAAATTTTGACAAAATTAAGAGAACAAGGTTCCTTAAGAAACAAAAACCTTGTTCCCTTGATTTTTTTTCCATATGTAGCCGGCCTCTTTAAGTCACTTAATCGTTTATTCGCCAAATATAACGTAAAGTTTGTTGGAAAAAATTCAAAAGATCTACAACTAGTTTTTGATACAGGCAAAGACAAGATCCCCATAGGCAAACGATCTAATGTCGTGTATAAAATACCATGCAATGACTGCTATCAAGTCTACATAGGTCAAACGGATCGACATCTCAATACTAGAATTAGGGAACACCAACGCAACATACATGAGATTGAAGAACGGCACACAGCTCTAACGAAACATAGTATCGATAAACAACACACTTTTAATTACGACAACACAAACATCCTTTGCGAAGAACACAATTATTATAGAAGACTGTTATTAGAAATGTGCAACATTGTAGGTCATACGAATTCTGTTAATCTTAGACAAGATGTTGAACATTTAAGCAATATTTACAAACCTCTAATCTCCGCCCACACAACAAATATTGTTTAACCTTAACTACATACAAAAAATTATTTTGTCCCCATTTACAGTCCTTTCTACATAACTTTTCTTACAAAATATTTATTGTTTTTCTGTATAATTGTTTATAATAGGTTCACCTTCACTCTGGATTACATTGTTTTCTCCCATCAGCGCAAAGGATCAAAAAGAAGATGTTGATGAAGCGCTAAAAGCCATCAAAACTTGTGTTCCATCTGGATTTGCACGGCAGCCGAGACTGTTAGATACCGTTGCAAAGTGGAAGGCCACAGAGTGTCGTTAGTTTTTATTATATAGAGGTCCACTTATATTATAAAATATATTGAGATCACGATATTATAATCACTTTATGGTTCTAAGTGTTGCTATAAGAATTTTGTGTGATCCTCAAAGATACCTAGTGTATAACGAATATGCTGATGAATTGTTAAAGTGGTTCGTTGATGATCATAAAAATTTGTACGGTCAGAATTCAATATCGTACAATGTACATAATTTAGTACATCTTGCCAAAGATTGCAAAAAATTTGGGCCGTTAGGTGATTTTAGTACTTTCAAGTTTGAAAATTTGATGTCAAACATCAAAAGTAAAATAAAGGATGCACCAAAACCTTTAGAACAGGTAGTTGACCGTGTTCATGAAGAAGATGATTTGCCACTAAAGAAACATATATTTCCATCATATCCAGTAATTAAAAAATCAGATAACGGTAAAATTAATTCTTTACAGTTTAAGGGCTTTACTTTGAGTTAAAAAAAAATCAAGATTGCTGTTTATTGTGTAATAATAATATTTTTTTTGATTTAACGTATGAATGATGCCAATGATCAAGTAACAATAGAAGCGAATATTTTTTTCGATTTGAATCGCTATTTGTAAAACCCTGTGACTCTAAACAATTGAATATTTATTTGGTGAAAAAAAGTATCAATTCTAAATTGATAACTGTTACAACAGACCTTGTAAAGTCAAAATGTTTATATTTTTCATTTATAAATAGTGATTATTTTGTTACTGTGCCTCTATTACAATATAATAATTGATTTTGAAATTAGTTTGTATATTTTATTTATGACAATATCCTAATATTTTTAATGTTAAAGATGTATTCAATGTTTGCATTTGAAGAGAATTTGCGTTAAGTTAAATTTGGACACAAAATATAAAAGTAAAAATTAAAAAATGTCATATGAAATTCCACTTACGAATTATTAAATCAATACGTGATACAACATAGAACATAAATAGAAAAGTATTGTTGATCGTTTTTTGTTATACCGTCGTGACATTAGTATTATGTCACTCGTATGTGAAAGAATGACCGGAAGCCGATGCTCAAGTATGATGTTCATCGTAGATCAATTTTACGTAAAAATATAAGTTGTTTCTTACATAAGCATATGACGGCATATAAGCATATAATTTATGTAAATGTATGATTTATTTCCTACGTAAATAATATATAAATTTATGACTTCGATGTGACGTCACACATATGTTAGGGATAAGACATAATATTTACTTAATATTTAAGTCACAATCATGTCGTCATATAAAAGTCAAATTTTAGGTTAGTACTATGTCATAATGATGTCATATTACATGACATCATATCAGAGTCATCAATAAAGTCATTTTTATGTCAAATCCATGTAATAATTCTATGATCTCTATGTGACCTATCTATGACGTTATATGGAGGTCATGTGTTCACTGGGTTACAATTAAATTTCGTAAGCTGTTGCTGCTGCCTGCTTTTTGCACGATCTGGTGAAACCATGCATACAGGGTGTCCCCAAATTGCCTCCCACGGACCATCTAGCGTGATACCTCGTTCAAATCCGACCGAGAACTTATTTTTCGAAAGCTCGTCTGACGCATGATTTTTGAATTATAAGTGATAGCGCTAGGCCAATCAGAGTGTCCATTTCATCTAGATTTGCCACCACGGAAATTGCTGTTTTGTTCCTCTGGGTGAATTATTTTTATTCGTTTACGAATTAAATATCGGCACCTCCCCTCTCTCGCTGCTGTACCCCTTCTCGGGTACTGACCTCGGTATTGTTGCCGCGGCACACGCTGCCGGCCACACATATACGGGCGCACACTCGTGTATGTAGATCGAAGCGCACCCTTGGCTTGATAGCGCTACGAAATACACATCTACGAATAAAAATCAAAATAAATTAAAAAATGTAAGATTTCATGTTATATAATACTCCGAATTATCGTACCGTGATAACGGAGGCACGTGAATATCACTGTCGTGACGAATTGACACCCTCGTCACATATTCCATAATTACTCATCCAATCAAGCTGGCTCCAAATCGTCAAAATAATGCTTCCAATTTATTTTTGGGATACTTGCAACAGAAATTTTTCACTAGTTTCGAAATAATCTTCACATCCGAGTTTTTAGTAATGCGGATCCAGAGTAGCAACACATGTTGAAATTATCAAGATCATTGTTGTACAGTTCGGTCGGTTTAACCAGCCAAATTAGTGAACCTGGTTGATGAGCTCCCGGTTTAACCCGTTAACCGACTAAGCCGGTTGATTTGGTCAACCGATTTGGCTGGTTAATGTGGTTAAGCGATTTGGCCGGTTAATCTGGTGAAATATTATAGCTCGCTCGATCAGTTGGTGCTCGACAAATTTCGCGATCCAAATCCAATGAATCAACTGTGAATAATAGTTAACCGACTACTCCGGTGATAACTTAAGTAGTATGGATACGACAGTTCGAACCCAAAAAATGGCGGCGTACCGACTCCCTCCTTCCTCCCTACCTTACCGGCAGTCGGTGTGTTACTCCCCACGATGGTGAGCCTTTCCCATGATATTGTTAGCGGCTGTTGAGATGCATAACGTCACCAGTATCTTTAGCCGATTTTGCCGTCTGACGAGCAGCCATTGTGATAGCAGCTATTTTGATTTTTGTTTAGCCGGATGAGCAGCCATTTTGATTTATGCTTAGCCGGATGAGCAGCCATTCTGATATTTTATCGTCAGACAGTTTGATCATGTGATTTTTCGCTATGACGTCACCGGTATAATCGCCCGATATTGCCGTCTGACGAGCAGCCATTCTTAGCAGCCATTTTGAGTTTTGCTCAGCCGGATGACCAGCTATTTTTATTTTTGCTTGGCCGTATGAGCAGCAATTTTGATTTTCTATCGTCGGACAGTTTGATAATTTGATTTTTTGCTTGGCCGGATGAGCAGACATTTCGATTTTTTCATCGTCACCCGTAAACTTTCACGCTAATAGTTCATCACCCCCAGGACGAAAAATGATATTTTCGAAATACTTCGAATACATTCCTTTGTGTTAATCGACCAGATGGCGACACTGCAATTAGATAGGCCGGGGATGTTGTTGATGATCCGTGAACTCTCACGCTGATAGTTTGCCCCCAGGGCGAAAATAATATTCATCATCATCATCATCATCATCATCACTACTTCCGATATCTGAAGTTACTGCGACAACCCCGTCTTCCCATCGTCTGAAAATTATTTCTATAGATATGTCATAATTAAGGTAATTCAGGATGCATAGGCTGTTCGGTCTCTCTCGGGCCGACCGTAAATCCTCAATGAGGTCCTAAAGTTCCTCCTGCGAGAACTGCGACACCCTGTCCGAAAACCCGATGATTAATTCCTCGTTCTCCTCCCACTCCTCCTCCTCCTCCTCCTCCTCCTTCTCTGCAGGGAATTGGTTAGGTCTGTTTTCGGTCATTTCTTTTTTTCTTTTTTCGGATAGCTTGAGAATTCTGAAAATCATGTGTTTCATCATCGTGAATTCCAAGATTAGGTGAGTTAAACTCCAATAAATTGAAAACACTCACAAGTAGGCAGGTGCCTTTTCAAGCTTGCAAACTGTTCTGTTGCGATAGTTTCTTGGTGTCAAGTTCTGATTCGCAACCTTCACCTCACACCTTCATGCTTTCAAGAACACTGCTGAATAATACCGAACTCAGCAAATAATTTCTGAATGACGTACAAGTTTTTCAACCGCCAACCGATTTTATATGGAACATCGGTAACTGGTTACGCCCACCAGCCAATCACATCTGAGCAGTTGTAATATGTGAAATCAACCTAGCATGATTATCGCTAGCAAATCTAACAACATATTAGGGAATCAGTTCAATTATGGTATAAGTGTTATTGACTGCTGATATAAACTAATTATAGGTGAAGATGAAGAATGAAAATTCATTTTGTATGATTCATGTATATATTTTATTGTCTTACAAATCAACCCTGTCTATCCAACTATTGTGCGAACTATCAAATCCCAGTCATTTCACGTACAGTTGATTTCCCCGTTGGCGTAATACTTTCTTTGAATAAACAAATATTACCACATAAACTCTTTTTCATTTTCTGAAAACTTTTCTTGTGGTAAATAAATAAATATGAACAATTTCTCGATATATTAATAATAAATAATCGTTAGCATAGAAATTCACATTTTCAAATCCAGTTAATATCGTATTGATGATGAAACGTTTCCGAGTGATGGTGGATCGTCTGAGGCATGAAACGCAAATATTTACGACAATTCTACGTCTGCAGTGTTATCCTTGCGATGGAGCTGGAACATTTCTAATGAAATGTAACAGTTTCATATCCTCTCGTAGGAACATGCCGGGGATCATTTAGATGAGTACAAAATTTATCATGCAGCGTAGCCCGCCTTATGCGCTCGGCTTTCTTATCGGCAGCAGTGCTCAAATTACGCGATTATGCACTTCATATGCACTGTCGCCGAGCCCGGCGAGAGGCCGTGTGAGCAGTCTCAATACTGCTTCCAGGCGTAACGCACGTCTAATTAAATATAATATAACGTTAACGCTTCCTCTTACCATTTGTTGTTATCAATTATCACTCAATTCTCTGTTTGAATAAACATATAAATACATATATAATCGTTGCGCAATATTTGCATGACATCCTATAGCTATTGGGGACTGCGACAAACCCCCAAGGTAGGGTGTCGGTAATATGAAAATTATAATAATAATAATAATAATAATAATAATAATAATAATAATAATAATAATAATAATAATAATAATAATAATAATAATAATAATAATAATAATAATAATAATAATAATAATAATAATAATCTGCAATTTTTCCATACGATTATTACACATTTCATTTCTTGGGAAACTTTTTTCGTTTTCTGAAAACTTTATTTCATTTGCTGAAAATTTTTTTTACGGGTTAATCAAATGGGAAAAAAGTTTTTGGAAAACTTTTTTTCATTTTCTGAGAACTTTGCTCGTGGTAAACGAATAAAAATGAATAATTTCTCAATATATTGATAATAAATGAATGAATAATTGTTAAGTATACATATAAATTCACATTTTCAAAACCAGTCGATATCGTTTCCGCCTGATGGTGGATCGTCCGAGGCGTCAAACGCAAATATTCACAATAATTCTACGTCTTCAGTTTTATCCTGTAGCTATTGGGGGGCTGGGACAAACCCCCAAGGTAGGGTGTCGGTCTGTCCAGGTATCAATTGCCGCTTGTCATCTTACTAAATCAGAGCCAATTTTTTTTGTACGATCGTGCTTACTTCATGTTTCTTGCTTCGTATTAAACACTGGGGGAGGGTCAACTCCTGGTGAGCCATCAGACAGCGCTTATGATCATCAAACGTGATGCTATTTATCGAAGAATTTTTCACACCCTCGGCACGCTTACTCACTTTTTCCCCATCCTCGCCCGTCGTAGTAAATGTGTACAGCTTTGCTCGCAGTCTCACAAACTCTGTCATAATTTTACCATTATTTTCATCCTTCATTAGCCCTAGTCGTTTCTTGTTTTTGAGAGGAATACCATACACATTGTCGGGCGGATAGTCAGAGGTTTCAAACATTGTATCCACATCACGTTTGATGATATAGTAGATGTTCGATACGTTAAATTGATGAATAAGGCTGTCTGTGTCGGTATACAACAATTTGGCCTCGCGGTTCAAAAAGTAGGATTTTACATAATTATAGTGGAAATCATGAAGAATGATTTTTGACAGATCTAGAAACGATGCGCCGACGTAAATAGGTTTAGCGAAGTGAATATTGATACAATTCATTTCAATGATAACCATATAAGCGCAAAATACGGTGCAGTTGTGAAAGTTTGCTTGAGCAATAAGTTCTCTCGTACCACCTCCCACCTCCCTTTCCGTGACCAATTTTACATCTTTATGATTCCGCACATTTTCCATAGTCTTGCCGAACATAGCGTTATTCATGAGTTTGTGAAAGTTTTTCTCAAATTCATTCCTAGACCGCTTGCGCGTGTATGTCCGTGTTGAGCGTGATGTAAGGCTCGAGCCATGGAGATTGAACAAACTCTAAAACCCTGTGCACTTGCGCTATTTTAATCCTTAACTTAAACACTGTTTCAAATTTCTATAGTGCAATATATACTTTGTTTTTGGTTGAAAAACGGTCGCGAGTTTGGCGTTTTCATTACCTGGAGGAGCTAAATGCTCGGGACAAAGAGGCAAGTCTTTGTGATCCTCGTGGAGTTCTACAGGATAGTCCAAATCTACCTCCAGAAAGTGACCGATCGGCGAATCGTCCGGATGGTTGTCATATCGATGTGCCGATACTTCCACTCGAACGAGCCATTTATTAAATACACGCTCATAGCTGCACCGTACAGATTATTCACGTCAAAATACGTATGATACGATTCCACGTTACTCCGATCAGAATCTTTTCTCACGAATCTATGATTGGCCCGAGCGTATCGATAAGAACATTGTGCTACCCCGCCTCAAATGCCTTTTTCAATAAATAACACTATTTCAGGGTTGTCTGAAAGTTGTAAATTCACATAAGTATGCTTGAGCATCGCGTCATAAGGAAGTCCCGGCGCAGTGTAATAGTGCAACGGATCTAAATCGTATGTTTTGAAGCAGCCAGCGCGGAAATTTTCGAAAATATCGGCAAGCAAAGTACATCGGTCTTTGAATATAAATCTGAATAGCCCCGTGTGGTGCTGTCGGGAGGTTAGTTACTGTAAGACGCCAGAGAATATGGTTTACAAGTTGTTTATTGCCAGAAAAATTGGGTTACACAGTTTGGATGGCGTAGTAGAAAATGCGGAAGGCAGGGAAAATAAGCGAAACGAGTCGATAGATACGTATGTGCCAAGAGCGTGGCGAAGACTGGGGTAGAGATGAAGAAAAAGTGCAGGCTCACCTTCGAGTCGAGGCCAAGGCTCGCGTCGTGCCATAAATGCCACATGTAGGGAAATTTCCGGCGCGGTCAAACCCTTAGCCTTCGGCTAGCGAGGCGAGGCCTGGACACTCGAAGGTTAGTTGTAAAGAACTATAGAAAAAGATACAAATGGAGAAACGGAAATATTCTTATGGTTTTTCGCCGGCTTGCCGGTGGCGGGTGTCCGCCACACCCCGCAATAACGCTAAATGAAATTTCTCCCAGACATTATTAGCGTGCTCGTAAACGGTGTCTGAAATATTTGCATCGCAGAGATGCGAGTAGAAATGCTTCTTTGCAGGTGATCGCGTTTTTTTGAGTTTCCCCCAACAATCGACGTATTCATAGGGAAAAACACCTTCGTGGGTCATCAATCTAAACTGTGCGGGATTATTATAAAATTTACGTGTAATGTGTTTGTCTGGACCATTCAAATATTTGGAAAGTTTATCTACGCTGCTAGCCATAAATCGAAACGAATCGATGAATCCCAAGTCATCGTCCCATCAACGCGTTTCGGGAAGGATGTATATTTTTCCTCATTTATGGGTAGCAGGGTAATGTCACCGGGAAAAGTTGACGCGAGGGATTTTATTAAAAAGTGAGAATTGTAACCGGACAAATTGTGGAAAACTATTGGAATTGTGTGCGACTCTCTAAAATTCAAATTACACTGATTATGAGCAGGACCACTATATTTACCCCTGAAGTGACAGTGGTCGTGACACTTCTTCTCCTCAGGGGTAAACGGCTTTGTGCAAATATAACAATTCTTTGCGCGCATGTGACGATCGTGTTGTACTTGGGTAAGAGACTCCATCGGGATTATATTTTTGACGCGTGACTCTACTTTAATCTATAAATCTTTAAGCTGCTGCATGAACCAATCTGTGCAATCGACGCCGCGTTCACTATGGAACTCCGATAAAGTCTCATCGTACGCGCAATGTACATAATACGCTACACTGTGCGGGATATGCTTTTGAAATTCACGTGTTTTACGGGTTGAAACGTGATTTTGGAATTGATCAACCAGTACAGACTCTACTATACATTCGAGATCGGCGTAAACGACAAACGGGACGGTACCTTTGTTCTGAAAATTTGAAAATGCTAAATCTTTAGACTCGGGAAATTCCACGCGTACTTCATTCAGCATAATGCAATCTTGTCGATGATTGTTGTAGGTATGTTTCACACTAAAGTGACACAAAAATCTGTCACATACAAACAGTTAACCATTATGATCAGACAATTGTTTGCTCACGAATCGTGAAAGATCTTTAATCCAAGCAAAGTGGAATCTTGGTGTTAACTCGCGAGCCATATCATTTTTCTTGATTACTCTTAACCATGAGAAGATGAATCGTGTCAATGTTTACGCTATGCAAAATTTTACTCGAATAAATTGGCACGATGACGCTTTTATTTGATTTTGCACGATGTGAAAAAGTTTGAGATTCTATCCCGTATACATTGATTCGCAAATTATTTAATCTCACCAGCTTTTTCACATCATGTAGAGTAGCAGGGAATTTGATACCTGTACAGTCCAACTCGGGGATAAAGCGACGATAATGGCCAGTCCTATCAGTGCGGGCGTCGATCGGGTGGCGGGCTGTAGTGATGGATCAGAGAAGACATCGTGCATCTTTGTTTTTCACATTGACCACCGCTCTCTTCCGCTGAATATCCTGGGGCAGCTCCACGAATGTCGAAAGCCCCGCAGCGAGAGGCTGGTACCAGTTGATAATTACAGCAGTATTGAGGATCTCGATCATGCTTCACCCAGTATCGCGTTGTTCAAAATCCTCAACCTTCACAAGTAGATCGGCCCTTGCGTGCGTAAGCCAACCGTCTATATCGCTCAAGGGGGGGATCGCGATGTTGACGGTGTTGAAGCTTTTAACTTCATCCGCAATCCCCTCGTGCTTCATGTTTTCGAATAAGCACGATAATGTGAGGTTTACCTTCACATTACCCTCCTCGTACAGTACCAGCCTCAATCGCTCAACGATAATCCGCTGTGCGTCATCCAAAAAGACTCCCAAATTCTTATGCCCGAGATTTGTGACAACTCCCGTTCGGATCCGGTTGGCGAAAGCACTATCGACGTCGTCCTACTGTACGCTCAGAGGACTGCTGATATTAGCACTCATTACCACGGCGTGCTGCTGCTGCTGCCGCTGCTGCTGCCGCTGCTGCTGTCGCTGCCGCAGTTGTTGCCGAATCTTTGCTATCCAGGATTGTACGAGCGTGATTGCGTGCTGAATTTGCAGTTTCGCACCTATGCTTGTTCTCTGGCGCTTGTCAATCATCACGCAGCAATTGGAGGTTTTCCGTTCCATTGTCAACTCGGTGCTGGAAAATATCGTCATTTCCATGCTGAGGATGCAGCTCGCTCAACAAATCTTGAGCATACTCCATCATTTTGTCGGGATTTGAGTATGTTTCAGCGGCCATGACTTTAACGCTGATATATGCAGAACTTTGATGAACTTTTGACTTGCACGTATCGTGTAAGACTGATAAGTCTGCATCGGATGCGTTGAGTTAATATATGTCGATAGATCACAAGAATTTTGGGACGTAGTAGTGAAAGGTCCAAGATTTGTACCTCCCTCGCCATCCAGCCAATTTACACAAAAGAATGTATTCGAATTATGTGAAGAATATTATTTTCGCCCTGGGGGTAATCTATTAGCGTGAAAGTTTTTTTGTCACGTTGTTGAGTTCTGACTTCTGATTAATAACGGTCTTTAAGTTGTGAATATTTTTTTCCTATCATCGTGCGCGAAGTTCGATTTTGCGCATGCATTTGCGTTCGCAAAGTACGACTTTCCCACACGTTGACAAGAGCGTGCGGAAATTCAACCGAGCGAATGAGGATGTAGCTGAGCATGCGGGAATGTGGTGAGCGTGCGGGAATGTATAAGAGTATACGAGCGATTCCAAGGTGTATACGCGCGCGCCATCTCTGCGGCACTCTCTTCGCATCAACACGTGCGAGCGATACTTTGACGTTCGTTGTCCGTATTAAGAAAACGGCAGAATACAAAACACAGAACGCACGTTTTGAAGATGTAACCAAGCCGCGCTCAGCTCTCAGCTCAGCGCGCCGGTTTGTTTATATCTTTGTCGTCTGGAATTGACCTGTCAAAACGTGCGCTCTGTGTTTTGTATTCTGCCGTTTTCCTCATACGGACAACGAACGTCAAAGTATCAGTCGCTTCGCATCAGTTCCTTAGAAAGAACAAGTAAAGTGAAAGTGAATAACTATTAATAACGTACAAAGTGATACGGATAGCGAGGCACCAAAAACCATTAAAAATGTATCTATAACCACATCAGAGTCAATAACAAATATACCGTTTCATTTTGTAAATTGTAACGTTACGATAAATATTAATAATAATTGAAAATAATGAATAAATCAGATTTTTCTTAATTTACTAAATTTATAACAGTTCTATAATTTGTTTTTTGGGGCGGGGGGGCTTCGCCCCCCGAACCCCCCCGTCCCAGCGCCCCAACGCCACCGTTCTATACGTTTCAATTATTCAAAATAATTGTAGTGGTCGAACTTTGCGCAACTTAATAGGAAAAATAGAATACGATACTCGTGCGCACGTGGGTCATCCCACACTCGCTTCGCTCGTGCGGGAACGACCTACTTTACGCACTCGTATCGTAATGTACTATTAAAAATATATCGATTCGCTATTTTAATTCTGCTTTGTTTGAAGTTCTCCGCATGAGAGCTGAAGATGCAAGACTATCGTTCTGACCTAAAATTCAAACTTTCACAGCCGTATTCCTCCCACACAGAATCCTTGAAAAACTCCCAGAAGCTACGGAAATGATGTGTCTTCGATTGTGTGGGTAAAATCAGATGTGTACGGTTCGGCTTCTTTCTTACCCCTCATTAATCTGACGACACTTTATAAAATCGGCTTCGCGTTCATCGTCATCTGGTTCGATGTCCGATAATATTGCAATCACTTCGTTTTACTATTTTTGAAAAGTCAGGATTAACGTTTTGTTCTGAAAATATATCTTGTGTAGTCTGTGCGGTTGCACACGAGCTTTCCGGGTACCCTCAACGAGAGACCGAAGGTCTTGTGGCGAAAACTCTGACGTCGGGTTGCTGAATCCGATAATTATGTCCTCGCCGGTAAATTCGTTATTACGTATCATCATGATTCTGAGGCTTTCGTCTGACGAGAATAGTAGTCTGACTAATGTACAAGTTTCATGTGCTCACCCATTTCATACAGACGGTGGAGCTGGTTAGATGTTACAGATTTACGTTTGTGTATGCGCGCGCACCTCGTTATCCAGTCAATTAACACAATAGAATGTATTCGAAGTTTGTGGAAAATATTATTTTCGTCCTGGAGGTGAAAAACTATTAGCGTCAAAGTTTACGGATCATCAACAACATTCCCGGCCTATCTAATTGCGGTATCACCATCCGGTCAATTAACACAAACCCGAAGACTTCGACGAGTTTCTACTTTTGTGAGTACTTTATAGAATGTGTATGATAATGGCGATTATATTGAAGAATAAAATTAACAATTATTCATCGTGTATTTTACAACAAATAAGATCCAATTTCCCATTCTCAGATAGTCTATCCCACACATCATCGATGGCACTTGATGCAAACGCGTAAATGAATTCTTTTAGTAAAAAAGCTATGTCCTCGGACATCATCGTCCTCAAACCGTCCAATTCTTTGTAGAGACGCAAGGATTTCTCGAGGGAGCTGGTACACTCCTTCGAATACCAACTCCTCAGTCGCTGCACATTTTCAAAGGCGCAGTTGATGCCGGGATTTATTCAGGGCTGTCATCATACCAAATCGAGCCTGGCGCTGCTGCCTGCTGGAGGTTATTCGATGGGAAGTATCCATGGTTCAAGTCACGCCTGGATGCCGCTTCCATGTACCGCGATTTTCCCAGTGTAGGGGCTGTGATGTGCAAATGTTTCATGTTAATAACTTGCCGCGTACCTTTGAGAATCTCCGTCAACCATGTTTTCTTCTCGACTCCGTTCACGTACACGTAGCACGCATTTCCCACCATTTTCCTCACAATCTTCGGCACATCCTCGTGAGATTTGTTGTCAGCATTCCATGATATTCCGTGGTGATTGTGCGTCAATCAGACATTAGTAGCTTTGCATTCAAGTGGTAAGCTTGCCAAATCGTAGGGCGGCCTGAAAATAATGTAATCCGAACCCTGCCCATTTACGCTGATGACTGCGACTTCCTTGGGTACAAACTTCATGCTATGACCAATCAAACATTGCACGTCTAGGATCATCACCATGTTGAGGATTGGGTATGTTGCGCTCGATTTCACTGACAGGCGGTGGGTAGAAGAGACTGGCTAATCGATCTCCAGCACACCTGCTTTTATCCACTTGCGGCTGAATTTTTGTAGAGGCGGCGGAGGGGATCACATAGTTTATCTACGGCACATAACTGCATGAAAATTCAAACTTATTGAATTCTCCACCAAGGTATTTCATTTGCAGACGATTTTCTCCGGCCATGTTGCACATTTCAGCCAGCTGATTGGAATCTCCTTGTAGAACTCCTGCGATTCTCGGTGGTAAGAAGACGTTGTATTCTCCATCGATCATCGCCAGAACACGTACCCCAAATTTCGTTTTGATCAGTCGTAACCCGGTGATGTTGTACACCTCTCCAATTTCAAGTTCCGACATCTTCTCGGTTGCCGCATTCTGCAGACGGCTGACGAGGTTAACTTTTGTCAGATTCATCGCGTTCCAATTAGTTTCTTGTTTTTCCACGAGTAAGAGCAGTTCACGATGCGAAGAGGCGATGAGAACAGTGTGATCATCGGAATAGGCGCACGTTTTATACCGGGACAATCTCTTGAAACTATACATACAATGCGTATGCCCGAGTTTTATCGGCTGCTCGGGCAGGCTGGCCACTCCGTGCTTCTGCTGTCAAACTCTGTTTCTGGCGGCGATGTAGTTCATACGAATTTTTGAGGTTAGAATCTCAAACAGTCGAGGTAGTGACTGGTAGTGACTCAGAAAGTTGATGCTAATGCTCTTTGAAAATTGGCTTCACTCGACTGAAATGAGAAATCTGTTTGAATGTTGGGTGCTTGGAAGAAACGCAGCAGGTAGGTGGAAACACTTGATTCGATCACTTTTATTATTTCTTACATGAGAAATAACAATGAAATTTTTTTCTTTCAACAGGTGATACGGCCAGAATAATTATATCTCCAATGTTTACAGTTATCTGCTTGTTCAATTTATCACACGTACAAAAATCATTGCCACTTTCAAGCAACTGAGCAACTTTCTCACTCTCTTGTGATTTCAGGTGGTGATATTGACTTTTATCACTTTTGAAAATAACACATTAAGCCGAGCGTTCAAGAAATTTCAATATCTCACTATCTATAATGAAACTGTGAATCTTTTTTTCCTCGAAAATAGTTCAACAAAATTCACAAATAGTCGATAGTCAATGTATTTCTTCCGATCAATGAATTATTGCTTCCAGTATTAAAAATTTTACAATGATTATCAGAATTCATTTCGCAAATTTTCAATGATGTTCAATCAACAAATAAAGGGAACTTCATACTCAAATTGAAAATTCAAGTAATATGAGATTTATTAAAATGATTTTGTATTTCATGTCAGTGCGGTTCGAAACAAAAAAAATCTAATCTGAAGCGCAGAACTCAGAAACGTAGATCACATCCTGTGACACAAGTTGAAAATCAACTTTCTCAAAATGCACCCTAACGTCACAATTAGCTTCAAGGACAATCGCGTTTTAGAGTAATTTCAGAACATTATTACGAGGACACTGACTTCTCAGATTTAAGATTGTGTCCCTTGTTCCATCAAAATAGATGAATATCTGGTTTTTAACGAAGTTCATGAAGATTTTTTTCCGAATGATGTTATCCGATACAATATCTTGTGCATAGTCCTCCGAACATCACCTTGTAACAAGGATATATGGAAAGAGTCCCTTTGTTGCAGGAACCATTAAAAACTTCTTGGTTTTAAATTTGTGCTACTGAATATCTTCTGCGTTTCAGATTCTATTTCCAATCTCTGAATGAGAATTTTTTTGCTTCAGACAATGCTAACATAAAACGCAGAAGTGATTGCGGTGAATAGAGATTCACAAGCTTCCAGTCTTAGTGTGGCACCCTATAAAGAGTGTGAAATTGAATTTGGTTATAAATTACCGTGCAACTAGCTAGCCAGATAACACCGTCAACTAAGATTAAATTTAAAGACATTTTTAACTAAAGTTATTTAACAATTCTAGATTAAGATTGATTTAGTTTGCCTCACAAAATTCAACCCTACAATCTAATTGAGGACTTGAGAAACTGTTTATCTGAATTTGATGCCAAAGAGAGTGAAAGTCAGCGTCAAAATAAGATACCAAATTAAATGGTGTAAAGTTTGAAAAACAATGCTGGTCAATAATAATGCTTGAATTACAATGGTGTACAGAATGATTTCTTGATAGAATGAATTGGCAGCAACGGTTGACTCACAAACTTATCGCTATTGGCTCGATCAAAGTGAAATGATGGGATATAGAGCCATTATGATCCGTAGTATATCCCGCTCTTCAATTTTGCCTCAACTGATGTTAAGAAGGTGGCGATGGCCTGATGAAATTTACTCTGGAACCTGATGTCTGACGGAGCAACTAAGTTCGATGGTTATAATGATTGCACCGCTCGAGAAACCAGGATCCTTGCCACCTAAACGTTTTGACCATCAGGTAAGGCATAATTTTCCTCGTGTTAATCAAAGTTTAAACTTCGAGCCTGCTGAAAAAAAAAACGAATTTTATCATTGAATCCATGTTAAAATACAGTAATAGTCAAAGATCACGTAATCAAAAATTTATCTACATGCTTCTATGCCTGACAAATTTAGTCCCGCTTTGACAATGAATTATTTCGTACCTGAAAATATTACACGCTATTATTATCAGACAGGATCTTTTGGTATTTTTGGATACAACTAATTTCCAATAAAATGCACAATACATAAATCGTTAATGAGACGCATTTTTAATTTGATGTAAATAAAGAATGTGTTCACAATAAACGTTGTTTTTACTTACCTACCTGTTTGTCCAGACTCTCACTTGTTAATGACATTTCGCATTGAATTTTAGATTTTTTCTTTTAATACATAACAGCCAATTTCTGTATCATTTGATGTTAGCTTTTCCGTTGAATTATTTATTGCGTAGGTTGAATATTTTCCGATATCGACTACGGTATTGCTGTACGATACTATTCTTGTGTGACAATTCACGCTACTTCAAAATAAACAACAACATAACCTCAATCCACGGCTTTACGTGCGAGAGATTTACAGCTTTTGTTTCATTTCGTGTACGTTGGCGCCCTGCTCAGCAGACGAAAACATCGCCCCGGGGCGATTTCAGCGACCAATGAAATTGAATTATTTGGCGCATGCGCATTGTATGTATAGTTTCAACAAATTGTCCCGGTATACCGCTCATCCCATCGAATGGGAAATAAGACTGATGGTGAAAAACTATCAGCGTGAAAGTTTACGGGTGACGGTCAAAAAATCGAAATGTCTGCCCATCCGGCCAAGCAAAAATCAAAATAGCTGCCATCTGAATGACTGCTCGTTCGACGGCAAAATCAGGCGATTATACTTGTGACGTGATAGCGAAGAATCACATTATCAAACTGTCTAACGATGAAAAATTAAAATGGCTGCTCATCCGGCTCGTCAAAAATTAAAATGGCTGCCATCACAATGGCTGCTCGTCAGGCGGCAAAATCAGGCGAAATTACTGGTGATGTCATTCATCCTAAAAGCCGCTAACAATATCATGGGAAAGGCTTTCCATCGTGGGGGTAACATACCGACTGCCGGTAAGGTAGGGAGGGTGGTGGGAGTTGTTACGCCGCCATTTTTCGGGTTAGAACTGTCGTATCTATACTACCGACTGATCATCGGAAAATGATATTTTATTGATGTTATAGTATTAAAACCGGGATATTCTGGTGAGAATTACGAATAAAGGCGAATACTTCAACGTCGACCAAAGACATAACTTCAATGGAACGTTTTGTAGTTGTTTTTACCTCCGATACATTCAAAATTCTACATTGATTATCATTTGATTGTTCTTGGAATTATAATTCACTTCAAGGAAGCTTCCGAAGCGAATTTGGACTTCGGAATTCGAAATTCTGACCTTAATGTAATCAAGCATTCGTTACACGTACGGTACATCCCTCACAACCAGCGATATGTGTAAATACCTCCAGATCTTGAAGTAGTCGCAGCGTGGAAAGAAGATTCCTTTAACAATACGATAATACAATAATGACAACAGACAAGCAAATATTCAACAACTTCAGGCCGCTTGACCGTATTTAAAATAACTCGTTTTATCTTTGTGTAAGAATTGTCCTACCTATTGGTGACTACGTAAACGACCAGATGTAGACTCATACCAAGGGAGAAGTAACTTGTCGGGTTGACGTGTCAAAAGTCCATAAATTAATCATTAGTTTATTTTAAATAATGAGAATTACTTGAATCCATGAGAATGACTTGAATTAACGGAAATCACCTGAACTAATAGATAATAACCCGAATGAATGAGAATTATTGGAATTAACGGAGACTTAATAGTCGATTTCTGGAACTGATCGGGATTAACAGAGAATCAAATTTAACTGATTTCGATTTGTGCTGGAATGATCCTTTTAGCGTGCAGTAATTGTGCCCTCTCATTTACGAGCTCTTTTTCCGAAATTTTAAGAGACGCGAAATATCTCGGGTCTCCCCATATCTCTATCATAGTAATCATAGCAACCACAATGATATGAATATTTATAGTAACTGCATATCGTAGTACGGAATGTATCGCAATAACAGTGTTATTATGGGAAACTTGAAATGAACTTGAACTAGCCTGAGGGATAAGGAAAAATTAGGTCGACCAGACCAAAAATAATCCGAAATGAAAAAATTTAGAGAACCCGGTGGTCCAGCGGCCCAAAATTGAGGCTATTTTGAAAAATTTTTTTCTATATCGAGGTAATGACTAATGCTTTCAAATTTTTTTTTCACTTATTCTATTACTTGTCAACTATGCTTCGTCCTCCAGATTTCATATTCCTTTTCCACACTCGTAGTCACCTCATGCTTTGTAGTCCGCCCTTATCGTCGGCGAGTCAGCAGATTCTCCTCTCACTCGCGGCGAGCTTGCCTCTTACATCCCGCTAAACTCCGTAGATCCATCCTAACGCCCAAGCAAGACACATTCCTCTAAAGCAAAACCGGACTACCGGTGGGTAGAGAAATCATGTGAAATGGGGCAGAGGGGGGGAGTGGAAGATCAGGACGGGCTGGCAGGTGAAGGGAATAGGGAGGCAGGAGCAGAAGGGATAGACAGGTGAGGAAAGGGAAAGAGTTTTGAGGTTAGATAGTGAGAGCTGGCGGAAGGCAGGGAAAAAGAAAATACAGAAGAACAGAAGGCGACATCTAGGGAGTAGAAAGGGGGATAGAGCAGAGACAGATAGGCGGCAGGCAGATAAGGTAGGGAACGGTGGCGGAGCTGAAGAATATGAGTAGCGCGGGTGGTCAGAAAGAAGGGGCGAAGAGAGTAGAGGAGGAGAAAAGGAAAGGTAAGCCGGATGCAGTAGAAGCGATAGGGAGGGATAGGAGTCATAGCCTGGGATCGGTGATGACGGTGGTAGATTTAATCAAGAGAAAGCGGGAGGAGGTAGGGGAGAAAGAGGAGGAGGATGCAGATGAGATGGAGGAGATAGGAAAAGGATTTGGGAAAAGCAGGAAAGTGCAACGGTCGCCGGAGGGCAGGGCAGGGGAGGAAGGGAAGTTAGAGGAAGGGAGTATACAGGATATGCTGAGGCTAATTAGGGAGGAGCTAAAGAAAAAGCTAGAGGAGGTCAAAGGACAAAGAAGGGGACTCAGGGAAGAAATGGAAAAGGTTAGAGGAAATGAATAGAAGGGAAGAGCAATGTGAAGTAGAGAGGGGGGAGATGAAAGAAGCAATAAGGGACATAGGTAAAAGATTAGAAGAGGTAGAAGAGCGGAGAGAGGGGGAGAGGGGCAGGAAAGGCTGGCAGAATTAGAAATGAAGAGTGTAGAAGGCGGGGGCGACGCAGAGACAGGGGGACGCGGAAGTGGCGCAGGTAGCGATAGATAGGCTAAAAGGGATAGAGTAGGCCTTAGAAAGGAAAGAAAGGGACAAAAGAAAGGGAAATATAGTACTGAGAGGAGCAAGAATAGAGAAGGGAAGGGAATAGGAAGGGTTAAAAAAGATTATGCAGGTGATGGGGGTAGCGGACGAGGTAAAGGATACGTAGGAGGTAGGAGCGAAAAAGGGGGGGGGGGGGGGGGAAGGGGATATGGATAGCAAGGCTAGGGAACAGGGAGCAAAAGAGGCAAATAATGGAAAGAAAAAGCCTTCTTAGAGGGAGGGTGGAGAGAATAGAGGAGGATCTCACCTGGGCAGAGAGGAGAATGAAGTGGAAATTGAGGGAGATAGCAGTTATTCAGGAGGAAAGGGGAAACGGAGTAAGAATACGATATGCAAAGATTTGGATAGAAGGGCAAATGTGAAAGTGGGATGAATTAGGAGAGGTGCTTAGGGACGGTGCAGGACGAGAGAAAGAGAGGAGTGGTAAAGGGAGGGGAGGGGAAAAGTAGGGGAAGATGATGGGGACAGGACAACAAGCGAGGAAAGGCAAGAGGGAGGTATGGAGGCACAGGCCGGCGGAAGTAGGGAAAGGCAGTCGGGGTAATGGGTAACGGAGAGGGGCAGAGACAGGGGGCGCAAAAGAGGAAAAGGAGAGATAGGGGCGTAGGTGAGACAGCAAGGGAGGGGTGAAAGGTAGTGTTCTGGAATGTGGCGGGGCTTGCGAGAAAGGACGAGGATTTCTGGAGGGGTCTAAGGGAGTGGAATGTGATATTTTCAATGGAGCCATGGATAGAGAATAAGGGGTGGAAAAAGATTAGGAATAAGTTGCCGGCAGGGTATGAATGGGAAGTGCAGTATGCGGAGAAAAGAAATAGGAAGGGAAGAGCAATAGGCGGAATACTGTCAGGGGTGAGGAAGGAAATAGTAAGCGGTGAGGGAGGGAGGGAAGAGGTGAAAGAGGGGATGATGGTAAGGAAAACAAGTGTAGGGGGGGAAAAATGGCTAGTAATAGGGATATACGTAAATGGGGATTTAAAAGAGAAGGGAATTGAAGGAGTGGGCAGAAGAGGCAGATGGAAGAGCAAAAGTGCTAGTGGGGGGCGATTTCAATGCCAGGACAGGGCAGACGGGGGAAGGATGCTAGGGAGAAGGAGAGGAGGAGATTAGGAGTCGGAAATCAAAGGACAGGAAAATAAACGTAGAAGGTAAGCGGCTGGTGCAATTTTTGGAAAGACAGGATGGGCAGTAATGAATGGGAATATAGAGGGTGATGAGAAAGGAGAATTTACGTATGCAGCAGGGGCGGGTGTAACGGTGATGGATTATGCTATAGGAGACAGCGAGACAAGTGATAGGGTCAAAAGGCTAGAGATTGGGGATAGGGTTGACTTGGAACATCACCCGGTAATAGTGGGGATGAGGGGGCCAGTGCCTAGGACAAGAAAGGGAAAAATGGCAAGGGGAGCTAGTAAAGGGGACTGGACAGAGGAGGGTAAGATGAGGTTTGGAACGGAGCTCAAATGGGAGGGGGCAGGAGAAGCGGATGTAGGCGAAGAGATAGAGAAAAGGGAGGTTAGACGAGCTTTAGAGGTGGGCGGGAGAGGGAGGGGAGAGAAAAAGGGTTGGTGGGACGAGAAATGTAGGCGAAAATAAGTGGCAGTTAGAAAAAGTCTAATGAATTGGATAAAGGGGGAGGGGAGAGGGGAAGCGTATGGAAAGGAAGTAAGGGAATATAATAGGCTATGCGAGGAGAGGAAAAGAAAACAAAATGAGTGTTTTATAATTGAAGCAGCGGAAGCAAAGACAGAAAGCAAGGTATGGGAGATAGTTAACAGGGAAAGAAAGAGGTGGAAGAGGGTGAATGAGGAAATAGGCGAGCAGGAGTGGACGGAGTATTTCATGGGATTATTAGGCGGGGTGGCGAGCAAGGTAACAGGAGGCTGGGGGACAGCAAATAGAAAGGGGGACAGGGAAGGGGAGCTGCAGAGGCAAGAGATCAGAAAGGTGATCGGAAAGCTGAGGGATGGAAAGGCACCAGGGGGGGATGTAATAGTTAGTGAGCTATGAAGATATGGGGGAGAACAGATGGAGCAGTGGGTATGGAAAACATTTAATAGAGTTTGGGTGGGGTAGGGCTGGCCGGAGGAATGGAGAGAAGGACTGATAGCGCCGATAGTAGAGAAGGGGGAGGGGAAAAGGGTAAAAGAGTATAGGGGGGTGACGTTGATGCCAACTCTGTATAAGGTGAATGCGATGGTGCTAGCGGACAGGTTAGAAAGAGAAGTAGAGGAGAAGCGGATCATTTCGCATAATCAAACTGGCCTCAGGAAAGGAATGGGTGCAATTGATAATGTGTACTGTAAAGTGCGATGTATTCAATTAACCGACAGGTGGGAACGGATAAGGAAAAGATGGTGGTGTTCTTTGTGGACCTGAAGGCGGCTTTCGATTCAGTGGACAGGAAGGTGCTGTGGGAGGCTATGGAAAGGAGAGAGGTGAGGGAAGGGATGAGGGCAAGGGTAGAGGAGATTTACAAGGAAACAAAGAGTCGGGTGAGGAGCGGGGGAAAGGTGGGAGAGGCGTTCTGGACGGCGAGGGGGGTAAGGCAGGGGTGTCCGCTCAGTCCCCACGTATTCAACCTGCTGCTGGCGGACTTAGAAGAGGAAATGGGGTGAGGGCGAAGAGTTGGGAGGGTGGAGCTGGCTGGCGATAGGGTATGGATGTTAGCGTATGCTGATGATGTGGTGCTACTAACGGAGCGTGAAGCGGAGATGGAGGTAATGATTAGAAAGTTAGAAAGGTATATGGATAGGAAAATGCTGACGGTAAATGTAGGGAAATCAAGGATTATGACATTTAGGAAAGGAGGTCACACAAAAAAAAACATGGATTGGAGATGGAAAGGGAAAAAGATAGAGGGGGTTGAGGAGTTTTGCTACCTAGGGTATACAGTAAAGTGCAATGGGGGACAGGAAGCACATGTGAAAGAGAGAGTACGGAAGGCAGGTGTAGTAATGAGACAGGTATGGGGGATAGGAAAAAGAAGGTTTGGGAACGATTGGGAAAAAAAGGATTTGGTTATTTGACAGGCTAGTATGGACGGTAATAGCGTACGCAGCGGAGATATGGGGGTGGAGGGAGTGGAGGGCGATCAAGGCGGTGCAGGATAGATTTTTGAGATGGACATTAGGAGTGGATGGGAGAACACCGGGATATTTGGTAAGGGAGGAACTATAGAGGGAGAAGCTAGGGATTGGGGCAGGGAGAAGGGCATGGAATTTTGAAAGGAAGCTGGAGAGAGGGGAGGGTAGCGAGTTACCTAGGAGATGCTGAGAGGAGATAAGGGAAAAGGTAGAAGTTGGGAGGCAGGATTTGAGATGGGAAAGAGAAAGGGAAAGCTTCTTCGCGGAAAGGGAAGTAGAGAGTAGTGAGGTAGGCGCGTGAAGGGAGAGGGGAGAGGCGGATTTTAGGGAAATAGAGGAGAGAGAGAGGGAAGAACAGAGGAAAGAGAGGTGGGAGAAAATAGGGGAATCGAGGTACAAAAGATGGTACAGGTTCGTGAAATAAGAAGGGATACCAGGTTATCTGGGAAAGGGCTGGGGGGAAGGTAAGTAGAAAAGGACGGCAAGATTTAGATTAGGAAGCGAGATGAAGGAGGCAAGGTACTGGTAGAAAGAGGAAACGAGAAGGTGTAGGGTGTGCAAGGGGAAGGAGGAGACATGGGAGCACGTCTGCGAAAGGTGCGTGGGCTGTAATAGAAGAGGGCAAAACTGGCAGGAGGTGGTGAGGGAGATGTTAGGGAAGGAGGGGGCGATAGAAGTCTGGATGAGAGAACGGGAAAGGATCAGGGGTGTGCGAAAGAATGAAAGGGTGAGAGATCAATGGGAAACGGAAGTCAAGTAGGATGACGACAAATGGGAAATAGAATAAGGTAAAATAGGAGAAGGTTAAGTAAAGATAAAGATAAAGAATAAGGAAAGGATAAGAGGGAAAGTAAGGGAACGGCAAGGCAATGGCACAGGGCGCAGGCTGGCAGAAAATAAGTAGGGATAAGGAAGGATGTAGAAATGGGATAAGAATGGGTTGGGAAAATATGTAAAAGGTTTGTAAAGGGAAAGGAAAACGGGAGTCGTTGTAACCCTGAGGGGAGCAATAAATATTACTACTACTACTACTTCTCCCTCGGTATAAGTTTACATCTGGTCGTTCGCGTAGTCACCAATAGATAGGATAATTCTTGCACAAAGATGGAACGAGTTATTTTAAATACGGTCAAGCGGCCTGAAGTTGTTGAATATTTGCTTGTCTGTTGTCATTATTGTATTATCGTACTGTTGAAGGAATCTTCTTTGTACGCTGCGACTACTTCAAGATTTGGAGGTATTCACACATATCGCTGATTGTGAGGGATCTACCGTACGTGTAACGGATGCTTGATTGCATTCAGATCAGAATTTCGAATTCCGAAGTCCAAATTCGCTTCGGAAGGTTCCTTGAAGTGAATTATGATTCCAAGAACAATTAAATGATAATCAATGTAGAATTTTGAATGTATCGGAGGTAAAAACAACTACAAAACGTTCCATTGAAGTTATGTCTTTGGTCAACGTTGAAGTATTCGCCTTTATTCGTAATTCTCGCCAGAATATCCCGGTTTTGATACAAGAATATCAATCATTTAATTTCATTTCTTTAATTTCTTCAATGCTCAGATATTATTTTATCAAAATCTCACATTCTAATAACGGCGAGTTCCACCCCTGCTGGTAAAAGTCACGTAGAGACCAACAATGATCCCTAGTATAAGGTTCAAATTTGTTTTTCATAACTGGTACCAAGAACTCTGATAAGAGACTGCTGAGCTAGTAACAGTGGAGCTCAGCCTAATAATACCTCTCTTTTCAACGCAAAATTATCATTAATATTTGGCATAAACTATTCGTCCATTGTAAACTTAATTAAAGTAGATTTCGTATTAAGATGTATAGATGAATGTGTGAACGTTGTACGTAAATATCTCTTGTTCAAACTTTTATTATGCCACCGACGAGATTGAGAATCGTCGGAACACCGTCGAAGAGCGTGGAGTAACGCTGACCGTGTAGATTTGGGCACCGGGAGGTCGCCCTCGCACCTCATTGGCTAATTACCGTTGTAACTTATTACAACTGCAGCTTCTTGGACCCTCAGGCGCAAGCAGCTACGTCTTTCGTCTGTCAAGTCGCGTGGTGCGTGGACGTCAACCCGTATTAGCCCTTCTAGAGTAATAGTAGCTTTCGGAAAACCTTAGTTGTGACCAGCCTAAAGTCTCTTGCTAATCCGTCAACTCGAGAATTCATATTATCTTGTGATTTGAAAAGACTCAGTATCTTCTAGCTTCTGAATTCTTTCTTGTTCTTCACTATTTCTTATGTCTTCGAGAATAGACATTTTTGTGATATTCCGTTTTCACAAAAATAAATCAAGTTTGGCCCCGATTCAATTCGGATCTGGTAATATTAAGCATTTACTCTAATAATCAAGAACTTTATTACTTCCGTAAAATTATCATTTCAATAATAATACTAGAATCCATTTCATATCAAAACCGAGAGTAAAACATTCGGACATTCATTGTGAAAAGTAACTTTTGATAATCGAGACTGAGGGACCGACTTTATCGTTTTCATTATCATTTATCAACCCTTCCGATCTCGAGGTGAGACCCTACTCCAGAAATACCACTGACGCAGACCGACACGATACGACGGCTCTCAATCTCGACACCACAAGAACGCATCTAAAGGTAAGTCAATCCGAGTGCTAATCTCCAATGTTAAACGAATTCTTGTTTTCACCTTTTTAATAAAAATTCACTATTATACTATCTATCCAAAAGTCAAATTAGAGCTGGTGGCCAGCTTCACCCCCCTTAGTCAGATCAAACGTATTGTTTCCAAGATTTCAGCACAATTTGATATAACAGCAACAAGAATTGGTGTCCAGCTATAGACAATTCCCTTGCGAATGTAGAGAGTTATTCTCCGGTCATCAGCTCGGCCCCCACTTTATAATTAATTTAATATAATCTAAAAGGAGAGATACAATATCGAATTATCACGACCAACTAGCTATAACCATCGTTCAGGATAGATGTTCTTGGTATCAAATAATAATATCACGTAGAATAGAATAACACACGATTTACTCAAACACGCAAACGGTCAAATTTAGTGATTCTGCAGCTTCTCTGCATTTAACTATAAATTCTTCCATCGGCGTGGATTGTATGAATTCAAACACTTTATAAATTGTTACTTTGGGCTTCTACGACATTATCATCATTCATTGTTACCAACATTTCAATCACCAAATTATTACAGAATATATCTTATCTTTCACCATTTGAATCATTTCAAACCTTTTATTTTGAACGACGACCTTTTCCCATTTTTATTGTTATAAATTAGCCTCAATCATTCGAACAAACCTCACAGACCTGTACAGGACTATAGCAACACGATCCTACGGATTACCGGCTTATCGAAAGGTAGGTCTTTCTAAGTATCAATTTTTATTCATTGTCGTTACGTGGGAGCATCTTTGATCATTCATTAATCATTAACTACCACCGCTCAGCACACTTTCACCCCCACGTAACAAGAGCATTAAATTTCCTGTGAAAACATGTATTGGTCATTTTTGTGAGATTTCGGATTCGTGACTTATCAAATACAGACAGAACGAACAGGCTGCTTCCCATGTTATTTAAATGAGAAATCAAAAATTGCTACTTTGCGACCTATAAGAATTTTTTTTACGGTTCTACAAAAATTCATGGTGTATTTGGAGGTCTTAAGCTTGAGTTTTAGCTGGTGGAAAAAAAAAAAAAAAAATTTTCCGAGTCACCCTAATACACAGGGTGAGTCACTTATAGGTCCATAATGGAAGGAGCTCAGTTGACGGATCAGGCCGTACCCCTTAGCCAATCTGGAGCGAGTCAATCGAAACACCGAGAATAAAAAGAGTTTTGTTGACGGATGAGGCCGTAGCCCGCGTGTTGATATCAAAGTAAAGTTCGCAGTCTGCGTACAGGTATTCAGTGGTAATACGAAATAAAGTTACGATATGACAACAAGTTAGGGATCATGATAAGAGTTCATTAGCAATTGAATTGTATCATTTTAGAAAGTGTTCGAACTGCTCCCCTTCCTCTTGAACATATAGATGCAGTCGGCTTTGCATGGACTGTCGCACGGCTTGTAATGTCACCGGAGTGATCGAGCGACATGCTGCGGTAATTCTATTTTTCAAATCCTCCAAATTTAAAGGTTGAGTTTTGTAAACCTTGCTTTCAACGTATTCCCAGAGGAAGAAATCCAGTGGGCTAAGATCTAGAGATCTTGCTGGCCACGGCGTAATGCTGCCTCTTCCAATCTATCGCTGTGGAAAAGTGACTTTAAACAAGGAAAATAATTTTTTATACCCAATTTTTCACATATTTCTGAAACTACCTCCAGTTGAATATCTAATAAATCAATCATACTATCCAAATGATCTCGAAAAATTCTCGCATAATGCGGTGGTGCACCATCAAGCTGGAATCACATCTGCAGGCGGATATGAAGGGGTACATCTTCCAACAATTGAGGCAGGATATTTCGTAAAAAATCAAGGTATCGAGCACCTGTTAGATGCCCATTGAAAAAATAGGGTCCTATAATGTAGTCCCCTATGATCCCGGCCCAAACATTCACAGCCCATTGATTTTGAAATGTGGTTTGTCGCATCCAGTGAGGATTTTCTTGGGACCAATAATGCATATTATGCCGATTCACTATCCCAGTGTTATTAAAACGCAATTCACTCGAAAACAAAATTGATTCTAAAAGAATATCATTTGCAAATGGTAATTGGTCCTAAAGCTAATGGCAAAAAACCATTCTATTAATGCAATCATCTCCATGCAATTCGTGCACAAGATTAACATAGTACGGATGAAATTTATGTCTTCTTATAATTCTTGACACAGATGATCGGCTAATGTCAATGATATCGCGACTCATTTCCCGGGAACTAATGTGCGGATCAGCTGCAATAGAGGCTAAGACAAACTCCTCCATAGCACCCCCAGTCTCAGTGCGAGGTCTGACGCGTACTTTTCTTCTTACACTTCCTGTCTCGCGTAATCTGGCCTTCAGACGTAAAAAAACTTGGTGTGAAGGGTTATTTTCTCTAAATTAAAAATAGGTAGAAAGGAAATGAGATGTAACGAACTATTACTATTTTTATTATTATAGCAGTAAAATAATTATTTCTGCAATTCCTGCAATCAACATGCTTCTGTTCCTTACCTATCCGGATATTTCTCCGTACAGACTCTTGCAGCAAGTGCGGCACTTCTTCGGCACTCACCGTAAGCAAGTAGCATATCCGTATATTCACCTACACCATGAGGGGCTATCTCCATGTATGTCAGATACGTTTCATTCCTCTAATCGTACTGATTAAAGCATGCTTTGCTAGGCCTATGAGTAAACATGACATTCATATGCCAACATAAGCCTAAATGTTAACATTTCGTACTGTCGTCTTTTCTTTGTTGTCATACGTCATTATTGTTTCTTATCCATAGTGGTGACGTGCATGTAGATTCCGAACCTCACTTCAATAATAACACTATTGACTTTTCGACGCTATACGAAACATATGCCAGATTGGCTGAGGGCTACGGCCTAATCCGTCAACAAAGCTCCTCCCATTTTCGGTGTTTCAATTGACTCGCTCCAGATTGGCTAAGGAGTACGGCCCGATCCGTCAACTGAGCTCCCCCTATTCTGGACGTTCTAAGCACTCACCCTGTATATTTACTATATAATTGCTGAATATAATGCTTTGTACAGACATTTTCAAACTTGATTCGATAGTTATCGTGCGACGACCGTGACGGCAGCATAATACAGATCGGCAATTCATCACAAAAATTTAAACTTCCTTTTGCTATGGTTTATTTTTGAATATTCCCAAAATAAAAAAATACAATTTTCATGTAAAAAATCTGAACATTTCGAAAAAAATGTTTTAAAAAATATAAAAAATGAAACATTGGTAGAAAAAGGGATTTTCACTTTTTGACCTCATTTTTCAGGGTTTTCTTGACGCTGGAGGAAATTGAAAATATTTTTTACAGAAAGCTGAGATTTTTTTACACAGAAATCATTATCAACATATTTTTATAAATTTTACAAGGGATTGATATTTTTACTATCTAAAGTTAACAATTGCAAATCCTGCAATTTTCGATCTACTGTATCTTCGAAAGGGTTCGACAAAAAAATTTGCAAAAAATTATGAGAGCTCTCTTTGTTATGTACTTTTCAAAAAAAAATTTTGTTATGTAGAATCAGTTCCCCCGGCACAACTTCGGCCAATAATTGGTGGAATGACCCATAGATATACAAGAAAAAAAAAATTAGTCATTTGAACGAACTCTAAAAAAATTTTTTCACGCATCAAATTTTTGGAGAGTCACTTTTTTGACAAGTACTTACAGCCTTCAAACCCAATCGAAAAAAAAATTATCAATTTTATTTGCATCACCCGCTCAGGCCCCGCGACGTTGAGGGTTCCCGGCCGCGCGGCGGCGGTTGCTGTGCTCAGTGGATGTATAGCGTGAGTTCGTTAGAATCGAGCGCTCAAATAGGTAAGACGTGTTGTGAAACTTTTCTTTCTGTCGTGCGTTGCCGTTGCATCATCTTTTTCGTTCCGCGTATTTCAAGGTTCGCGCGTGTCTAGGTTTAGTTTGCGCGGACGCGCTCGTATTCCGTAGATCAGGAGTGCCCGTTCCCGGGGCGAGCGCTGACGCGGCGACAGATGTGTTGCCCGAGAATCTCAGCGTTGCATCCCCGAGACATCAGGGCTACTGTTTGCACGGCTGTGGGCCATCTTGGAAGCTCCCCGTTACCCCGCTTCTACGTGACCGTCGGAAGTTGCGGCGTTTTATTTATTCAAATCCGTACTTGGTAAGCTAGTTTAATATTATTGAATGATCATTCAATTTAGTTAAGAAAAAACGCGCCAGCGAAATTATTGCCCTGTATCCTGTCAATTAGATTTGTGTTGAATGAATATTTGGCTTGCTTCGGCTTTTCCCTCTGTCTCGTGAGGAAAATTACGCCGAAGCAAGCATCCTTTTCTTGTCTTGCATAGTTAAGGTTTTATTCATTCACCCTTTCACTCACTCATCCCATCCCGATTAGCGTTGGAAGAGAAGTCTTGATGAGTGATTAAACACTCCAAGAACCATGTTAAGTAGCGTGTACTTATTTCTTGCTGGAACACGTTGAATTTTGATATGCTATTACCTGTATATTAAGCAAAATGCGTGTAACAGCAATACTCGTTTCCCTATTGTTACTTGTATGACACTACATGTTTAATTTCTATATTCTAGTATCTTTGTTATGCTCTGTCATTTCAAGCTGGTTACTTTTATGACACATTCTATTTTAATATTCTAGGGGGTGATGAACAATCTTGTCCTTATATATCCTGGTGATTGTGTGCTTGTTTTCAGCAGCGTGCACATGTGCACGTGCGCATAAAATGAACCGTTGAATGTTACACAAAGTGATAGATATGTATTAAGTACGTTTATTCAATGGCTCTGTTTTGGATGTATTACGTAACAGATAGGAATCTGATCTGTCACTGCAAAATATAACTGCCATGCGCTGGATGCAAAAAATAAGAACATAAATGATACATAACGGACTTGCAAAGATATGAATCTCATCCATATCTGTGATATCACTGATACGTATCTCTGTTCTGGGCCTGTTATATGGCTACCATAATGTTTTGTGGCGGACATAATGGAGTAAATGTACGATACATGTAGAGCACATGTGATGTAGCTGTAATGTCGGAAGGAACAAGATTCAAGTATTTTTTACGTTACTGGGATATGAATGTGCTTCCTGGAAATGATCGAGTCCGTAGAATAACTTGCTGACTAACGAAAGGCAATATACAAAATATACCACACTACTGATTTCTCGAAGTACAATGATTCAAATAAAGTATAAGATTATATGTAGCATGCTCATACTGTTACTATGTAAATACCGTATCTTAAAAAACTGGGTATTATAGAATTATATGCAAAACTGAAGGCTGCAATGATCATTCTTTATCGCGACAACCGGAACAGTGTTTTCCAAAGTTGGCTTGAAAATTCTGATGAGAAGTATATTGTTACAAAGGGTGAAATAACCCGTTTTGCCCCCTTTTAATAATCTAGTAGTCATCATAGATAGAAGACGTTTATAAACCTCTTATGTCTTTAAAAAGGATAAGGTTGCTGCGTCAACCAACATTATTGTAAAAACAGTCTTGTTTTAGACTTAAAACGAGAAACACATATCTTGCAATTAAAGCTTTTTCACGACATTTTATTTACGCCTTTGATTTTGGCTGGATAATCAAACTCACGGATCCATATTCATTTCCGTAACGTCTAAGAACGTTACAATATAATAATTCCATCAACAAATTTCTCACGAACAAGATCAAGTTGATGAAGATGATTATTATGAATAACATACAAATATACATTAAACTTATAAATATAAGGAAGCTCATCAGTACATATCAAATATTCTTTCCGACTAAATGTACCTAAGACTCTCTAATATTATAAGCTAATTCTCTATCACATATTTTTGCAAATGTAAAGGAATCAACGTTATTAGATTTACGAATCTGCTGGGGTTGTGGCAGTCGCGCTTACACACATCACTGTTCTATCCAGTGTTGTGCTTAATAACTGAGGGACTTTTGAAAATACCGCCATGTACATCAGCTTTGTTACAATAGTATGCACGTATGCGTACGTATAACTTATCAGTTTGCCGAAATGGCTTCAAGATTTAAATCAGAATTGAACCGATACATAATATGAAATGAAAATTATAATATTAAATTAATAATATATGTGAACGATACTTTATGACGGGTTCAAATCTTAGGAAATAAAATATATGTAAGGGGCATTATATGATATCACGATCAAGATTCAAAGATGTACGTGACGAAAAACACGAGAGCATTTTTTTCAGAATTTTTCAACCCAGCGCATATGAATTTGTCACAGGTATATACACTTGATAGTAATAAAATAAACGATCCATTAAATATACAACAAATTGTTAAAATCAATCGATCAACTATTGCGCAGTACTTGACTCAAATTAGATCTCACAATCATAAAAGTCTATGAATCAACTGTTATTCAAGAGGGGGCGAAAGCGCCCACATAACATGAAATCTTTCTCAGAAACTTTCAATAAAATATTTTATAGAAAGATTCTGAGAGTATTTTTATGAACAACAACAATCAAGAAATCTTTGGCAAGTTTCTGGCCCGAAAATTTTCAACTTGCAGCAACCTTTTTTTGAAATACTTCTAAAATGTTTCTTTCCTTTCATGAAAGATTTCAGAAAGTTTTCTAAAATATTCATTGTTATGTCGGCGGTATGGTAATGTGACACTTGAGGTGGTTACATTGCATTTGTCGTTTCTTTATTCGTTCGACACAATTTATTCGTGTGCCGGTATATACTTTGCTGGTGAACAAGTGTTACTGGTAACATTTCATATTTTTCTGTTCATTTTATGGATTTGTGTCTGTCTGTGCTGTGAGACGTGTTCTGGATTACGGTCGGGACCAATGAATTGTAAGAGATTGAATAATATCATCATAGAAAATGGTTACATTACAGAACGTATCTGCACTATCAAATAATGACATGAATTTATGACAAATAATTAGCCTTTTAATCATATCTAACCTGTCATATAATTTCACATTTCATTTAATATGTGTTTTGTAACACTTGCATGGGGAGTTCGACTCCGCGAATTGTGGCGGACGCGCGAAGTACCCGTTGCCCACAGTTCAGAAACTGTTGAGAAATATCACACAGCTGTCAGAAGGTAGTATTTTCTTAACAGTTTTCTCAGCTAAACCGGTATAACTAGCGTTATCAGCCAAGATGACTCGTGACTACGATCGCGTTCTCTGTATTGCAGCAACGCGTCTACATTCGAGTTAGACTACCACGTTTACAATTGTCTCGAGTCAAACTTCCCATTACAGGTCTTACAAAAATTATAGTGTGTCACGAGAGTGAAAATTTGGCTATTTCTGGTGAAAATAAAGCTTGTACCACGAGCCGAAGGCGAGTGCTGCAATTCACATGAATGAATTTAGTTGAGCTGAGTTGAGCTTAGAATTCCGTTGAGGTAGTTTAAATTGAGTTATCGAGGTCAAGTTTAGCTTCGTTTGATCGAGTTTGAGTTCTGAAGAATATCTAGCTTCGTTCTAGTTATTCAGTATAGTTTCTCAATTAACTTCGCGGTCGCGTCGAAGCTCCGAATCGGATGATATTGAGAACGCCGTTTGTTCTGTAGCCTAATCGGGGCACCGTCGAGAGATTAGATATATACCCAGTAAACACAATTCTGTACCGGCAATGTAATGGCAAAGAAACCGAAAATAACGAGTAATGTTGACCAGAGAGTACATGCATCTTACATGTTAGTTGAAATTTCCCACTCATGAGCATTGCTCGTTATGTAATATTTTATGTAACCGTTATATTTATGTTATGTTACTTGTTTGCTGTATAATGTAACTTCTATGTAACCGCAATGTAACGGTAACGTTACTAAAAGTTACAGGTTATATTACTCGAATATTGCATGCAACTTACGTGTAAGTTGTTATTTCCTGCTCATACATATTACTTGTAATGTACCATCTTATGTAACCGTTATACCTCAGTTACATTGCTGGTTCACCGTGTAATGAAACTGTAATATATCAAGTAGTACAATAGTTACGTAACCGCAATTTCGAAATGTAATATAATAGTGAACCTAGCTGTTACCTATCAGCTGATACAACAGCATTATTACGTTAATTTGAACAGTTATTTAATGGTTGATATGAATGTGATATTACAAGTACATGAATGGTTGGATAACAGTTTATGTAAATGTTTTGTTACATTCACATGTATGTTTACGTAACGATTGAGGTGAATTTAATGTTGTATCAAAATTAAAGTGTTTTTAATTGTATTTTTACGATGAATTATATATTGTTTTTTACTTTGCCGATCAACTAGATATTAACACTTGCACAAAATATAATATTAATTGCTATATGGGCTCTAATTGCAAAAAAGAAAATAATTTCCACTCGAACATCACTTTTATAACCTCAATCAAACCACACGCGCATGTGAATGAGGGTTAATATGAAATCTTCATGCTATTTTTCTTTTATCACTTGAATAACACACATATATTCACGGGGTGTTATAATATTTTTGAATATTTTAACCAGAAAAAAAATTAGGAACGCAGCAATTATATCTTTTACCTTCGAACACTTCCGAAATACCGGAAAGACGATGAGAATGAGGTGTGGTGGGCCCAAAGCACGAGGCATGAAGCGCCTACGGGAGTCACGCGTCACAGAACACGGTGTATGACACTAGCGACGCTTATGGTGAATTCGTAAAGCTTACAAATACACTTGTTATACGCTTTCTGCGTAAACATTACAGAACTTAGGTATATTAATGTGTGTAATTGCAATGTTATAGCGATATAACACTTTTTTGACAGGCTTCTTGTTTTACCGTAAAAAGGCTAGCTGTACACCTATATAATTAACTTCACCCATATAATCTCCTCTAACTTTTAAAGTGCTCGTAAAATGCCGCCCTTTTTTCGTGCATATACCGGCCGGCAGGCCCACCACTGGCTCTGAATGGTTGAGGGAATTGTTTAAATCGAAATTCGAGGTTGAACTGATAATAAGTCTTATTAAGGATGTTCTTGCGCTGTAATCATGAAAGTATATACAAAGTAAAGGCAAAATCATCAAATACAAATTTTTAAAAGATATATTGTTGAGAAGGTTCATACGAATTTGCAAAAATTCATCTTTAAATTCGTCCAACGCGAAAACAACCTTCAAAGGATATGCGGGAGATTTTTCTGATGCAAACTTGATTTGATTAGAATCAATGTACTTCGTGATTTATTAAAAATCTGAAAAAATTCAGCAACAATTGGCATGCTATGAACAACAATAACCAATAACATTGAAATCACTCGAAAATTATTAAATAATTGTTTGATCAATTCATCATTTAATAACATAACGATGACCCCTCAATTTTTTTATACGAATTAAATTTGTTAATTTTTCTTTTTCCAAAATTTTTCATTGATTTCGAAATGACGTTTTTCAAACTTTCAAAACAGCCGTATACAGGATGTCCCGAAATTGATGGACACGGACCAGCCAGAGTGATACCTGACTGGAATGCAACCGAGAATTTCTTTACCAGAAGCTCGTCCGACGCATAGTTTTTGAATTATAAGCGATAGCGTTAGGCCAATCAGAGTGCACCATTTCATCTGGATTTGCCGCCACGGAAATTGCTGTTTCGTTCGTCTGGGTGAATTATTATTATTCGTTTACAAATTAAATATCGGCACCTCCCCTCTCTCGCTGTTGTACCCCTTCTCGAGCGCTGACCTCGGTATTGTTGCCGCGGCACACGCTGCCGGCCGCACACCCACGGACGCACACTCGTGTGTGTGAAAATAAACGAACGCTCAGCTACACAATACTACGAAACACACATCTACGAGTGAAAATAAAAATAAATCTCGAAATAAATCAGCGGATTTAAGATTTAATGTTATAAAACACTTCCAATCATCAATGTATGCATAAAACTAGAGATTTTAGATGATTGATATGCCGTTAGGGTTCATAATTAGTCATTCAATCAATCTGAATTATGCTTTCCGAACATTTTTTGTGTCTTTGCAAAATAACTTTTCCACTAGTTTAAAATTCATCATTGACATCCGATTTTTCAATAATGGGAGGAAAAAATAACTCGCTGAATCGACGTGTCAATGGGTTTGTAAATCAATTACAATTCACCTGAGTTAACACAAAATAACTGAATAAATGAGAATTCACTGAATCACTAAAAATAATAACTGAAATCATGAGAATTATTCGAGATATAACTGAGTTAGGAAGAGTTGTAATAAGTCAAGTTACTTTGAATAACTTTAGATTCGTGCCAAAATTTTATGTTCAGAGAGAAAAATAATTAAATTCAAATAAAAAAGTAATTTTAACTCAAGAAGAAGAAAGTTTCCAAATACCTGAATTTAAATGAAGCAATTTGAATTCAATAAATCTATCTGAATTTGAGGAAAAATAATAATTATTATTTGGACAAAAAAAATGAGGTCGAATTACGTGGATAAATTCAATTAATTCAACTCAAAAAAATATGGTGTCATTCAAATTCCCAGTTATTTCCTCGTCGATTCAATGTCGGTCTGGAGTGGCAAGTAACGTTGAAATTGTTGAGATCAATGCTAGTGATGGCCACTTATCTGAGAATAATCGATGTATCGATTAATCGATTTCAACAAAATAATCGGACACGGCTCGATCGAATTGCTGAAAATTAATCGATTTGGTGAATTTCTGCGTGTAGTCTTAATATCAGAAGAGATATTTTGATAATGCATAGTCTTATTCAAAATATTTTTAAGTTTGATAAATTTTGAGTAATTAATACTCAAATCACATACATCGATACTGTATTGCATCGTTCGTATGAGTAAACAAGTGGCTTACGGCTGACCGTGAGCCAGCCTTCGAACTTCCTGTTTTCACACTGCAAATTCAAGGTTCAGGGAACGAATAAATATTAATATCCAATTGCAATTTTCCAACTACGAATTCAGAGTCGTGATTGACGATTCAAAAGCCCTCGCATATCATATTACATAAAAAAATATGACGATTTTTTTTATTTTGAACCACTAATAATGGATCGACCATCATAAATTTTGGAAATCTAACCTTGGATCGGTTACTGATGACCGGGAAAATCTCCACTTACCAATTTTCACCAAAATCCGAATATTTTAAGATTTTGTTCCACCATGTGAGTTCGCCATTTCGAATTTTTCAAATCTAACCCCAGATTCGTGATCAGCGACCCCAAAATCCTCATGGTACCAATTTTCATTCAAATCCGTGAATCCATTCTCAATAATATGTAAATTTCCTCTTTTAAAAATTACCTCAATCAAAGACCTATCCGATGAGGGGGGATGCCAACAAGATTTTTCATAAAAAAAATAACTTCCAAACATCGTATTTAAAATCGAAAAGCGACGAGTCTCAGTATCCCTTCGTGCTTCTGCAGCCTATTTTGCTACGAAAAATGTATTTTATAGCCAGACAAATTAATGCTCGAATTAAATGGGATTTCGTAATTTCGACAATGCTTCATTTTACCTGGAAACATCTTTTCTTATACCCGGACATTGCCAAATTTTCGAAAGAAATTTCGATTATGTAGACAGAGACAAGCAGTTGAGGGCATAATATCCTTTCACGGCAAAGAAGGAACGAATTCAAAGACATGAAAATTTAGATAAACCAACTGAGTGATAAGTGAGTTATACCATACATTATTTCACTGAATAAATTATTGATTAGTCGGAGAAGGTTAATTTTGCTAAATTCATGTTACATAGATTTATTCGCACTGTTTTGGGCAACACTCAATTGTTCCATAAATCAGTTTACGGCGCTACAGATGTTATTGGATAAAAAAAATTCTTATGTTTTTCCCATTCGAAGTCACAAAAAATCGATGTACTCCAATTCCAGGAACATAATTTCAATCATGTTCCATGATTCTGTCTTATTGTTACTAGGAAATGAGAAACATCGTACGGCACTCTGTTTTGTTTTCGGTATTGACAACTAATCGTTCTTTGCGAAATTATTTGGTGGTTCTGAAAAGTGCCCTTTTTCATCGGGTCAGTGTGACGACTCGTTACAGGGGCTGCAGGTTCTCGAAATGGCCGCCACCTACTTCGATGCAAAGCCTGCAGCGTCTAATTAAATTTTCCATCGCTCCACGAACGATTTCCGGAGTCACCGTCGCTGTCGCTTCCACGATTTCAGCCTCTAGAGCTTGCAAAGAATTCAGTGAGTCCTTGTACACGAATTCTTTGATCAAGCTCCATAGACAATAATCCAGAGGGTTCAGGTCAGGTGATCGCGGTGGCCAGGCGATGGGACCCCCACGGCCTATCCACCTCCCTGGAAACCGTTCGTTGAGAAACTGACGCGTACGCGCACTGAATTGCGCTGGAGCACCATCATGCTGGAAAGTCAGGGCGGCTCGGCGATCAAGCGGAACGTCCTCTAGCAGTTCCGGAAGCTGATTTTCAAGAAACTCGCGGTGCCAGTTTCCATCCAATTTTGCCAGTAGAACGCAGGGGCCAATCTGTGTCCAAAATTACCCCGTATTGTGTGATTGCATAATTAAACTATAATCCTTGCTCTATCACTGATTGCTCAAATATTATAATTATTGATAAAATATTTTGACTGTAGTTATTCAACAAAGTTATTTTCATCAAAAGCAATAAAACATGTCTTCAAAGAAATTTTTCAAAGTCAAGCAATAAAACTGTAGCAAATTATATCTGTTTCCATGCATTATCAAACAAGCTTACCAACTCATCGCCTCGCATGCCACACCACACGTTGATACTCCGGCGAACTTGGTGGCTTGATTCCCGAACATTGTGCGGGTTTTCTTCCGCCCAATGATGGATGTTGTGGCTGTTGAAACCCCGTCGCGATCAAAATTCGACTCATCCGTAAATAAGATGTTAAATATGAACATCGGGTCTGCTTAATGCTGCTCCAATATCCACTCGCAAAAAGCGGTTCTTGCCACACGGTCTGGACCGTGCAGTGCTTGAACCTTTTGCGAGTGAAACGGTTTCAGCTTGTTAGTTTGCAAGACCCGGTTTACGGTTGACTTATCAGTCTCGTGTTCCGCGGCCAAACCCCGAGTACTTTTAGTAGGTGCCCTGTCAACATCGTCGAGGATACGTTCCTCGAACTGGACCGTCCGTCTGGATCTCAGACGTCCAGCGTTAGAATGATCCGGGACGAAGCTGCCAGTTTCGCACAGGCTTCGCTCCAAGCGGCGGAAGACCTTCGCAGACGGATGCCGCCTCAACGGATACCGGTCCGCATATTCGCGAGCTGCGTCCCCCGCAACGTTGTCACACCTTCCCATCATCAGCACCATATCGTACATCTCACGATTTGAAAAATCCATCGTAAAGACAATTGTACTTAAGCGATGCTGAAGACAATATGAGCAAAATTTGCCAATTGCCAGTCAAAGCGCGTTGTTTATAACAATTGACTCTCGAGTTGCTATGCAGCCGTATTACTTTCCGTACACAACGGGTGTAAATAGATATGAATTTGATTGAAAACAAAAGACTTTGAACTTATTTCAGCAGCATAATATTGAAAATGTCTGAAAGTCGTTAATCTATGATCTGAATAATGAGTAACTACACGGAAAAAATGGAAAAATTGCAATTGTAATAAGTGGCGCTTCGTAAATAAAACTGGAAAAATTACAGTTCGAGATAAAATTTTTATGAATTCAATTTTAAAAATGAATTCTTACAGTTACAAATGTAATTTTACATTTTTAATATGTAATTTCGACAGAAAATGTAAAATTTACACCTGAAACTTTGATTTTTCAAGTTTGCTTTCGAAGCGCTACGTTACATAAAAAACTGTGAATTTTCCGTTCTTCTTTTTTCTGTGCACTGTAACTTTGAATTCGCGGTCAATCAGCTTCATTCGAGATTTTTAGTTACCCGGAAGGTAGTACTCGAAGAATTATTTCTGAATAATCTGCGTTTAATCAGTTAGTCTTCCATTCTTAGCAAAGGTTCAATCACTGTATGGGTCAGACCATGCGGAAAGAATAAATTCTTGCGACAACGCATTACAGCAGCATAAAGCGGAACCGCTGTTCATGTTTCATATCTTGTTTGCACATAAGTAGAATTTCGATCTGGACGGAATGTTAAACGTTCACAACGTTTATCACTGGGCTAAATGAAATCCACGCAATGTTCGTAAGTCGAGCCATGAAGTTCGATGGATTATCAATGTGTTTTTGCAGCATGTTGGATGACGAGCTGGAAAGCTTCCTTAATAATTCTTCAATACAGACATAAATTGCTATCATCACATTGGCTTGATTTTGAACTTCATAAGTGGAGACCTGTTTTATGACTGTTCGGAAAAATTCATATGGAATATTTGACCGATCAATGATTCAGCGAGCATTATGGGTTGATTATACATTCAATCAATGCGGGGTTATTCGTACGACAAATTGATCTCTGCTTTTTACGCGCAAGATGGTATTGAAGAACTTACCTGAAGTTTCTGAAAATCAAGCTTCCAGATCTGCTGAATAATCGTCTACTTAAACGTAGAGCAGAGATATTCGTTGATCATGGTAATTTGTGAATGACAGATTTCAGGACAGGTATAAGATACGCCGTAGACGCCGATCGCTTGGCCACTACGATCAGCGGATGTGAATCCGTTGAATTCTTTCGTGTAGAGCATGACTTAGAAGTACATACAAGGATCCACCTAATTTCTTAGAAGCCCTGGAGAAAAAAATCGTGAAGGTAACGACAACGGCTACTCCGAACGTCGGTCGAAAAGTTATCGGTCAGCTGGTCGAATGTTGCAGGAGAAATCGCTGCCGTAGGAACAAGCGAAAAGCCGCATTTTTCGAAGCCGTAAGTCAATACTGAATGGAACGATTAGTTGTCAATACCGAAAACAAAACAGAGTGCCGTACGATGTTTCTCATTTCCTAGTAACAATAAGACAGAATCATGGAACATGATTGAAATTATGTTCCTGGAATTGGAGTACATCGATTTTTTGTGACTTCGAATGGGAAAAACATAAGAATTTTTTTTATCCAATAACATCTGTAGCGCCGTAAACTGATTTATAGAACAATTGAGTGTTGCCCAAAACAGTGCGAATAAATCTATGTAACATGAATTTAGCAAAATTAACCTTCTCCGACTAATCAATAATTTATTCAGTGAAATAATGTATGGTATAACTCACTTATCACTCAGTTGGTTTATCTAAATTTTCATGTCTTTGAATTCGTTCCTTCTTTGCCGTGAAAGGATATTATGCCCTCAACTGCTTGTCTCTGTCTACATAATCGAAATTTCTTTCGAAAATTTGGCAATGTCCGGGTATAAGAAAAGATGTTTCCAGGTAAAATGAAGCATTGTCGAAATTACGAAATCCCATTTAATTCGAGCATTAATTTGTCTGGCTATAAAATACATTTTTCGTAGCAAAATAGGCTGCAGAAGCACGAAGGGATACTGAGACTCGTCGCTTTTCGATTTTAAATACGATGTTTGGAAGTTATTTTTTTTATGAAAAATCTTGTTGGCATCCCCCCTCATCGGATAGGTCTTTGATTGAGGTAATTTTTAAAAGAGGAAATTTACATATTATTGAGAATGGATTCACGGATTTGAATGAAAATTGGTACCATGAGGATTTTGGGGTCGCTGATCACGAATCTGGGGTTAGATTTGAAAAATTCGAAATGGCGAACTCACATGGTGGAACAAAATCTTAAAATATTCGGATTTTGGTGAAAATTGGTAAGTGGAGATTTTCCCGGTCATCAGTAACCGATCCAAGGTTAGATTTCCAAAATTTATGATGGTCGATCCATTATTAGTGGTTCAAAATAAAAAAAATCGTCATATTTTTTTATGTAATATGATATGCGAGGGCTTTTGAATCGTCAATCACGACTCTGAATTCGTAGTTGGAAAATTGCAATTGGATATTAATATTTATTCGTTCCCTGAACCTTGAATTTGCAGTGTGAAAACAGGAAGTTCGAAGGCTGGCTCACGGTCAGCCGTAAGCCACTTGTTTACTCATACGAACGATGCAATACAGTATCGATGTATGTGATTTGAGTATTAATTACTCAAAATTTATCAAACTTAAAAATATTTTGAATAAGACTATGCATTATCAAAATATCTCTTCTGATATTAAGACTACACGCAGAAATTCACCAAATCGATTAATTTTCAGCAATTCGATCGAGCCGTGTCCGATTATTTTGTTGAAATCGATTAATCGATACATCGATTATTCTCAGATAAGTGGCCATCACTAGCATTGATCTCAACAATTTCAACGTTACTTGCCACTCCAGACCGACATTGAATCGACGAGGAAATAACTGGGAATTTGAATGACACCATATTTTTTTGAGTTGAATTAATTGAATTTATCCACGTAATTCGACCTCATTTTTTTTGTCCAAATAATAATTATTATTTTTCCTCAAATTCAGATAGATTTATTGAATTCAAATTGCTTCATTTAAATTCAGGTATTTGGAAACTTTCTTCTTCTTGAGTTAAAATTACTTTTTTATTTGAATTTAATTATTTTTCTCTCTGAACATAAAATTTTGGCACGAATCTAAAGTTATTCAAAGTAACTTGACTTATTACAACTCTTCCTAACTCAGTTATATCTCGAATAATTCTCATGATTTCAGTTATTATTTTTAGTGATTCAGTGAATTCTCATTTATTCAGTTATTTTGTGTTAACTCAGGTGAATTGTAATTGATTTACAAACCCATTGACACGTCGATTCAGCGAGTTATTTTTTCCTCCCATTATTGAAAAATCGGATGTCAATGATGAATTTTAAACTAGTGGAAAAGTTATTTTGCAAAGACACAAAAAATGTTCGGAAAGCATAATTCAGATTGATTGAATGACTAATTATGAACCCTAACGGCATATCAATCATCTAAAATCTCTAGTTTTATGCATACATTGATGATTGGAAGTGTTTTATAACATTAAATCTTAAATCCGCTGATTTATTTCGAGATTTATTTTTATTTTCACTCGTAGATGTGTGTTTCGTAGTATTGTGTAGCTGAGCGTTCGTTTATTTTCACACACACGAGTGTGCGTCCGTGGGTGTGCGGCCGGCAGCGTGTGCCGCGGCAACAATACCGAGGTCAGCGCTCGAGAAGGGGTACAACAGCGAGAGAGGGGAGGTGCCGATATTTAATTTGTAAACGAATAATAATAATTCACCCAGACGAACGAAACAGCAATTTCCGTGGCGGCAAATCCAGATGAAATGGTGCACTCTGATTGGCCTAACGCTATCGCTTATAATTCAAAAACTATGCGTCGGACGAGCTTCTGGTAAAGAAATTCTCGGTTGCATTCCAGTCAGGTATCACTTTGGCTGGTCAGTGTCCCTTTATTTACGGACATCCAGTATTATCTGCAATTCACCAGTTTCGATCGTGCAAAAAAAAGTAAGATTTTAGCAAGCTCCACTATTTTGTTTTCTATCGCAGGGGACAGAATATCTGAAAATGTCTAGACCGCAGTACTTGATTCTCAGAATGACGACTGTATCTGTGCGACAATGCTTGGTAAAAAAGTTTTTGTTCCAATCCGAGGTGATGATGGTACACGGAATCATGGACAGAAAAAATTAATTCTTCCCAATTTGAAAGAATTATGTTGTACCTTTCAGCTTGAAATTTCTGATACGAAAATAGGTTTTTCAACCTTTGCATGTATGAGACCGAAACACTGCGTTCCAGCTGTTGTCTCTGGTACTCGTACAATATGCGTTTTTTTTGTCCACCAAAACATCAAGCTGATGATTGCAGGTAAGAACAGTCCTAGCCTTTAAATAATTATAAATGAATACGGGGCAAAACGGAGAGCTGGGCATAATTTGGAATTCTGATTGAAATTTTTCTTTTTATACACATTTTCAATTTTTTCCTTCATTTTTAACTTGATATATAATATTAATCGAAATGTATCAATTATTGATGGTGAGAATGAAAAAAATGAGCTTCGAAGTGATTCGACTCAATGGGTGATATAGAATATTTCTCGAGCGTTCCGTTCTAGTCCATATTTTCGTCATGTAGTTGCAAAATTTTTTTTTTTGTTATGGTAACTCACAGGTTGTTCGTTGAACGAACTCACCAAGGGCAGTACGTTACACTTTAGCAATCACCAGGACTGCATCGCACTCATGGTTTGTCCCGATGCAACTGAAATTTGTGACGTCGGTGAATGTTCATAGTGCCCAGGAACGAGTGGATATTCGGAATTCTTGAATGATCTGTTAAGTTAAATTAAATTGAGCAAGTAATATATAAGCAGTGGGTGAACAAGCGTAGAAATTCACTTAACACTTTCGTAAAAGATTCTTGCGATTTTATTGATGAATTTTTTGAAAAAATGAAAAATCTTTGTGAGCACGCATTCATTTCTAACAGCCAGGATAATTTTATGAAAAGCTTAAAAAAATCAGTACAAGAAGGCGAGTTTCTTGTGATAAGCGATTTTACCGAAAATTATGCGTTTGTTAATCACGAAGCAGCTCCTGGTTTTTACTGGAACAACACGCAAGCAACAGTGTACACTGCTGTTATATATTTCAAGGACGGTCATAAAAGCTTAGTCAATATTTCTGACAATATCAGTCATGATGCTGTTGCCGTAAGCTTTCATACAAAAATTGTTGTTGACTATATAAAATTAATAATTAATAACGTAAGTAGTATAACAAGGCGGATTCTGGATAGAAACACCTTCTTTACCGACCAATCCGCCTATCCGTGCATCCCAGACGCAAACCCTTGAAGGTTACCCCCACTCTCGTAAGATGAAATGTGCTCTGCCGACCGCTCGTCGGTAAGAAAATTTCCCAAATGACCATGATAGTCGGTAAAAAATCCTCCAAATGACCATGATTGTCGGTAAAATATCCTCCAAATGACCATGATCGTCGGTGAAAAATGCCTGAAATTGCGTGGTACTCCTTGCGGGATAAATTGTGCTCTTTGTCGGTAAAGAAAATCATGTCATCGAGCGGGATCGATAACTGCATTACCGAGCGCACCCCGTGAATCCTCAGGCGTTCGAACGGACCCCGTGGATCCTCGAACGTTCGACCGAGAATCCTGGCATGTGTCAGGTTATGAGAGCTTCCAGAAGGTTCGAGAAGATTCTCACGGCCTTGAACGAATCTAGACTGACAAACAATTCGTCCGACGTGTTTCAACTCGACGGTGAGCGGCATGCAGTCAAAGGATTTCGGTGCGACGTTGAATTTTGGAAGGTTCCGAAATTTGTGTGCGGCTGCTTCGACCCTGAACGAATGTAGGCTGACATACAATGCGTTCGACAAGTTTCGACTTGACGGCGAGCGGTCCGGGACCTTGTGGAAGAGCTTCTTTGACCCTGAAAGATTCTCGGAATCATCCGACGAGTTTCGACTTGACGGTGAGCGGCCTGCGGACAACGAATCGCGGTGCGACGTTGAATTCTGGAAGGTTCTAACGTACAATCGAAGACACATCATTTCGGTAGCTTCTAGAAGTTTTTTAAGGATTCTGTGTGCCTGGTGGGAGAAATACGGCTATGAAAGGCTGAATTTCAGGTCAAAAAGACAGTCTCGCATTTTCATCTCTAATGAGGAGAACTTCAAATAAATCAGATCTGAGATAGCGAATAGATCTGTTCTTAAAGAATATTCACAGCTTGAAAACCGTTATAAACCAGAAGTGAGAACTCAACAAAGTGAAAAAAAAAGTTCGCAAATCTGTATTCATCAAGAAACACGTAACTTTGTGAAGGATTAGTGACCAGGAGGTCGATTGAAGAATGACGAAGGTTTAGTCAAAATCCGGTCAGGTATATAAATATGTTTAATTAATGGGCAAACGAACATGTTCGCGTTTGCGACGTTTCGGCCGGGCCCCGCCAACCATCATCAGGCTATAATAATTACAAAATAATTCGGAAGACATTCTAATAAGAACAGAGACTATGTTGGTAGGAAAAGTTACTGTTTTTTAACTCAATTATACACTATATGTTGTCACATGTTGAAGTGACAATTTTTAGGTCAAGTGTGAAATTTGCGGTCAGCAAAAATAGTTTAATATAGGGTACATAAGTGAATTTTGACGATTAAAGAGGTTAATAAATGCGAAAGAATTAAAATGAGAAGAAATCAAAAAAGATATAGATGGATTACTCACAAAATTTGACGACCTGTGCCTGCCAAGGTGTTGTTAGTCCAGCATTTTGAACTGAAGTGAAAATTAGCGGATATCGATCAAAAATCTATGGTAATGAGGTGCGATATTGATCTATGTTGGATCAAAATGGATTTGAAACTGATACAACGTAATAAAGGCGCCAAATTTGAAAACTAGAGAATGTTAGAGTATAGATGACTGAGATGTTGAATATCTGTGCGCTTGTTAACAGTGTTACTTTTGTTTTTAAAAATATGGATCATTTCCTTAATATTACGTTTATACCAATTAGTTTCTGTAGCTAAAGTTATGGAGTTATTAAAATCAAAATGATGTCCAAGTCTCTAGGTGTGTTTTGCTAGAGCGCATCTATCAGTTTTATGGCATTTAATATTTGAGCGATGGCCAGAAATTCTATCTTTCAAATGTTGTGACGTCTGTCCAATGTAACTTTTGCCACAGTCTCGACATGGTATTTTATAAACACAATTGATTTTATCTAAAGTAGGAGTTACAGATTTTAGGTCAGAAAAAAGAGGATATTTGGTATTATTATTAATTCTAAACGTAATTTCGATGCCCTCAATTTCCAAAACTTTTTCAATTTGGCTACATAGATTTTCCATATAGGGTAAAGAGAGAGTGTTCTTAAATTTGTCTTTATCATTAGGTTGATTGTTAGAGTATATATTCCGATCAATAGAATTGTACATTTTTTTAAATCTATAGTTTTTTATATCATTGATGAATTTTAAAAGGTAGCTATTTGAAATAAGAGTTGTTTGAACGAGTTTTAAATTTTTTTTGACAAATTGAGGGTTTGAAATTTTAAGACAACGATCGAACAAAGCTATGGCGACAGATTTTTTATGTTTCATAGGATGATCTGAACGAAAATGAATGTATCTACAATGCCAAACTAACAACACCTTAGCAGGCACAGGTCGTCAAATTTTCCTGATGATGGTCGGCGGGGCCCGGCCGAAACTTCGCAAACGCGAACATGTTCGTTTTCCCAACAATTAAACATATTTATATACCTGACCTGATTTTGACTAAACCTTCTTCATTCTCCAAAACACGTATCTGCTAGACATAAAAAAAAGTGGATTTTACAAAACTGAACAAAGTTGCAAGCATGAACGAATTTCTACCGACGAAGAAATTGACAGAGCTCGAACTTTTCAAAATCTACAAAGTCACCAACATTCAACGGTTCCAATCGAGGTTTGGACAGCGTGTCGTCACAGATCTGACAACGAATTTAGCGTATTCTCACCGGCACGAATTGTGCAACTGCTGAACGACGATGAGACCCAATACCAGAAATTGGTGCAGACGATGGAGGAGGAGCGGTTGCTCTTTCAGTATCTGGGCGGCCAGTACGGTCAAATTGAATTCAAAGATGTGTCGACTCTCGCCTGATTTGTACATCGTATCTGGACAACGTGTGCAACGTCTTCTTCTTACCAGCATGGACCGTGCGACTACTGAACGTGATCAAGGACCACTTTTAAAGACTTGACAAAAAAAACTTTCGGAAATGTTTACAATTATTCTACGTATCATTACCTTGAAGAAAATTGGATAAATTTTTTCACAAAGCTTTTATTTTTTTTTTGCTGTACATTAACTGGATATACTACTACTACTACTACGTTTCATGCTGTTGTTTACAGCTCTCTGAAACATACAATAATTTTGGAAATTCAAGATATGATGTATCACACACACACACACACACACACACACACAAAAGTATGTATCAAATTTATTCCAAATGTTGTAAAATGATATTTTAGAAACGTCAGACATGTGTGTATCACAAAAGTTTTAAGGTTTTCTTTGTTAAAAAGAAAACAGAGGTTGTAAGAGTTGTAAAATTAAATAAAAATTCTTCTTACATTTTCTGAAACAGAAAATCCCTCTCTTTATTACGTACCAGGTGGGCCGCCACACCCGCCTGGTAAACGATAACGTCATTTCGAGGGTTGTTATCGTCATGACGGTCACTGTTCGCCATGTGCACGCTCATTGCCAACCTTACTGATTGTACCAGAAAATCGTGAGGTATTTCGAATATTCACTCTATAGGCACCCGCACATGTTGTAAAATGTTTACGTACGCCATTTTTTTTTTTTTTGAAAACGAACTGCTAAAAAACGTACACCCGTTAAATTATTTCCATTCACAAAAGTAGAATCGAAAATTGTTGTACACTCAACGTGAAAAAACTGTATAAGTGCACTGATTTCAATCAACCACCTTGAGAGTTTGCAAGCTCAACTGTTAATGAATTCATTAGACGGACGAAGCACCCCACTCTTCGTACAGCTTCTTCATATGTTTTAGATTTACGATGAAACTAATACCAAATCATAAAGTGGTTGACACTTGTCGGTTACGTTTGCAGGATATATCCTTCTCACTCTGTCCTACTGCACAAGTGTACAGACCTTGAAATCGTGAAACTGACACCGTGGGGCAAAGTAAAACATCCCCGTAACGCTCTCGGTAAAGGATATCTACTAAGCCTATCACAGTTCCATGTATAACTTTAGCGATTAGTTCACTCTCACAGCTTTCTCTCGTACATGAGGCGTACGAAACTTCTTCGGCAAGTTCCAAGAACTGCCTTGCTATCTTTCACGTGCTGCAGGTTCGTTCGAGTGATATCTTCAAATTTTTGTCGCTGAAGAATATTGCATACGGTTGTTCACGATTTTTCGCCAATGTGTGAGTCACGTCGTTGTTTACCCATAAGAAGGACCGTGTCAGCGTAGAGAAGTCATTCTAGAGCAAGCTTTGCTACTATATTTTTGTCAAATGCGTGATCGAAAGAAGAAGAAACATGGATTCCGAAAAGTGTTTGATATTAATACAAATCAAGGAAACGGCGTTCAAGATTTTATCTGAAAAATCGTCAGCGGCAGAGATTGCGAAATGGATTTGATTCGGAACCCAAAATACCAGGTTTTTGAATAAAATCTTACGCAACAACGCCTCAACGATCGGGGAGAAGACAAGAATTTTGACTACAATTGGAATTCTGAAATCGTTGACAGTCAAATTTCAACAATTTCAAAAAGTGGGTGACGGATTACGATGCCGACGAAGAAGCACTCGAGTACGGTGGGAAGATTTGGAGACAGCTTTCGAGAGCCCATTTCAAGCGAGAGCCATTGTCAATCTGTGGCATAAAGATTTGAACAGGTTTTTGGAAGATGAGAAACACCTCGTCGTTAAAAGACTGAAGAAAATGCTACGAAAAGTGGGAAGTTTGAAAGCAAACTGTGTCGTGTGTTGTAAATTCAGTATAACGAAACAGGCTGAACTTGTTGAAGAAATGAAATATTTCAACACCAGAAACCAGATTATCCTCCAGCCAGCTGACATACACGGGTGGTTCGAAGAGAACGTAAAGCAAAAAGTGTTGGCCAAGGTGGAAGATTTTCAAGAGAAAGACTCTGGTTGGTCGCTGACTGAAATAATCAATTTGACTGTGAATATCAACAAGTACGTGCCACTGTGAGGCGGTGTGTTCACGTACACACCACTACCCAAAGACATTCAAGATAGGAAGGCTGTCGTCAACATCCGTAACAGCGACTCATATTGCTTTCTATGGTCGGTCACCGCAGCCCTCTTTCCAGCAAACAACAATCCCAGCGAAATCACTTCATATCCACATTACAGCTCAGTACTACAATACGACGGTTTGCATTTTCCAATGTCTTTAGACCAGATACCAAAATTTGAGAAACTGAACAAACTTTCAATCAACGTTTATGGTATAGATAATATGGAAGAACAAAAGGGCAGTGAAATGGCACCAATTTATTCTAGCCGAAACAAGTCTGATAAACCTACAATCTATCTTTTAGTAATAGAGACTGAAAACGCCGATGACGATGATGATGATAGTATGGAAAATATTGAAAAGAATGTAACACATCATTTTGCATGGATTTGGAATTCAGCGCGGTTGACAAGTTCTCAAATTTCTTAACACAAACATCGTACTTGGTTGTGCGACAGGTGTCTATCACACTTTCAATCTGAAAGGTGTTTGTTCAACACAATGTGGATTGCATGAATTTGAACACAAAGGAGTATAAATAAAACAGTTCTAACTCAAAAAAGGGCGGCGTACCGGCTCCCTTCTTCCTCCCCACCTGACCGGCAGTCGGTATGTTAACCCCCCACAATGGTAAGCCTTACCCATGATATTGCGACCGGCGACGTCACCAGCATTTTCGCTCAATTTTACCGTCAGACGAGCGGCCATTTTGATAGCAGCCATTTTGATTTTTGCTCAGTCGGAGGAGCAACCATTTCGATTTTTTATCGTCAGACAGTGTGATAATGTGATTTTTTGCTATGACGTCACCAGTATAATCACTCGATTTTGCCGTGTGACGAGCGGCCATTTTGATAGCAGCCACTTTGATTTTTGCTTAGTCGGATGAGCAGCCATTTTGATTTTTCCACCGTCATCCGTAAACTTTCACGCTAATAGTTTGCTCCCAGGGCGAAAAATAATATTTTCGACATACTTCGAATACATTCTTTTGTGTTAACCGATCTGATGGCGACATCATAATTAGATAGGCCGGGAATGTTGATGATGATCCGGAAACTTTCACGCTAATAGCTTACCCCTAGGGCGAAAAATAACATTTTCCACATACTTCGAATACATTCTTGTGTTTTGATTGACCGGATGGCGACACCGCAATTAGATACGCAGGAAATGTGTATGATGATTCGTAAACTTTCACGCTAATAGTTTACCCCTAGGGCAAAAATGATATTTTCGGTACACTTTGAATACATTCTTTTCTGCTAATTGGCTGGATGGTGAGGGGGGTACACAGCTTGCGCCTTTCACAACCACACCCAATTTCTTGTGATCTAGTAATATATATTAACTCAGTGCAATCGATGCAGACTCACCAGTCTTACACGATACGTGCACGTCAAAAGTTATACAAAGTTTTGCTTACATCAACGTTGAAGTCATGGCCGCTGAAACAGACTCATATATCGTCAAAGCGATGAAGAATGCTCACGATTTATTGGGCAAGCTGGATCTCAAGCAGGAGAATGACGACATCTTCCAGCACTGTACTGACGTTGAAATGAAAAATCTCCAATTGCTGCGTTATGTTTCCAAGCGTCCTAGAACGAGCATAGGTGCGAAATTGCGATTTCAGCATACAATCACGCTTGTACAATCCTGGATGGCAAAGATTCGACAACAGCTAAGGCAGAGACAGCAGCAGCGGCAGCAGCAGTGGCACGCCGTGGTGATAGGTGCTAATATCGGCAGTCCTGCAAGCGTCGGTGAGACGACGTTGATAGTGCTTCCGCCAACTGGATCCGAATGAAAGTTGTAACAAATCTCGAGCATAAGAATTTTCAAACATTTGTCGACGACGCGCAACGGATCATCGTCGGGCAATTGAGGCTGGTCCTGCGCAAGGAGGGTAATCTGAAGGTTAACCTCACGTTATCGTGCAAATTTGAAAACATGAAGCACGAGGGGATTGCGAAAGAAGTTGAAAGCTTCAACACTGCCAACATCGCGATCCTCCCCTCGAGCGATATGGACGGTTCGTTTAGACACGCGAGGAACGATCTACTTGTGAAGGTTAAGGATTTTGAACCACGCGATTCTGGGTGGCGCATGATCGAGATCCTCAATATTGCCGTAAATATCAACCGGTACCAGTCTCTCGCTGCGGGGCTTTCGACATTTGTTGAGCTGCCCGAAGACATTCAGCGAAAAAGGGCGGTAGTGAACGTAAAAACCAAAGATAAAAGATGTCTTCTCTGGTCCATCACTGCAGCCCGCCACTCAGTCAATACCAACACCGAAAGGACTAGCCATTATCGTCGCTTCATTTCCGAGTTGGACTGTAAAGGTATCAAATTCCCTGCTACTCTACATGATGTGAAAAAGCTTGAAAGATTGAATGATTTGGGAATCAATGTATACCGAATAGAATCTTAAACTTTTTCACATTATGCGAAATCGAATGGAAGCGTCATCGTGCCAATTAATTTGAGCGATCATTTGAGTACCCCAAAATTTGGAACGATTCATCTTCTGATGGTTAAGTGTAATCCGGAAGATGATATGGCTCACGAGTTGACACCAAGATTTCACTTTGCTTGGATTAAAGATCTTTCGCGATTGGTGAGCAAGCAATTGTCAAATCATAATGGACAACTGTTTTCATGCGACAGATGTTTGTGTTGTTTGTGTGAAACATGCCTACGACAATCATCGGCAAGATTGTAATATGCTAAATAAAGTATACATGGAATTTCCCGAGTCTAAAGATTCAGCATTTTCAAATTTTCAGAACAGGGGTACCGTCCCGTTTGTCGTTTACGCCGACCTTGAATGTATATTAGAGTCTATATCGGTTGATCAATTCAAAATCACGTTTCGACCCGTAAGACACATGAATTTCAAGAGCATATCCCACAAAGTGTAGCGTACTGTGTACATTGTGCGTGAGATGAGACTTTATCGGAGTTCCACAGTGAACGCGGCGTCGATTGCACAGATTGGTTCATGCAGAAGCTTGAAGGTTTATCGATTAAAGTAGAGTCACGCATCAAAACCATAATTCCAATGGAGTCTCTTACCTAAGTGCTACGCGATCATTACATGCGCCCAAAGAATTGCTACATTTGCGAAAAGCCGTTAACCCCGGAGGAGAAAAAGTGTCACGACCACTGTCACTTCACGGGTAAATATCGTGGTCCTGCTCATAATCGGTGTAATTTAAATTTCAGATTGACGCACACAATTTCAATAGTTTTTCACAATTTGTGCAGGTACGATTTTCACTTTCAAATAAAATCCCTCGCGTCAACTTTTCCAGGTAAAATTACTCTGCGACCCATGAATTAGGAAAAATATTTATCCTTCACGGAACGCGTTGATGGGACGGTGATGCACGTGAGATTCATCAATTAGTTTCGATTGATGGCTAGCAGCATCGATGAACTTTCCAAATATTTTAATGATGCAGACAAGCCCATAACACGTAAATTTCATAATAATCCGACTGATTTCAGTTTGATGACCCGCAAAGGCGTTTTCCAATGAATACGTCGATTGTTGGGGGAAACTCAAAGAAACGCGATCACCTGCAAAGAAGCATTTCTACTCGCACCTCTGCGATGCAAATATTTCAGACACCGATTACGAGCACGCTAAATATGTTTGGGGGAAATTTCATTTGGAGTCATTGGGGGGCTATTCAAATTTATATTTGAAGACTGATATTCTTTTGCTTGCCGAAATTTCCGAAAATTTCCGCGCTAGTTGCTTCAAAACATACGATTCAGATCCGTTGCACTACTACGCTGCACCGGGACTTGCTTTTGAAGCGATGCTCAAGCATACCAATGTAACTTTGCAACTTTTAGACAACACTGAGATGGTGTTATTTATTGAAAGAACCATTCGAGGCGGCGTAGCGCAATGTTCTAATCGACACGCTCGGGCGAATAATAGATTCATGGGAAAAGATTTGGATCCAAACAACGCGGAATCGTATCTCACGTATTTTGACGGGAATAACCTGTACGGTGCTGCTATGAGCGTGCATTCACCAATTGGCTCGTTCGAGTGGGAGTATCAGCACATCGATATAACAAACCATCCGGACGATTCACCGATCGGTTACGTTCTGAAGGTAGGTTTAGACTATCCTGTAGAACTCCACGAGGATCACAAAGACTTACCTCTTTGTCCCGAACATTTTACTCCTCCAGGTAGTAAAAATGCCAAACTCGCGACCACCCTTCACCCCAAAACAAAGTATATATTGCACTATAGAAATTTGAAACAGTGTTTGAGTTTAGGATTGAAATTAACGAAAGTGCACAGAATTTTGAAGTTTGCGCAATCTCCATGGCTCGAGCCTTACATCACGCGCAACACGGACATGCGCAAGCGGTCTAGGAATGAATTTGAGAAAAACTTTCACAAACTCACGAATAACGCGGTGTTAGGCAAGACTATGGAGAATGTGCGAAATCATGAAGATGTAAAATTGGTCACAAAATGGGGGCGAAGAGGTGGTGCCAGAGCGCTTATCGCCCGGGCAAACTTTTACAGCTGCACCGTATTTGGCGCTGATATGGTCATCATTGAAATGAATCGTGTCAAAATTCGCTTCGCTACCCACACAGCACAATATGTTTCAGAAATGTTTCAGAAATGTCTTATCAGAAACATGTTATATTCCATTGCAACATTTCAGAAATATGTCAGAAATATGTCCATGTCCGCATATATAACTAACGTTTTATAGCTGACATATGTCAGAAATATGTCAGGAACATTTCGGTAATATGTCAGAAATATTTCCGCGATATATTTCAGAAATGTTTCAGAAATGTCTCATCAGAAACATTTTATATTCCATTGCAACATTTCAGAAATATGTCAGAAATATGTCCATGTCCGCATATATAACTAACGTTTTATAGCTGACATATGTCAAAAATATGTCAGAAACATTTCGGTCATATGTCAGAAATATTTCCGCGATATATTTCAGAAATTTTTCAGCGATATATCTGAAAATGGTGACTGATATATTGCTGAAACATTTCCGAAAGATATAGTGAAAATATTTCTGATATATTCCACAATACGTTTCAAAAATCTTTCAGGTAATAAAGAAAGTCCTGAATCTGCGTAAAATGATTAATTATATAGGTATCTTACAAAGTTATTTATTTTCAAATACCTTATAAAATCGTACAGACTCATGTCGATGTTAAGTCGTGAATCGAAGGCTTCTTTTGAAATATACATGAAAGTAAGTATAGTCTTTTTCTCAATATAAACTTATCGTTATATTATTATAATTATATTATTTTGGGAACAATAATGCATATGAAAATATAGGTTTCAATAATTAAGCTGATATAGGGCAGTTTTTTGCTTTACACAATATTTACAAAGAAATGTTACGTAACACACGTAGTAAATGTTACTACACATACTATACTAGTGCGTAGTACGAAATGTAAAGTCGTGAACCAAAGGCTTCTTTCGAAATATACGTGAAAGTAAGTACAGTCTTTTTCTCAATATAAACTTATTATTATATTATTATGTTTATATTATTTTGAAAACAATAATGCATATGAAAATATAGGCTATAATAATTAAGCTGATATAGGGCAGTCTTTTGCTCTACACAATATTTACGAAGAAATGTTACGTAATACACGTAGTAAATGTTACTACGTATAGTTACTACTATACTAGTAAATATGGTGTATAGCAAAAGACTGCCCTGTATCAGCTTAATTATTATAGAAGAATATACGTTAAGCACGTATAGTACGAAATGTAAAGTCGTGAACCGAACGCTTTTTTTGAAATATACTTAAAAATAAGTATAGTTTTTTCTCGATTTAAACTTATTATTATAATATTATAATAATTAAATTATTTTTAAATCAATAATGCATATGAAAATATAAGTTATAATAATTAAGCTGATACAGGGCAGTCTTTCGCTATACACCATATTTACGAAGAAATGTTACGTTTTGTCATATACTCTCAATCCGCACGTTGTTCTTGTTCTGGTTCAATCACTCCCAGTTTGGCGCTGTGCAAAAAAAAAAAAATCCCAGGTTTGAATTATACCCTTCAACATATGCTTAGGTAGTCGTTCACAGTAAAGAAGATTTTTTATTTGTCGTACGTTTCTCTGTCGAATCTCAATTTGGCTCCAGCGAGCCAGGAGCTTATAATTTTTATGGCGAGATCTTCATCAGATTCAGCCCTATGCATCTTTGCAGCTTCTGGAGAAAATAATAATTTTCAGTTAAGAGCTATATTTTTTTGAAACAATTATATTATTCCAACATATAGCGCGAATTCTCACTGAGGAAGGTTCTCAAAAAATATGTCGGTCTCAGCGGTTTCTTTTTTTTTTTGCCATCCATACTGTACTCTTTGGCAACGGAATTACTGAGGCAGCGTTTCAAGGCATTGAATAAAAAATCATGGGTGTCTTTTCCGCCAAGAGTTTTCATAAAGTGTACCCAAAAACATATATTAAGAAAATACAGTAAATTATTTCATACCACATATTATAGTGATTGTAAATTATGCACTAGTCAAAAAAATATTGCAAGCCAAATAGAAAAATCACAACAATTCCCATTGTCACCTTACATTTTCACTATAGGATTCCCTCACCATTTAGATTAGCAACCAGTATATAAATTTATACAGTTAAAATGTTTTGAAATGAATTGTATTAATGCGTGCAGATAGGTAATCCAGGACAAAATAGAACATAATAAGAGTCATAATTGCGTGCTATTAATTTAGTATAATACGAGTGGAGAATTTAGTTTGTCGAGGGGCAATATATGTAATCATTATTTTGATCAGTATGTGATTAACCAGAATAAAGCTCTTGCCGATTATACAGGGTGTCTAGTCTAACCTAAAACAGAAATTTCCTGAAATTTTCAGAAGTATAAAAAACTTCTCTAATTTGTTTGATGATTATAGCCGTAAAACTTTGTTCAAAAATATTTTAATCCCAATTTACTTCGTTACAAATTTTTATTCATGTGAGCCTCAGTATGTATCAACAATTATTGCTGTGTACAAATGATTATTACTCGCGCACTGTACAAAATGTGCAGCATAGTTGCTGTTTTTCACAATGTAGGTATATATTCCGGTTAAATTCCCTGACTACCCCGATTTCATTGATTTTCGGGTTAAGTAGAAACCCTGTATCTGTATATCCGATGCAGATGACCGAATTAATTGGATTAATTAGGATTCAGGATTTAATCAATATTCTTGTTCAATCAAATATTCTTTATACTCCTAATCTGTAATACTTCTCAAATGAAAGTCTTGGTGCCTTCTAAATCTTTTCATTGAATATAGAACAATCCAATAAATGATATAATCTATACTATAGAATTATAGGTCTGGAATATTGAATACAGGTTTATATAGTGAGGGGCTTTAGTCCTTCGGACCCCATAACCGCGAAACGTTACAATACATACAAGCCGTGCACAGACGATGTATCATAATTATAAAACCGCTTACTGTTGCACACAATTTTTCTTTTGAAACGCCATTATCTATCTTAACCTGAAATATGAAATAGTTTGTTTAGTCGTTGACTGTTGTACCTGCTGGATGTTAGCTAGGGAACGCCAAGCACTGGAATTTACCGTATTTATACGTATATTCTTCATTGCACTCAGATGGAGAATGGTTATGATAGTTTAAAATTCTCCATCATTAGTGGAAGATTATTGTATATTAAATCAACACTGTATGCTACATATTTGATCATATATACCATGAATTTAATTGCATACATTTTGCATTTGTCACTTTGATTTCAAATTAGCGAAATTCTAGAGCCAATAATGTGCAAGACAATGGGTTGTATCAACTCATCAATTTTGGAATTTTACGATTAAAAAAGATTTCAACAAATTTCAAGAAACATCAGATTTCAGAAGGTTGCAAAAAAAGATTTTTGAAGATACAAAGAGATTTCAACGGCCCTCAAATGATCTCAAATAATTTCAGGAGATTTCACAGGATCTAAAAAGGTTTTGAGGGTTTTCTAAAATTGACAAAAGATGAACGAAGTGGTGTACTGAATTTGATAAGGAATGAAACCCGTCAAAGCAGGTATTGCTGGCAATTTTTCAAACTATTTGGGCATTTTCGTTCCTGAAACACAATTATTTGTGCAGGACTAATTTTGTAAAACGAGTACAATTTCCAAATGATAACAGATTCTCTTACCACTCGTGATGCAAATTCCTTTTCTCGCAATTTATTATCGAATTCATCGAATTCTAGAAGAGTCCCCAATGGCAACATAGCTTCAAGTGCGTCTCCGTCCGCACCATGACCATTATTTTGAGCCCCTGGAAGGTGTAACTCCTTTGCTTTTAGTGAATCTTCGATGAACTTGAGTCGTTTTTCGACCTCTTGGGTCGTGTGGTAAATTTTGCTAATAGTGATTAGTAGCTCTCTATGGAAGTCTGAAACGAACAAATCGTATTTATATAAATTTGGGTGAACATATATTCGACTGGACAATATCTGCAAATAAAATATAAATCTTTGACAGGGGACTCCACAAGTTTATAGATTATGATAGTTTAAGTCTTAGAAAAGATATTTATGGTCTGTAATGGAAATATAGATATACGTACGAAACCTTTTGCAACTAAGAAACTACAGAGAGACTGTGGAAAATCGAATCTACACAAAACTAATCTAACCTGTTCAATAATATAGGGTACCTGGAATACAGGGCATGCTCTTTACAAAACAAATTTAATTGAAGAAGCTATTTAATTCGTAACATAATCTTAATTCAATGACCATCCACCTGCAATTGCTACGTCAACTATTTATTAGTAGATATACATTTACCTTCTAGAATAATAGTTTCTTTGTTTTCTTTGGCTGAACGCTGCATGCCTTTGTTACTCGCCAATCCCCTTCCTACAAGTATTAGATGTTTAGGAAAAAGTATTTACACAATTTTTTACACAAAAATGTAAAAGCGATGGATGAAATAAAACCATGGTTCACAGTCATACATCCTTACCAACTTGTGAATTCACACTCTTGGATGGCAAATGATTTGTAACCTGCGCCTCAACATTATCAATTCTTCTTGCTTCTGTGATAGTAACAAAATCAACCGGTTTTATTGGCAAGTTCATCGTTTTTTCCCCATTTCCACATGTAGCTTTTTTCTTATTGTTGTTGGCTGCGTCTTCTGTCGGCTTAGGCACAGCCACTTCCTCATCCTCAGATGTGTCCGGAGAGATAGGCAATATTCGATGGCGCTTATATCTCGACTTTTTCAAACTCTCTTCCGTTGCAAAATTCTCTAAATCGGAAGCACCCTGCATGAGCTTCAGTTTTTGTGTTGCGTCAGGTTAATTATCTGTATAAAACCAAATAATAGACAATTGATATAATTAATACATTATTCACATCATATCTACATACATCACCATTAACACAAAATAGATTGCGTAACCATCATTGTATAATCAAACTATGAATTATATATATGATGAGAACGTCTTTGAATTTACTATAAGGAAATCTAGAACCAAAAATCTGATACTGGATAATTTATGAAACTGACAATTCATTATGTTGATTCCAGGATAGGAAACCTAAGAGTGATTCCAGTAGTATACCGTTTTGACTAAGCAGCTGCTTTACAATTACTTTTTGTGTCACAAATCTAATTAGGGGAGACTTTAGTCAAATTTTGGACAAAAATCGGTTTTTTAATTTTTACACGATTGAAAAAAGTCGTACAAAAAAATCCTTCGACAAATTTTTAGATAATGTTAGTATAAGCCTTGAAATAAAATTCCAACCTCCTGCGATGAAAATATATGCGCAAGAAACCGTTCGAAGATTTTGCCCACCGCTGCAAAAAATTCCTTGCGCATTAGATTTCATCGAATCATTTTGCCCTTTAGCAGAAATATTTTCACAATTAGGTATATTGTCCTGAAATTGGTGAAAGGAATTTGAGCTCCGGTGAATATAACTCATTTCCCAGCCTACCGTGCACCAACAATTGTAGTAAATAAAAATTCAAACTGTTTAAGTAATAGCCTAAATGACTTGAAAAACTCTAATCAAAAATTTCTTCAACCAATTTTTAGTCTATGGTAGAAAGTGTATCGCCAACCAACTTCAACCTTCTACGATGAAGCCTAATGAGCAAGGAATGTTTCGAGGAATCTTGGAAGAAATGCATAACTGTCAAATTACTTCACCTATATTGAGCAGAAACTTAGACCAGATTCCAGTTTTAGGATTGCTATGTAAATAAATGGTCCAAATTTCAATCAAATTGATCAAAAAATGTGAGACTTTCTTATTTTACCGAAGTCTCCCCTTAATGTAGTTCATACTTAACAGCTGGGCAAACACATAATCAAAGATAAAATTATCAGATTTATAATTTCAGATCAACCAATATGTAAAAAGGATCACAATGTACAAATTATTTTTAGTAAATGATTATTTTTTATTATCGTTTACTTTGCATGCTAAAATTAGTGTGATGACGGACATGCACTAAAAAATATGATTGTAGACAACAGTTGTTCCTAACGTTACCTTTGATCAGAATAGTAAATACCTGCACTTCCGAGTATGGCCAACACCTTGAACAGTTCCCACTTGTCCTTGACCGGGGTCTCCATATTCACCACCGCTCTACACATTTTTATCGGATCCTCATAAGGAGGCCAATAAGCTGTCTTATTATCATCGGTCAACCAGCTAAACGGAATCACGTGCAGACCATCATGAAACTCGACTATATTGAAATTCATGATTCTTCGGCGTATTGAAAACGATCTAAAATAAGAAATTGTTGCAGTGAAGTCACGATATAGATATACAGTTTGCAGGATATAAATTGATATGAATTTAGAACATCTCTAGCCACACGGCCAGAAATATATTAAAATATTTTGTACAGAGAATATACAAAGCAAATTAATATTGTTTAGTATTAGCTGGTCTTAGAAAATTCAACTGAAGATCGTGGTTAATAAGAAAAGCTGGTGCATTCATTTCAAGAAATCAATAATTTCTAAACCAACTGAAATTTCATGTACATAAAAATGCATGAGAATGCATGTTGCTTACAAAATGTGCAGTTTGTTCTGCTCAGAGATTACTAGCTGTGTGAAGTACTGGAAACATAGCTATTTCTTCATTGCGAGATGTTACACAATCCAAAGGTATCTTCATCAGCTTGAGACATATATTAGCGCATGGCCATGACTTAAGGTTAGCATCTTTCTTTACAGTTTGGATGTCAAATGTCTTGGATTCACAAGGTAGTGAATATACATTTTCAAATCGAACCAGTTCGTAACCGATAACATATGATGTGTTTTTGTACTTTACGAAATTTACACATTTTACCATTGTTCCGTCTTTAAACATGCAACAATCATTTGTAGAATTATTACAATTAATGGAATAAGAATTCTGACGCAGAACCTTATACTGTTTGCATTTTTTTAAATCACCAATTAAAGGACCTTCGAAGTGACGTTTGTGAAAACCAACATTTATATGCACGTCTTCGTCCGTCGTATCAGTGGTAGATATATAATCGTATTCAGCAAGTCTCCGAGCTATCTGCTGAAGCGGTCTCTCGCCTTTCCGAGTCATTTTTATAATCGTAGACATATGATTTTCGAATCTAAAAGCGCTGAACTCATCTAAGGGACCAAATTTTTTGACGTCCTCAGCAAGATGTAGTAAATTATGAACATTATGGGACATATGCTTAAGTCCATATATATTTCCAAAAGACTCAACAAAATATTGTAAAAGTTCTTCTGCATACTTTATATTTGAAATATTTTTTGCCAGAATCGGACTGATCAGAATTGTTATCGTCACATGCAGAACTAAAAAATGCTCGTATAAGTTTTTCTTCAATACATTTTTTAAAACTATGGGACCTAAGTACAGAAGAAATTGACGGTACTCTGTCGCTTTCCACAACTTGACAAATTTTAATGACCTTGGTTTTCGCACAAAATCCGATGGAACCCACTTTCTCAGCCTAATTAATGCACGAGAGATTTTTTTTATGTCGTAGGCGGATAGCCTCACGCTAAGAGGCCCACATATCCAGAGCAAAAGCAATTTTTTGACAATCCCTAAGCATATTAGGTGCATGTAGTCTAGTGGAACATTTGTAACCAATCCTAAGTGAGGTATTCTAGAAAGATTTGTCGTTCCAATTTGATAGTCGTCCTGATAAATATAATTTCTAAAATTTTCATCGGTTCTTAGAGTTATATTTTCACCTGCTGATGGAAAACACATGGTATGCTCTAAATATTCTCCTTCAATATTGCATTTTGTACAACTGTTGTACCCATTAAAATTTTTGACTTGTAAAATAAATGCTTTAGCAGGTGCGTCGCATATCAAGGCTTGAATTCTGACATCAAACTGTTGATTATCAAATAGAAGACCATTATTGATTGAAGTCACTGCTTCATTAATGAACATGTCAAGAAACTCGTTAGCATTGTTAGGCTTTCCTTCTCCGAAAAAGGCCCCAACAACGTAAACTTTTTTCAAAATATCATCCGAACACAAAATTGGCCAAAGACTGTATTGTGACGATTTGCCAACCGGAGCGCCATCAACGTTTATCATCAAGTTAATATTCCCAATATTGTGTACAGCTTGCTTTCGATGCTTGACAATAGATTTGACTGCTTTTTCCAGTCCATTATGCCAATATTGGCCACCAGCGATACAGTGAACATCTGTAGATCGAGGAGTTTTGAGAAGTGCTCTGTAATCTTTTGGCAATTTTGCGTTTGTATGTTTTCTCAAGATACCTAACAACGCGTTAACAGAATCTCTCGAAGGTCTATGAACTGCTATCCATTGGCGGAAATCGCCAACCAGTGAATTATTGTTATTTGATAATTCCTGAGAACTTCCTGAACAATTTGCAAGATTTGAATCATCCGAATGATTTAAATCATGGGCTTCTGTAATATTTGCAATACTAGGTGTATTTTTATCGACATGCTCATCTACATTCGTTTCAACGTCGCTACCTATTACAGAATTATATTCACTATCTTGGCTACTATGTACATTATCATGTATTTCTGATCTTGATAGTACACTTTCAAAATTTGGTCCATCAATAGTAACATCAAAATTTTGAGAGCCTGACTGGGTTTCTGAATGCTCGAGTGTATTTTCATTGTCTTGACCGGATAAGTTTGTCTGTTCAAATGACATAGCTTGCTTCATTCTAATAATACTTAATTTAGTTTGTTGTTCAACGAGTCGACGTTCATGTCTATCTGAATAGCAGTCGTTACTTTTTCTTTTACGTGTCATTTTCTGAAATCAAATATCATAAATAATACAAGTATAATAAAGTATAATATTCAATGTTGCGAACATAAAACTTTGAATAACAAAAGGTCAGTCAATAATTTCTCATTTGATGTGCAGAAAAATAAAAGTTTATTCTGAAAACAGTCTGAGAACTAATGTTTGTCAGGGTCTACTATACAGTTGACTGCAAAGTTAAGTTGTTTAACATAAAATATACACTGAAATTATGGACGTAATGCCACTATTGATATTAGATTAGTGTGATTGCCAATGGAATGGTAGCTGGTTACCCAATCATTTGATCAAACATAAACTAAATGATTGGTTAATAATAGTCTTACCTAAAACGTATGTTGTATATTTCGAATACACAGTTGACTGTCAGCTGCTCAACCTTTTCCTGCAATTATTACAGAGGTTTCAAGATTTAGTTGTAAATACATGAGTGTGATTCAAAGCAAATAACATGTAATTACTGATCGGCGGTCTCCACGCTAGTCTGATATCTTTCTAACTAAAGCTAGATTACACGAGGCTCAAGGTGGTATATGCCAGATTGAAATGATGTATGAGCAGAATGTTTTGTGAGAGTATATTCTGCTATTTTATAATCAACAATGATAGGAATGTGCATAAAACTGAAGCTGACATAGGACGTATATACAGAGCTCTGTACATGCCTTATACAGCTTTTTATGAAATAGCCTTGTTCTATTTGGGCCAGTGAGATACACTAAGTGTTTCATTAGGGCACGTCTATATGTATAGCGTGAAAAATAATTATAATGCATAATAATATCCTATAATAATTATAGTTAAAATGTTAAAAACGTACAGTTTTGAATATACAGGCCTCAATCAGTAATTAACTAGTGAAAAGTAAACCGAAGTTTGATAACGTTCGGCGTATCTTCAAGTTTCAATTGATCAACAATTTAGTATAAATTAAAATTAGCCTTTATTAATAAATCGCGACACTATACGAATATCGGAATATGGGCTATTCCGCGTCAACCGGATCAGTCATCTCTCAGATATTTTTTTAATTTGGCATGTGGATTGTGTAGGGGGAGTTAGATTTTTGTGCCAAAGCGCGAATCTCATAATGCAAAATTCGATTTTTTATTAACAATAACGAATTAGACTCCCATTTTTTTCAAAAATTCATAACTTTGCCAAAAAATTAGATACAATATATTTTATTTTTTCAAATTACGCGGAAAGCTCCATAGAATTTAAAAAAAAATACAAAATGGTAAAAACAAGTTGTTATCAATTGTTTATTTAACAATTAACTTTTCAAAGATTTTCAAAACAGTGACTGACACGATCAAAAAATTTTTTTAAAATTTTGACATGTTCCTTGAACTGTACTACAACCTGTGAATTAATTCCAGAGGGGTGTTTTTCTTCGTTTTTGAGTAAAAAATCATTAAAGGTGTCGATGCGCATGAAACTGCGGCGCGCCGAGTCTCTAGGTAATGGCGGGCAGCCGGTTGCCGTCTACCGCTGCCCCGCGGTGGCGTCGCAGCGTTATTTTAGTCATTTTCACGATGTAGGACATGATTGAAGAATCTGAAAAAAATACTGTATCTTTACAAGGCCTGCTCAAAGCGATAAGTGAAGTTTCAGGAATGTGTTTTTTACCGTTTTTTTATAACAGAGATTCAAAATAACGGTTACACACCATGAGAGTGCACATAAATGATAATAATTACATAACTTGCTACTTATTTTAAAACAAAAACACATTCTTGAAACTTCACTTATAGCTTTGAGCAGGCCTTGCGAAGGTACAGTATTTTTTTCAGATTCTTCAATCATGTCCTACATCGTGAAAATGACTCTAAAATAACGCTGCGACGCCACCGCGGGGCAGCGGTGGACGGCAACTGGCCGCCCGCCATTTCGTAGAGACTCGGCGCGCCGCAATTTCATGCGCATCGACACATTTAATGATTTTTTACTCGAAAACGAAGAAAAACACCACTCTGGAATTAATTCACAGGTTGTAGTACAGTTCAAGGAACATGTCAGAATTTAAAAAAAATTTTTTGATCGTGTCAGTCACTGTTTTGAAAATCTTTGAAAAATTAATTGTTAAATAAACAATTGATAACAACTTTTTTTTACCATTTCGTATTTTTTTTTAAATTCTATGTAGCTTTCCGCGTAATTTGAACGAAAAAAATATATTGTATCTAATTTTTTGGCAAAGTTATGAATTTTTGAAAAAAATGGGAGTCTAATTTGTTATTGTTAATAAAAAATCGAATTTTGCATTATGAGATTCGCGCTTTGGCACAAAAATCTAACTCCCCCTACACATCCACATGCCAAATTAAAAAAATATCTGAGAGATGACTGATCCGGTTGACGCGGAATAGCCCTTATGCCGTATCGTGTGATTTTCCATCAAGGGGGAAAATCATTATGCAATTTGAAGGATAATTATCAGGACGAATTTTTCTTTGGTGAATCATTCTGATTTGGATAAACGAAGATCTGTTAACCAAAAAATATGATAAAAAAACCAGAAGTTTCCACACACAATTTCCACTATTTCTGACTTTCTCTAAATATTTGGTCAAACACTCTTAGTTCATCCAGATCACAATGATTCTCCAAAGGAAAAGTTATTCTGACAAAAAGTTATCCTTCAAATACGTAGCATGATTTTTTCAATTCTATGGAAAAGCAACCGAGTACTCACTCGTGAGAGGTCAACTGCGGTTAGGAAATAACCTTGTTGAGTAAACTATAAAAAGATTTAATATTATAGATGTTTCATAGTTGGGAAGTCAACGATCGTAATTATTTTATTCAATTCACAGCTTGCCAAAAAATTATAAGCAGTATAGTACTTTCTGTTCACACATAAGCCGGTATTTCAATTGCATACCATTCAACACATGGTGGCCAAGGATAGCCGATTTAGCAAGCAAACTGCAGAACCGCGTACATAGCAAATATGCACGTAAATATGTAATTATGCCAAGTAGCTAAGGATATTTTTTGGTCTAATTCTCTACACATTTATTGTAAATTAAACATTTACTTACCAAATATCCACTTTTCTTGCCACGTGGGTTCCTGTAATTTTATAAAGAGATCCGTGGTATCTAACGACCTGTGAAACGCGGTGCGGAAAAACAAGAAAGCTCGAGAATAAAGGATGGAAGAGTGCACGACGCTGCGCGACGGTGATGCGCGAAAAATTGGCGCGCAACGCTCGAGCACTCGCGCTCGAGTATGCGACGTGATGCCATATTTTTATAGGGTTTTTCAGCGCTTTCTCGCGGATAAAACGCGAATAAATAAGGCGCGTTAATTTGAATTAATATAAGTACGACGGTAATTTTAATAAACATAATCTAGATTTTTCTAGATGGTTTTCAAAAAATCGATTTTTTGAAGCCGTCACAGTGGTGTTGTCCCTTAAGAGATATTGTTCGAGAAAATTGGTAGATTCAACAAGACAAATGAGAATTATAACGCCCAATTCGTATTCAGTCAAAAAGTCTTCACTTCGGTCTTTTTGACTGGCCGTAGCTCAGTATGCATATAATTATTAAAGATCCATAACTTTATGAAAGGTATAAGTATTGAAAAATTTTATGCACGTGTCCATTATGGAAAATTTGAAAAATGACAAATTTTATGAAAAATACTTATGTATACACACATAAACGGAAATATTTCTGAAACGTTTCGAAGGTACCGGTGATGTTATATTGCATTTGAAATATTTCTGAAATATATTTATAATATCGAAAATGTTATATTGCATTTGAAATATTTCTGAAACGTTTCGAAGGTACCGGTGATGTTATATTGCATTTGAAATATTTCTGAAGTATATTTATAATATCGAAAATGTTATATTACATTTGAAATATTTCTGAAATATATTCATAATATCGAAAATGTTATATTGCATTTGAAATATTTCTGAAATATATTTATAATATCGAAAATGTTATATTGCATTTGAAATATTTCTGAAATATATTTATAATATCAAAAATGTTATATTGCATTTGAAATATTTCTGAAATATATTTATAATATCTAAAATGTTATATTGCATTTGAAATATTTCTGAAAGGTTTCCGAAATATTGGGAATGTTATATTGCAATTGACATATTTCAGAAACATTCCAGAAATATTCCTAAAATTATGTAATGAATCTGAAATGTTGTAACATTTCGGAAATATTTCTGACATATTTCGTGCCGTATGGGTAAACCTATTTACTTCGGTGCATCGATTCTACATCTGTCAAAAATCATTTTTCACTATTTCCTCTATTATTATGTGAAATCCAACTTTTCGAACAGCGAGGCCAAATTGTTGTATACCGACACAGACAGCCTTATTTATCAATTCAACGTATTGAACATCTATGATATCATCAAACGTGATGTGGATACAATGTTTGACACCTCTGACTATCCGCCCGACAATGTGTATGGCATTCCGCTCAAAAACAAGAAACGACTAGGGCTAATGAAGGATGAATATAATGGTGAAATTATGACAGAGTTTGTGGGACTGCGAGCAAAGCTGTACACATTGACTACGATAAGCGAGGATGGGGAAAAAGTGAGTAAGCGTGCTAAGGATGTCAAGAATCCTTCAATAAATATAATCACGTTTGATGATTATCAGCGCTGTCTGATGGCTTACTAAGAGTTGACCCTCCCCTAGTGTTTATTACGAAGTAAAAAACATGAAGTGAGCAGGATCTTAAGAAAAAAAAATTGGCTCCGAGTTTGCACGATGACAAGCGGCAATTGATACCTGGACAGACCGACACCCTACCTTGGATGTTTGTCCCAGCCCCCCAATAGCTATAGAATAAAACTGTAGACATGGAATTACTGTAAATATTTGCATTCGACGTCTCGGGCGATCCGCCATCTGGCGGAAACAATATTGACTGGATTTGAAATTGTAAATTCATATACTTAACATTTTATTCATCTATTTATTATTGATATATTAAGAAATTATTCATTTCCTTCGGTTTACCACGGGAGAAGTTTTCAGAAAACGAAAAGAAGTTTTCGGAAAATGAAAAGATGTTTTCCGAAAACTTTTTTCCCATCTGATTGACACGTAAAAAAAGTTTTCAGGATGTTACGTCCTCCAGACTTCATATTCCTTTCCCACGCTCTTATTTACCTTACGCTCTGTAGTCTACCCTTATCGATCGCGAGTCAGCAGGTTCTCCTGTAACTCGCGGCTAGCTTGCCTGCTACATCCGGCAAAACCAGGCAGATCCATCCCAGCACTCAAGCAAGACACCTATCCCTCTAAACCAAGACCATACCCTTTTTCCCTTGACCGACTCCGTTGCATTGACCACTAATAAACAATCATACACTTTAAATCGTTTACCTTCCCTTAATATCGATCCCTTTCTATTCCATTCCCTTCCTGCATTAGGAGTAGTAGCACGCGAGTGCATAGTCGACGTGAACGGACCCTACAATAGCCAAATAACACCTTGGCTGGGCGTGGAGTAAGCTCCGATTACCGCTCATCGGAGCCTACGCAACCTACCCCGTAACATTTTGGTGGCAGCGGTTTTGCCCGTCGACCTACCCGTCAGTGCAGTGCTGCATGTTTTTTACGAAAGTGTTCAGTGCTCAAAATTTCTAACGCCGTATCAATCAGTGATAGCCGTGTTACGAACAAACTCCGGCCCACAAGGTACTGTGACAGGCATGCAGAACCTATTCAACTCGCCACGGACACAGGCTCTGCAAAGAGTCCCTAATTTCAATAACTCCGTCACATCTTGGTACTATTGAAATTCATCGATTGATACGACGTCGAATAACTGTGTAGCGAGTGGAAATTTAGTGCGATAGCCAAGTTAAGCCGCACACCGCATCTGAACACATCACCTTTCGAACCGACAAATATCGAATGGACCCTTCCCGCTCATTCGGACTCCTGCAACCCTGTTAAGAAGAGAATCTGGACTCGAAAGTGGCATCGCCCTAAGACCTGGATTACCACACTTATTTATCAACACGCCACGGAGTACCTCATCTATACCCTCCTCGTGCCGACGCATGACGTGTATCGCCTCTTCAAGTTTCGCCTGCGTCCAGCTGCCTACAACCATGCTGTTCTCTGTTTTTGCGTTCTCCTTCGCCCTGTATGTCTATTCTAAGTCTTAGTGCTAAGTTGATATTTTTATTCCTATACTTGCAATACCCTGCTTAAATTGACATGGCACCAATTAACGAAACCGGTTCAAACTTTTGGTCAGTAAAAGATGTCTTGCCGACAATCCCCCTTTTTGACGGCCACAACATGCCCTTTGACTCATTTGTAGAACAATTACGTCACGTAGAGACTCTTATAAAAGCTTCGGATAAAATGACCTTCGCCAAATTTGCGCAATCAAAGGTTACAGGCCCCGCTTCCCAATATTTAATAGGCATTAACTGTAATGACGTCGAGGACCTCATGACTGCCCTGAGCCGAGCATACCGCCCGGATATCCCCATACGCCAGTTATCTGCTCAATCAGATAGAATACACAACAACCATATGAGCGCATTATAGATTACTCGTGCAGAATAAGAGCAATATCAAAAGAAATAAGCACAGCGATCATAGCCAAACACCCACCAGACTTAGCAACGCTTCGACTGAACGATCTAAAGAAGGATACCTCTAGATCGTTTATTAGAGGGCTTCGGCCAGAATTGAAGTGGAGAATCGCTACTATCAGACCATTACCAACCTTCGAAACTGCCGTCAGCATCGCCGAAGGTGAAGAAGCCGAGCTGATTAACCGTCAGATATAATTCTCTGCACATTATTTTACCCCCTCTACACCCATGTGTCTGCCGTTACCCCCCCCATACTGCTCCACCGACTCAGGTGCCCACCGTGGCCTCCTCTATCCCCCCCCTGATGTCATTGCCCACACGTGGTTACGTTTATCAACCAGCGCCTCGTACCGAACCCGGAACCTACGCCCAAGCGCTCCATCCGAACACAAGTTCTGCTGACCACGTTAATGCTCTGCCCAGCACTTGTTAATTTTGTAACCACCAGGGTCACTCCATCACGGAATGTCACCGTTTGCAGAGTAAAAGATATTGTACTAAATGTCGCAGAATGGGCCACTTCCACGATGAATGCAACAGGACCAACAGAAATCAAGAACTATACTGCGACAATTGTAATCGCAGAGGCCACACAGTAGTCCGATGTAGATCCTATTCGCGTAATAACCAAGGCAATGCAGGCTCAAATAAACATTTAAACGGAAACATCGCCCGCTGAAAGAACGCGCCCGCGAGCAATGCAAACAACTAGCGTTCCGATCTTCAAGTCATGTCCTCATAACAGCTTCAGCTGACCCTCCACTAATTTCGATCGACACCCCCGAGCTAATAAAAATATCTACATTTATTATTGACACCGGTGCAGACGTCAACTTGGTCAAAGAAAGTTCCGTTAGGCCACTCGTACGACGAACAACCGACGAACGTTTGACGCTGACTGGTATAACCGACAAAAAGACGCAAACTATCGCAAAAACGGAAATACGTTTTAATAATAAATCCCATACCTTTCACTTGGTCCCTGACTCGTTTCCGATTCCGCACGACGGCATCTCAGGCCAGCCCTTCTTACGAAAAGAGAAAGCAACTATTTCTTTCAACTCGAACTCGGTGATGCTTGGATCCTCATTGCCAATCCACTTTGATAAATTCGATGAACCCTCGTCCGCGCCCGAAAAAACGCGCGTAATTACAATACAGGCCCGTACCGTGAAAGCCATCCCACTAAGAGTTGCGAACCCAGACACTAAAGTAGGTTACCTTAAACGCATCGATTTAGGCAACGATGTTCTATGTGGTGAAGCGTTAGTTGAAAACCAGAACGGCATCGCTTACTCGTACGCGTTCAATTGTAACGAATCTGCCGTAGAGATAAGTCCCCCAACAGTAACCCTGGACGAGTTCGACGAGCCACTGAGTACAGTCATGCCCAACGCTACGCCCACTGCATCGAGTAACCACCACAGCGATGCCCGCGCCAAAACCTTCGTTTCGCACCCAGGTCCTCTCCTCAGCAACTCATTAATTCTTTCTGCCGCCAAGCGTACATCGCGACCGACTAATAATACCCCCTCCTGCCCCATCCAGTCCACTGACCTCGCGCAACTGCAATCCGATCCTCCTATCCCTGACGACAGTACACCCTGTCCCGGTGCCGCAACAGTGCTCTTGACTGACAGTAGGTCAGAAAAATTGGACGTCCTAAAGAGCAGCGTACATCTTGATCATTTGAATGAGACCGAAAAACAATCTATATTTTACCTCGTAACAGAATTCAACCATCTCTTTTATCCCCCAGGTGATAAATTAGGCCACACCAATTTATCTCATCACACTATCCCCACGACGGACAATACGCCTATTCATACCAAACAATACCGTTTTCCCAAAATTCACAAAGACGAAATCGAATCCCAAGTTGATAAACTACTCAAACAAAATCTTATTAAACATTCCTCATCTCCGTATAATTCCCCGGTGTGAATCGACCCAAAAAAACCGGATAGTGACGGCAATAAACGATGGCGTATGGTAATCGACTACAGAAAACTTAACGAAAAAACAGTCGGCGACGCATACCCCATGCCCGATATCACGGAAATCCTTGACCAGCTTGGCTCAGCTGAATACTTTTCCACATTCGACCTTGCTTCCGGATTCCACCAAATTCCCATGCATCCGGATCACAGCACGAAAACTGCATTTTCGACACCTAGAGGCCATTATGAATTCTCTCGTATGCCCTTCGGACTAAAGAACGCAGCCGCCACGTTTCAAAGGCTCATGGACCAAGTCCTTCTAGGCCTACAAGGCAACGAGATGTTCGTATTTTTAGATGACATAGTTATTTACGCTCGAAACTTGCAAGAACATGAAATTAAATTTCGGAAATTAATGAAGCGACTAACCGCTGCTGGTTTAACTCTACAGCCAGACAAGTGCGAATTCTTGCGCAAGAAAGTCGTTTACCTCAGACACCTCATAACTAAGTCAGGAGTAAAACCTGACCCTGGTGAATTGATAGCTGTAAAAGAGTATCCTGTCCCCAAAAGTCCCAAAAATGTTAGACAGTTCCTTAACCTTTTAGGTTATTACCGAAGATTTGTTCCAAATTTTGGAAAAATTGCTAAATGCCTCAACAATTGAAGGGGGGGGGTACACCATGCAAGCAAAAAAAAATACTGCAACTTTGCGATTTTTTTTTGAAAAAACGGATTTATTTATGAACATGCGGTCTTGAATACATTAATATATAAGTCTTTGAGAACTTTAAAAAAATTTTTTATTGTCGAAAAATTTCAAAATGGCGTCGTGACAGTTGGATCCCCAAAGCCGCTCGGAAAAATGGGGTGCGAGATTTGGTGGAGTCGTGGATAGTCCTAGAACACACAAATTACAAAAAATTAGTTGTATATTATGTTTTCTTGTCCACTACGTACCACTTTTTTGATATCTAGTCTGAAAAATTTTTTTTGACCGTTTGAAGTCGCAAAAACGTGGTCGAAAAATTGAAAAAAAAAAAAAAATCGTCACTTAAACAATCATAAAAAATTTTTGAGACTAGATATCAAAAAAGTGGTACGTAGTGGACAAAAAAACATAATATACAACTAATTTCTTGTAATTTGTGTGTTCTAGGACTATCCACGACTCCACCAAATCTCGCACCCCATTTTTCCGAGCGGCTTTGGGGATCCAACTGTCGGGACGCCATTTTGAAATTTTTCGACAATAAAAAAATTTTTCAAAGTTCTCAAAGACTTATATATTAATGTATTCAAGACCGCATGTTCATAAATAAATCCGTTTTTTCAAAAAAAAATCGCAAAGTTGCAGTATTTTTTTTGCTTGCATGGTGTACCCCCCCCTTACCGAAGAAGGATACCCCTTTCATCTGGACGTCCGAACACCAGTCTGCCTTTGAAACCTTACGCGATTGTTTATGCAAAGAACCAATTCTACAACACCCGGACTTCAACAAACCATTTACGCTTACTACAGACGCGTCAAAATTCGCGATAGGTGCAGTTCTCAGTCAAGATAAAGACGGTGCCGACCTACCGGTAGCATACGCATCCCGAGCCCTTGAGCCCGCTGAATTAAACTACTCGGTACCTGATAAAGAATTCTTAGCCGCCTACTGGAGTATGAATCACTTCCGCGCCTACATCTATGGTCAGAAGTTCACTTCAATAACAGACCACGAACCACTCAAATGGGTAAAAAGCGTCGAGAAACCTAATTCCCGTTTATTACGATGGAGCTTAGAACTGGCAGAGTACGACTTCGATACGAAATACAAGTCCGGAAAATATTATACCAACGCTGATGCTCTGTCCAGGAACGCACCGCCCGACACCGCTCAAATTCCTCCCATAGATGCAAAACGCCCCCGTCCAACGACTGAAGCCTCTAGCGATAAACCAAAAAAACGCATTAAAAAGACTCATCAGTACCCCAGACGCCCTCGACAGACCACAGACGAGTCCACTAACCCAGCTCCGCTGAAACACCCTAAAATCTCACAACCCTGTTAGATGATATACTCCTCTGATTCCTCTGATTCCTCTGACCTCTCCGACGATGAGCTCAGCGATAAAGAAACTCCGTTGCTCAAACCCCCCCTCGTTGCCCCGGCACCGATCCCAGTACATCGCCAACCTAAACGCCATCGCGAAACAAATTCTTCAACAAATCCTGGGCGTCATAAAAGACCATACCTGAGCTATTTTTCAGATTCTTTCCTTAGCTCGGATGACTTACAGACCCCAGAAACTGAATCAGGAACCGATGACTTTTCTCCAGCCACCGATTTACCGGGCCCTTCTTATAGCGATTTCCTCATAGAAAGCGAAACTTTTCCTCTCATGCGTAATAGACGTATCAAAGGAATAAAAGCTGACCTATTACAGCAAAAGGATAACTTGGCTCATTGCATATCAGCTGACTGCCAAATGTCAGAAGGAATCGCGTCAGAACTGACAGAACGTAAATTCATAAACCGCGAACAACTTGGAGAATTCGACCCCTACTGTGACTGACGTTATTTCTGTGGTACATGGAAACCGGAAAATCTATAACCTAGTCACAAAGTCCAAATACAGTGACAAACCTTTGCCCCACGTTTTTTTTGACACCTTGGTTAACTTTAGGAAAACCTTGCAAGAAGATGGCGTAACATCCGTCTCGATACCATTGATAGGTTGTGGACTCGACAAATTGGAATGGAGCGCGGTACGCAAAATGATCCATTACGTTTTTAAAAATTCGAAAATAAGAATCACCGTTAGCCGCCTCGACCTTCCGCTTCCTGCCACCGCGCGCCCCTGCATTACACCCCCACCCGTTTATACTAACCCCCCTGACCCTGTCCCTTCCACATCTGGATTACCCCCCCGCCGCCATCTGCGAAAGGAATCGGAACGTCCGACTAAACCTGCAGCACCTCGTCCGATTCCACCTCCACCCCCACCCACTGACGTCATCATGCCCTCCCCTGTCGGGCCTCCGCGTCCCGATAGGAGATACCCCCCCGCTACTTCCAGGCCGACGAACCCTTCCTTACACTCCTGTTTCCCTCCCCCCTCGCCCCTCCCGCACACCGCTGATAACGACGACAGTTCCGACTTGCTCACGGACGCTGAATACTATACGTGCACTCAACAATTCGACTCCCATATAGAAATTACTGACCACAACCATGACAGTGCTCTCAACACTCACGATGATCAAATTAATGACCCTTACGGTTTCGCATATTTTATTGACAACTTGGACGACATACCAGTATCGGACAATGTCAAAGATACCAATGATGGACTTTTGATGCTCAAAACCAACTATGCGCACTTCATATCGACAGACTGCGCTTGGATCAAGGGTATACCAGCCCAACTTGCCGGCGAGAATATGGTTGACCCAAAAATAGTAATGAAGCCTCGTCCGCGAAAATTTGATATCATTGAATCTAAGCACAATAGTCGACGTATTTTCACCCTAGTATCGAAAACAAAAGGCTCAGATAAAAGCAATCTATACGATATCTTCAAGCTATTGTCCAAACTGAAAACGGCTTTAGCCAATTCAAACCTAAAGTCTCTTGCCCTCCCGATAACCGATGACAGTTTAGACGCTCTCGATCCTCACGTTATCCGAAAACTTCTGTCCTATATTTTCGCAGACTTAGAAATTCAAATCATCCTTTGTCGAAACACGACTGTCATCCCGGACGAATGTTTACGAAAAGAAATAATTAGAGAATGCCACGAATCGTTGATCGGCGGTCATCAAGGTGTCACTAAAATATATAACCGCATTAGACAAAAGTATTTTTGGCCCCGTATGAAAGAACAAATCCAAGATTCCATAAGAACTTGCGAGAGTTGCCAAAGAAAAAATTTGGTCAGAGTAAAAACCAAATTGCCAATGATGATAACGGACACGCCTGCCGATGCATTCGACAAAGTGGCATTGGATATTGTTGGACCTCCACCCCTTACTAAATCGAACAACAAATATCTTTTGACGATACAATGCAATTTGATAAAATTCCTGGACGCCATCCCTTTACCTGATGCCACCGCCAAAGCTATAGGCGCAGCATTCGCCAAAGAATACATTACACGTTACGGTGCTCCTTGAGCAATACTTACAGACCAAGGACAGAATTTTATGAGCACAGTCATCAAACAACTTTGTAAACTTTCCAAAATTAAGCAAATACGAACCACAGCTCACCGCCCACAGTCCAACGGATCGCTAGAACGCAGTCACCTTGTTCTCACTGAACACTACACGGATGCTGGTAAAGACTGGGACGATTACATCCGCTTTGCAATTTTTTGTTATAACACCGCGAAGCACGAAGGTACTAACTTCACCCCCCACCAACTAATTTTTGGCTCTAAAGCCAGACTCCCAACAGATGCGAACCCTGCCAGCGCGTATACTCGTTTCTACGATTCCTTCCTTCTAGACTTAATCGCTAATCTATCCAGCATACGAAAACACGCCGCGTCCAACCTACAACAAGCAAAGCATCGTTCCAAGACGTATTACGACCGTAATGTCAACAGCGAAAATTTCGAAGCAGGTCAAAAGGTCTATCTACTGAATGAAACCCGATCCAAATTCGACGACCACTATAAAGGAGTGTATACGATTAAACGTATAATTGACAATATTAACGCTGAAATTTGGATTACCCCCCGAAAAACTAAAATCGTCCACTTCGATAAATTGAAATTGGCACACTTAACCGACGCTTGAACGAATACGAACTTGACCTGCCCAGTTCAGTAGACGCTATCCCCTTCGCCCAAAAAGGTATCGTCCAGCCTAAAATTCTATCACCAGAACAAATTATTTTCAGCCTTAAACATATCCCTCGCCCGCGTCGTACAAAACCCCAAATTCCTACGCGCCATGCCATCCACCACCTGCACCTAGAAATAATACCATCTCCCGATGACTTGCCTACTCGCTCTTCGTCGCTGCTCCGGACCCAATCGGAAATTGAAATGACGGAACTAGGCATACCTAAGCCGCGTAAATTGCTCCCCGAGCAAAGCCTCAACGATAGCTCCGAACCACTCGAAGTCTGGCGCTAAGCCCTCCGCTATTAGCAATTATATTCTTTCATTGCCTTATTCTGCCCATAATAATCTGCAGCCATAATATAATCATCAGCACGTTGCATAAGTTTCGTTTATAACATACACAATATGTATCATACATACCACCACATTTATGAGATGTCATTTAGAAATTTTTTTTTTTATTATTCAAATGTATACTAACCCACTTAAACGCGCACTAACATCTAGACGCTATATTTTAAGACTTTTCTTTGTAATATTCTGTAAGTGATTCAGTACGATAAGATGTAATTTATAAATTTTTTTTTATTATTTAAATGTATACTAACCCATTTAAATGCGCAATAATATCTCGGCGCTAGATTTTAAGACCTTTCTTTGTAATATTCTGTAAGTGAGTCACTACGTTTCATGGCATTCCGCTTCCTTCCGAACATCCTATTTCGTACCCTCACCGAATGTTCTTCCCCAAGGGGGGGCGTGTTACGTCCTCCAGACTTCATATTCCTTTCCTACGCTCTTAGTTACCTTACGCTCTGTAGTCTACCCTTATCGTTCGCGAGTCAGCAGGTTCTCCTGTAACTCGCGGCTAGCTTGCCTGCTACATCCGGCAAAACCAGGCAGATTCATCCCAGCACTCAAGCAAGACACCTATCCCACTAAACCAAGACCACACCCTTTTTCCCTTGACCGACTCCGTTGCATTGACCACTAATAAACAATCATACACTTCAAATCGTTTACCCTCCCTTAATACCGATCCCTTTCTATTCCATTCCCTTCCTGCATTGGGAGTAGTAGCACGCGAGTGCATAGTCGACCCGAACGGACCCTACAATAGCCAAATAACACCTTGGCTGGGCGTGGAGTAAGCTCCGATTACCGCTCATCGGAGCCTACTTAATCTACCCCGTAACAAGGAAATGAAAAAAAGTTTTCCGAAAATGAAGAAAGTTTTCCGAACAATAAAAATTGTAATAATCATATTGACAAATTGCAGATTGTTATTATCATTATTATTATTATCATTATCATTTTTATAGTACCGAGTATGGCACATCTACGTACAAAGGAGATCAGTGTGGAAATATTTGTTTATTTGAATCTTTGTTTGTAATTCGGAAAATACATACGAATTATGTTACATGTCTGTTTTATTTATCTATCTATTGTGCGAACTATTGAAACCCAACCACTTCACATAGACCTGATTCTTCTGGTTATACAACCTCGTCGTTTCCACGAAACGGGAAATAACCCACACCCTGCACGGGTTCTAGTAACTTTTGCAAAAATTGATACTTCGGCTGGATGAGAGATTTCGAATAGATGTAGACATTTTCGAATCGCAATCCATTGCCGTGCGTGATGAGTGAGAGGAGCGTCAGTTTCACCACAATTCAATAGCCCGCAAAAAGTTGCTCTCACGGTATTTGGTAGCAATTTTCCATGTCGTTTTTCTATCTTCCCCTTCCTGCGCCGAACCATTTTATCAAAATTCGCGATGTGTAGTTTATCGGGCTGATCTTGAAATCTCATGATGCTTCGTTAGCATGACAACGAGAACTAAGATGACGGTATATGAATTTCTTCTTTCATAGACGTCACGTTACTTGTTGTCCGACTATGAGGACGTGCACACGGAAGAAACGCGGTGGTGGTTTGTTAAAAAAAATCGTCAATCATCTTCCGGTTGAATTGCACGTACCAAGGTATCAGTACTGCGGACCTGGAACATAATTGGCCAAGAGGTTGGTTCGTGGAGATTCGGGGATCAATCCGCTGGATGCTGCATGTAAAGACCACAACATTGCATACGCAAAGAATCGCGATATCGCAGCGAAAAATCTTGCCGACAAAGCGCTGGCTGAGAAAGCGTGGAATCGCCCCTTAGCCAAGAACGCTAGTGTGGGTGGAAAGGCTGTAGCCTGGAATGTCACCAACACCATGAAAGCTAAATCTAAACTCGGAATGGGCTTAGCTGCGAAACGGTCAAAACTCGGAGCGGCTGCGAAGAAGAAATCTAGAACAGGCGGGAAGAGTGAACAGCGAAAGAGAACATTGAATCTCAAATCCATCATCACAGCAGCAAAGGTCGCCATGCGACCGGGTTATGAAGCCGTCGGTTCAGCGTTGGCGGGTGCTTGTGCGGCTCCGCGTGGGACTAGGACGAATGTTCGTATGCCTCACGTTAAACCTGTGCCTGATAAAATTGGCGGCATCCTGCCGTTTCTCATTCCAATTCTGGCCGGTCTAAGCGCTACTGGGGCTCTTGCAGAAGGTGCTGCGGGTATAGCTGAAGCTATCAACGAAGCTCGTGTCAACAAACATCGGTTGAACGAGACCACATGGTACAATGCAACAATGGAGGCGATTGCTTTATGCAAGGGATTATACCTGTGACCCTATCGCAGTGAAATGGGCCTGTACTTACGTTTGGTGAAAAACTGATGAAGCTACCACACCGAGCATTCACCAACATTGATTCCCACAACTATGCTAAGAATGTGGAAATTTCGCATTTTCTTAGTGTGTTGATGCGGAATGATTTGCCTAAATCGGAAGCAAAAATGCGAGAATCCAAAATTACTGATCTTGACGATAAAACGGCCCAGGGACACATTAGTTTGTGTACGAGTAGAATGGCGGCCATATTGCGTATTTCAATAGTTTCGGTGATTTGAAACGGCCTAAGGACCTGATAAGGTATCTTGGTGTTGGTGGCGTTGAATACAATCATAAGAGGTATTAGGAATATGATATTGTGATTTGCGGGCACCTATGTCTCAAATTTCTCAGCAAACAGTTATAAAAAGACAAGTGCCGCAGGAGCAAGCGTCAGTCATGTCGGAATCGTTGACGTTCAAACTGTCAGGCACATCCTCCGTCCTGGAGGCTCGTTATTTTCTCCCAATCGAGTTATCACCGAAGAAAAACTATGTTCTCGGACTTGTCGAGTTCCTCACATCTGATTCATAAACCCAATATTTATGTAACGTGTAATAAATTTTACCTGAAACGGGCGGACAACAGCAGCGAGAGCATTACAATATCCAAGGGAAGCTATGAAATTGAGGATATTGAAAAATTTCTGCGTGAGGAGCTACCCTCCGACATTACCCTCAGTCTGAGAGCTAACGACAACGAGCTTAACAGTGAAGTCACGTGCAATCATGTGTTAGACTTTGAACCCAAAGATTCCATCGGCCGATTATGAGAATTTGAAGCGGTTGAGCTAGCACGAGACGTTACTCATAAATCTGAATTACCAGTGGCCATACTGAAAGTTAATACTTTACGCGTTGAGTGTAACTAAACCGCTAGGGCGTACATAAACGAGCGTCGAGCTCACACGATTCACGAATTTTTCCCAACCATTTCATCAGGATATGAGATTGTCGAAGTGCCTGCCAGCATCATTTACCTGCCAATCGCCGTACTGTCGATACCGCATTCACAGCTGAGAATAGTTGATCAAGACGACGAGCTGATTATTCTAGCGGTGAAACGATTACTGTGCGTTCACACGTAAAAACACTGAAATAATAGGGATCGTGTTTGAGACGAGAAAGTTGGGTAAGAGTTATGAAAGTCAGACGTCATAGGCACAAATCATCAGTCGCCCGACACCTCTTACAACGTTTACACCGCCCACGAGACTGACACCGCTGAACGTTCGGTTTCTCCAGAGCCTGGGTCTTCGATTACGTGGAGATTTAGGAAAATAAAAATTCGTGTTCGCAGTATCCCACGTGTGTATGTTACCATGGAAAAAATAATAAGAATACAGAAACCTGTGGTATTCGACGAATCGATTGCGCACTCTGAGATTCATGCTCATCTGCCGTTCGCATCATCCACCTTCCAGAACAGCGATGAAATCCATATTGATGTCCAACATCAAGACTTGTGTCTACTGCCCAGTAAAAGCGCTCCACACATTCATGCAAAAATCACAAAGGATGATGGTGTGGCTGAGGTGAGGGTTACAAAGTTGGTCAATATGGCCGTTTGTCATTTGTTCGAGGAAGTTCGCTATGAGGTGAACGGTGTAGAGATTGATCGGAATAAAAATGTTGGCATCACCAGCGCCATAAAGAGTTACGTATCCTTGAGTCCAGGCCAGCAATATAGTCTGAAGAATACCGTGTGGTTGACTAGGGATAACGAACTAACCGATGCCGCTGGAAATTTCGATGTTGTTCTGCCGTTGAATTATGTGCTAGGCTTCGCCGAGGTTTATTGTCAAGTTGCTGTTAATGCTAAACATGAGTTAATTTTCACACGTTCCAACACTGATTTGAATGCCGTGATTAAGGCCTCGATCACGGAAAACTTCAAAACCACCCTGAATAAAATCGAGTGGTTGTTGCCCTACATTAAACTGGCAGATAAACCGAAAATCCAGCTACTCAACTACATTGCCAAGGATCCGGCCATATCCATGAGTTTTCGTTCTTGGGAAACGTACGTCTATCCGATGCTCTTATCAACAACGCAGTATACATATATGGTCAGTCAAGATATCGACGTAGCTTGAGGAGCCGAGATATGTCGTTCTATGATTTTTAACTGCACGGAGAAATGAGCCGCTGAAAAATGCCAGCGAATTTGATCATTGTCGGATCAGAGATGTGAAACTCTTCCTCAACTCACAGTGCTATCCCCACGGAAATATGAATCTTGACATGTCCAATATTCAGTACGCCATTCTCTACAACATGTATATTTAATTTGAACCGTCTACTATAACAAAGAGGCCGAATCTTTGTTATCGAAGCGTGAATTTATAAACCAAGCGCCCCTTCTCGCGATCGATCGCTCCAAGCAGAACGAAACATTGAAAACTGGACCTGTGGACATTCGATTGGAATTCGACTCGAGCATTGCGATCCCCCCACACACTTCTGCCTACTGCATGATCTTGCATGACCGCATTGTTGAATATAATCCGATTAGTGGTACTGTAAAAAAATTGGTATGAGTTGATTTTGAGATAGAATGTTCAATTATCATTACTATTATTGTGTGAATAATGAAAATGTGTGTAATGTTATTTGCTCAATTGAAAATATGATGATCCATCACCATTATTATGTATAAGCTGAAAACAGAATTTAATTGTTAATCAATGTAAACATCTATTCAAAGCATCTAACCACTATTATTCAAAGAGTTCGCCCGCCCCCACCCACATGAAAAATGAAACAATAGAAAATTTTTACCTATTAATGGAATATTCCTTTCTTTGAACTACATATTTGGGGATTTTACTTCAGGGTTATGGTGTACCGTATGACAAAACTATGAAATAATGCTAATCATGCCATCAAAAAACTGTAATTAATAAGTATTTTCATTCCTTTTAACAGATGCTGCCTCCAAGAATATATTCACATATATTCATATACATATAGGTATATATGTCGTAGGCATCTAATAAAATCAGGCATTTAATTAAAAGCCTAGTCATCTAATTAAATGCCGGCATTTAATGAAAATCGTATTGATGTCTTTCATTTACCATTATCTGCCTAGAGATTAACTTAAATGCCGGCATCTAATTGAATGCCGGCCGGATCTTCAGGCAAATAATAAAAAAAGCAAATGTATATCCACGCACGATCCGCCCGTGTTTACCACGCATGTTCACCTAGCGACAGTTTAAAAACAAATATTATGCCCAATTAATTCAAATAGAAGCAGTCAGTCAGTAACCGTGATTGAGTATACAGATTCGCCAATTTATAAATGATTGGAAATTCTTGAAAATGGAGAAAAGTGGTGTTTGTGAAGAAACATTTTTGCAAAAAATCAAGTACATCATGGATTTCAATAATGGAAAAAGAGTAATGTGGGATTGTGAGCACTTTGAAAAAGTGAAAACGATTTTGAGCAGAACGGAAGCGAAAGCAGATATGTCTCACTACTACTACTTCAAGAAATATGAATTGTTGCAAATTGGGTCTGTGAGTAGTATTGTCTTGAAGCGGAGTAGCGAGAGTGACGATTTAGTCTATATGGTTTCAGTAGAAGGTTATGTCTAGAAATTATTAGAAGCTCACAATCAAACTGGCCATGGAGGTCGAGATAATATGCTGTACTACATGAAACAAAAATTGCGCATCCCCAGGAGTGCATGTGAGATATTTATTAGTTGTTGTGAGACATGCAATCGAGAAAAGTCAACGGTAAGAAAGGGCGTAGTTGTCAAGCCAATTCTTTCCCGGGGGTTCAACGCTCGCGGTCAGGTCGACTTGATTGATTTCCAGTCATGCCCCGATGGAGAATATAAGTGGCTTATGAACTACCAGGACCACGCTACAAAATTTATACATCTACGTCCTTTACAATCCAAACACGCGGCTAATGTAGCAGAAGAATTGTCAAAAATTTTCTTTTCTTCACGTTTGGAGCTCCAGCTATCTTACAGAGCGATAATGGCCGAGAATTCGCTGCAAATGTTGTCAGAGAACTTGTTTCTCTTTGGCCGAGCTGCAAGATGGTTCACGGTCGTCCCAGACATCCACAAACACAACGAAGTGTGGAACGAGCCAACGCTGATGTAGAAAATATATTGCGAGCGTGGATGATTGATAATAAATCGAATGAATGGGCAAGAAGCTGTTACGAAGTGCAGGTAAAATATTCTTACTTTATTATTATTAATTATTACGAAAAATATTCTCACTTTTTAGTGGCTGAAACCACTTCGAAACACCGGGTAATTAACAGGACGCCTTATGAAGCTATGTTCGGACCTATAAAAAATGGCGTGGCGACTTTTAATTTGCCCCGCGACGTTATCGCCAATTTAAATACGGCAGAAGACTTGAAAAACGCTCTCCGATTGCTCAGCGATTTGGATCAACAACAACAACACCAAGATAATCCAACGGTACTGAGTACACAGGAAAAAACCCAGGAGCATACTTGTATTGTTTGTGAATCTGATGTATCACTTGAAGACGCAGTGACATGTCAGGAATGTGATCTGGAAACGCACATTAATTGTGGGACCTTGGCTGATCAAGATACATTTTTTGCTCGTTATGCTCAAGAAAAAAACATATCCATGATGTACAGGAAGATTGCCATAGGAGGCAGAAATTGGCAGCAAATAAAATGGTGACATTTTCTACTGAGAAATTTCCAGAATTGGCTGCTGGAGATTGCACTACACTAGCAGTTCAACTGTAGATCGAGCCCCCCTTGACTTCAGCAGAATCCTGGGCGTTGTTCTAGATAAACAAAATGAAGTATATCAAATCGGAACTAAGGCAGGAATAATAAAGGGTTGGTTTTCTCGACCGGAGATATAGAAATCAGGAGCCAGTATGATTACTCTTCTGGATGTTCGGAGAGATAATTTTCTTACCCTTAGAGAAGCAGCGGCGGCGCAATCAAAATGCGGGGGCCGCGGTTACAAAAAATGTAACTGCAAAGTGACAAAAGAGCAATGTTCGACAAAGCGGTGTTCTTGCTTCAAAGCCAATATGAAATGCGGATCTCGGTGCCACAATTCTAATCCTTGTGCGAATAAAGACTGTTGTCTACATTTTTTTTCTAAATGAATTATAACAAATTTTCAAATGACTTATATAATATTATTATGTTATATGATTTTCTAGCTGACTATAATAGTTTAATAAATATGACGCGTTGATATATTTCATGGATATACATTTGCTTTTTTTATTATTTGCCTGGAGATCCGGCCGGCATTCAATTAGATGCCGGCATTTAAGTAAATCCCTAGGTAGATAATGGTAAATGAAAGACATCAATACGATTTTCATTAAATGCCGGCATTTATTTAGATGACTAGGCTTTTAATTAAATGCCCGATTTTATTAGATGCCTACGACATATATTTATATATATTGTAACGTTCTTAGACGTTACGGAAATAAATATGGATCCGTGAGTTTGATTATCAAGCCAAAATCAAAGGCGTAAGTGAAATGTCGTGAAAAAGCTTCAATTGCAAGATATATGTTTCTCGTTATAAGTCTGAAACAAGACTGTTTTTACAATAATGTTGGTCAACGCAGTAACCTTATTCATTTTAAAGACGTAAGAGGTTTATAAACGTCTTTTATCTATGATGACTACTAAATCATTAAAAGGGGGCAAAACTAGTGATTTCACCCTTTGTAACACTACTCCCCCCCGAGGAAAAGAGTCGTCCCGACTTGGGAAAGATAAAACAATTATAAGAGTGATCTGGCAGTCAGTGTTCAAGGGTGAGTTGGAGCTGTGGCTCTAAAAATTTAAAGACTCCCTTTTTTACTATCTGGCACTTGCCCACATTCTCAAGGTAAACCACAAAAAACCTTGAGCAGATAGTTGAGCTTTAAATAATTCCAAAAATTTATGTGCCTTGTTTTATAAAGGTAAGTGTTGTTAAATGTTATGTATCTTCATGAATTTGAAGTCATCAGCAACAGTCCAGATCGATGTCGAAAAGAAATCTAATCCTTTTCATGAAGGATTGTCCGAACGAAACAGGTTCGGGTGAAAACATCGAGGCGGGAACCGAAAATTCCAGGACCAGACAGGATCAAGGCAGATTCCTTTTTGAAAATTCACAGAGGAAACAGGGAAATAGATGGGTGACTGATCCTAGTCTTCTTTAAAAACAGCACACCCTAGAGTTTGAGAGGACAAATGTGAGTGGTGATATAATAATTCAAATTCACTAAGCGAATTTGGGAAAATGTACGAATAAAATAAACTGAATATGTATTCAAAAGAAAAGAAACGATCGTATCTAAATCTTTTCCGTGTATTTCTTCAAAATAAGGCCACCAGTCATCCTCAGGAATCGGGAAAGATTGGAAGGAAAAGGCTGTGCCAAATAACCTGAAAAAGTGCTCACAAAAACTGTCACTTGCGTTTAATAAAATGTGAAAATCAAGCAATCGCTCATCGACCTTGAAAAATAATCGTGGCTCTATTCAGATTATAAAGTAAACCAAAGCCTATCTGACACAAAACTCGATTCCAAAGAAGAAGTTTCTAGAGAGAAACAAAACTCTTAGAAAAACAAAACAGCATTCCAAAACAGACAACTTCTTATATTGAAAACATCAGTTCCTTGTTGTTCTTCGTCCGGCACGGACGCCGACCGAAGCATATTCCTCCTTATCGAAAATAATAATTCCCTGGTAGCCTTGCCAATGGTTGTCGATAAAGTGTCCGACAACTCTTTGCCGTCCAAAGAAAATAAAACGGCAGGCTACTTGACTAGGACTCAACATTGGTTCGCACAATGGAATCTCAATGGTCTATGGAGCTGTGCTGACATCTTGCTCTTTCTCAATGACAATGAATGTAAGCTCATTGAAAAGTTTAATAATCAAAAGAAATGATTCGATTCCAATTTGAAAGATCCGAAAAAGAGTAAACCCATCTTAAAATCACTTTCTCTTATTTACAGAGCAACGCTTGAAGCAACATTAGGTTCGACGCAGTAAAATCGAGCCGACCGAAACCCGACTTCGTCTAAGCGTCACCTTGCCTCGAACCTACAAAATGAAGATCAGCTACGCAAAATATTGATTGCAGGAAAATAAATTTTGAAACATAACCTCTCATAATCTTTGTGTTTTCTCAATAAAGAAAATCTATTTTATTTTTTTTATGTCTTTGACTTAATTGAGTGTATCCCTAATAAAGCAAGTATAGGTTAACTGCCGCATGTCAAGGAAGTACAAAAATCTTCAAGAACTTGATGGGCCGTAGCTTCTGCATTAATAACCAAGACAGGAGCCGATAAATAAGTGAAGGTTTGTTTTACCAGCCAATCTTCATGAACCTCATGAATAGTTCTGAGTAGCTCTAAAGAAATGCTCGATTCCTCCTCACGAGAACGGGAACTAACTCGAGCAAAAAAAGTTTCTGGGGAAACTCGCAAATAAACAATCAAATCTACTCGGAGCTCAGACGAGCAAATGAGAAGATCGAAATTTTTCATCAATAAATGAGATTCGAAATCGCGAAAATTAATTAACCTTCGACGAGCTTCTACGAAACAATTGCTACTGAATATCGATCTTTCCATCACCTTTACAGGCAATGAAGTCGTCTGAAGATGTCTATCTAACATACTGATGAATAAGAATTCTCGATCTCGTATATAATCTATTATAGAATCTTGGTGATCGGTCAATTAAGTAAACGTATTTTTAGTTAACGTTTCGACCCGGATATGGGCCCTCCTCAGAACGATTTATTCATTTAACTGTCAAGAACAACAAAAAGATTTTTTATAAAATAAATAAAGTACTAGAAGTAATCAGACTTAAATATTGTAGATGTAATACTCTTAGAGCTATTATACAGGGTGTCCCTAAATTGCCTCCCACGGACTAGCCAGCATAATACCTCGTTAAAATCCAACCGAGAATTCCTTTTCCGGAAGCTCGTCCGACGCATAGTTTTTGAATTATAAGCGACGGCGCTAGGCCAATCAGAGTGCACCATTTCATCTAGATTTGCCGCCACGGAAATTGCTGTTTTTTTCGTCTGGGTGAATTATTATTATTCGTTTACGAATTAAATATCGGCACCTCCCCTCTCTCGCTGCTGTATCCCTTATTCTTGAGGATGCGCTTCTGTTTACACACACAAGTGTGCGCCCATGGATGTGCGGCCGGCAGCGTGTGCCGCGGCAACAATACCGAGGTCAGCGCCCGTGAAGGGGTACAGCAGCGAGAGAGGGGAGGTGCCGATATTTAATTCGTAAACGAATAATAATAATTTACCCAGACGAACAAAACAGCAATTTCCGTGGCGGCAAATCTAGATGAAATGGTGCACTCTGATTGGCCTAGCGCTATCGCTTATAATTCAAAAACTATGCGTCGGACGAGCTTCCGGAAAAAAAATTCTCGGTTGGATTTTAACGAGGTATCATGCTGGCTAGTCCGTGGGAGGCAATTTAGGGACACCCTGTATATTATTGATTAGTAAGTACCTTTTGATTAATTGAATTAAGAATGTCTTTAAGTGTTATTTACCTTTTTTTTTATAAATTAAGTAAGTGGACTAAGATGTAGTCGAATTCACAATTACAATTGGTGGAGACAATGTTCTTTTGAGTGACGGTAGTCAATGTCAATCTTCAAGTTATTTTACATGTAGGAGTTAATAGTTGGAAGTCATTAATTAAAAAGATTAAAGAACTATGTTTCTTCACAGTCAGTATGTCATTGTGTTGAAAGGTTTTTGAAGAAGGTCTTTTGAGCGATAAAATTAATTTGCAAGTGTCCAAGAAGTGGAGGTAGGCTCTTTATGACTATGTTCCACATGTCTAACGAAAATTTATTGTTGGTTGAACCGATTGGGTCAACAGGTGAATAACGACTGATGGGAGAAACAAATATAATCCAGAGTGAAGGTGAACCTATTATAAACAATTATACAGAAAAACGATAAATATTTTGTGAGAAAAAGTTATGTAGAAAGGACTGTGTAATGGGGACAAAAAATTTTTATTGTATCTAGTTAAGGTTAAACAATATTTGTTGTGTGGGCGGAGATTAGAGGTTTGTAAATATTGCTTAAATGTTCAACATCTTGTCTAAGATTAACGGAATTGGTGTGACCTACAATGTTGCACATTTCTAGTAACAGTCTTTTATAATAATTGTGTTCTTCACAAAGGATGTTTGTGTTGTCCTAATTAAAAGTGTGTTGTTTATCGATACTATGTTTTGTTAGAGCTGTGTGACGTTCTTCAATCTCATGTACATTGCGTTGGTGTTCCCTGATTCTGGTGTTGAGGTGGCGGCCAGTTTGACCTATGTAAACTTGATTGCAATCACTGCAAGGTATTTTATACACAACATTGGATCGTTTGCCAATGGGGATCTTGTCTTTTCCTGTATCAAAAACTAGTTGTAAATCTTTTGAATTTTTTCCAACAAACTTGACATTATGTTTGGCGAATAGACGGTTAAGTGACTCAAAGAGACCAGATACATATGGGATGGGGATATATGTAGTAGGAGGTCTATTGTTATCTTCTGCGGGAGCAGAGTCAATATTATTGTCAGGTAAGTTGTTGATGTAGGTGCGTCTCTTATTAATATGTTGGTGTAATAGGCCATGAGGATAATCATTCCATCTTAGTATATTGTATATGAGCGACAGGTTTTTTTCCTGGAACTCTGTACTAGCAAGTTTGATGGCTCGGTCAACTAGGTTAATGATGGTGCCTATTTTGTAGGACAAAGGATGGTGAGAATTAAAATTCAGATATCTTTGTGATCAGGTTTTTTTGTGAAACCAATCTGTTTTGATATTATTATTGTTGTGTATCAACAATACATCTAAGAAATTGATGGCGTTATTTTCTTCTGTTTCGATAGTAAATTGTAATCGTGGATGATATCGGTTAAAAGTATTAAGAGTGTGATCTATTTTTTCTTTAGGAACGGCAGTAAGAATATCATCCACGTATCGGAAATAGAACGGTAAATCAAAACCAAGATTGTTAATGCAAGACGTTTCCAAGTCTTCCATGACCAGGTCTGACAGGATTGGGGAGAGAGGAGATCCCATGGGCAAACCATATTGTTGTGCATAAGTATCGTTGTTAAATTTAAATATTGCGGAGTCAAAACATATTTTTAAGGCTTTATCAAGTTCAATAAGGGGAATTGGGATCTTATTTTCAAGAGAAGCCCAACGGTTGTTTACTGCGCGCAATGCGAGATCTGTCGGAACGTTGGTAAAGAGTGATATTACATCTAGCGATATTAACGTATAATTTTCCGGGATAATCAATGTTTTTATTGTGTCAACTAAGGAAAAGCTATCTTTAACTCTAGAGGTGGGAGGTGTGATATTAGTGGTGAGCCATTAATTAATTTTCTTGTCTAAGGCATAGGTCGGGCCATTGACAAATGAAACGATAATTCTTAATGGGACTTGCTCTTTGTGAATTTAAGGTAGCCCATATGCACGTAGAGGGACACTGTTGTAAGTAGAAATTCTTCTATGTAGGTTTTTGTTTATTAGTTTGGAGGTAAACCAATTAACCACCTCCCACCTCTAGAGTTAAAGATAGCTTTTCCTTAGTTGACACAATAAAAACATTGATTATCCCGGAAAATTATACGTTAATATCGCTAGATGTAATATCACTCTTTACCAACGTTCCGACAGATCTCGCATTGCGCGCAGTAAACAACCGTTGGGCTTCTCTTGAAAATAAGATCCCAATTCCCCTTATTGAACTTGATAAAGCCTTAAAAATATGTTTTGACTCCGCAATATTTAAATTTAACAACGATACTTATGCACAACAATATGGTTTGCCCATGGGATCTCCTCTCTCCCCAATCCTGTCAGACCTGGTCATGGAAGACTTGGAAACGTCTTGCATTAACAATCTTGGTTTTGATTTACCGTTCTATTTCCGATACGTGGATGATATTCTTACTGCCGTTCCTAAAGAAAAAATAGATCACACTCTTAATACTTTTAACCGATATCATCCACGATTACAATTTACTATCGAAACAGAAGAAAATAACGCCATCAATTTCTTAGATGTATTGTTGATACACAACAATAATAATATCAAAACAGATTGGTTTCACAAAAAAACCTGATCACAAAGATATCTGAATTTTAATTCTCACCATCCTTTGTCCTACAAAATAGGCACCATCATTAACCTAGTTGACCGAGCCATCAAACTTGCTAGTACAGAGTTCCAGGAAAAAAACCTGTCGCTCATATACAATATACTAAGATGGAATGATTATCCTCATGGCCTATTACACCAACATATTAATAAGAGACGCACCTACATCAACAACTTACCTGACAATAATATTGACTCTGCTCCCGCAGAAGATAACAATAGACCTCCTACTACATATATCCCCATCCCATATGTATCTGGTCTCTTTGAGTCACTTAACCGTCTATTCGCCAAACATAATGTCAAGTTTGTTGGAAAAAATTCAAAAGATTTACAACTAGTTTTTGATACAGGAAAAGACAAGATCCCCATTGGCAAACGATCCAATGTTGTGTATAAAATACCTTGCAGTGATTGCAATCAAGTTTACATAGGTCAAACTGGCCGCCACCTCAACACCAGAATCAGGGAACACCAACGCAATGTACATGAGATTGAAGAACGTCACACAGCTCTAACAAAACATAGTATCGATAAACAACACACTTTTAATTAGGACAACACAAACATCCTTTGTGAAGAACACAATTATTATAAAAGACTGTTACTAGAAATGTGCAACATTGTAGGTCACACCAATTCCGTTAATCTTAGACAAGATGTTGAACATTTAAGCAATATTTACAAACCTCTAATCTCCGCCCACACAACAAATATTGTTTAACCTTAACTAGATACAATAAAAATTTTTTGTCCCCATTACACAGTCCTTTCTACATAACTTTTTCTCACAAAATATTTATCGTTTTTCTGTATAATTGTTTATAATAGGTTCACCTTCACTCTGGATTATATTTGTTTCTCCCATCAGTCGTTATTCACCTGTTGACCCAATCGGTTCAACCAACAATAAATTTTCGTTAGACATGTGGAACATAGTCATAAAGAGCCTACCTCCACTTCTTGGACACTTGCAAATTAATTTTATCGCTCAAAAGACCTTCTTCAAAAACCTTTCAACACAATGACATACTGACTGTGAAGAAACATAGTTCTTTAATCTTTTTAATTAATGACTTCCAACTATTAACTCCTACATGTAAAATAACTTGAAGATTGACATTGACTACCGTCACTCAAAAGAACATTGTCTCCACCAATTGTAATTGTGAATTCGACTACATCTTAGTCCACTTACTTAATTTATAAAAAAAAAGGTAAATAACACTTAAAGACATTCTTAATTCAATTAATCAAAAGGTACTTACTAACCACAATATATAATAGCTCTAAGAGTATTACATCTACAATATTTAAGTCTGATTACTTCTAGTACTTTATTTATTTTATAAAAAATCTTTTTGTTGTTCTTGACAGTTAAATGAATAAATCGTTCTGAAGAGGGCCCATATCCGGGTCGAAACGTTAACTAAAAATACGTTTACTTAATTGACCGATCACCAAGATTCTATAATAGAGTCTATAATAGATAGTCTATCTAACATAACCATCTGAGCGAAATGCTAAAAATAAAAGCAATAACGATCTGGGTCCTGATACATCAATTCTAAGAGATTAATTCCAGCTTCGTCTCGATATTCCTCAAGAAGTTCTAAAAGTGTACAGATCTGGCGATCTGCTAAAAACCTCTTGGTGGAAGTTGTTTTTCCGCATCCGATATTCCCTTCAATAATGATCGTGAGCGGTCGAGTTTTACTCGAATGAATTGCAAAAGGCAGATTCTTCTCCCAATCGATGACCGACTGTAAAGAAGGTCAAGTCGATCACAGTCGTCAAAGGTGTTCGTTTGAAGATCTAACCTCGAAGGATGTTCCTGGTCTTGGAGAGGCTGTTCCAGGTTGATCTTTTTCAAATGGAGCAAGACGATCCAAGTGAACCACTTTCTGACACGAATGAGATGTTCGGATTCTATAAACAACATCATTTATCCGGTTAACCACTAAGTAAGGGCCTTCCCAATTTCTTTGTGGTTTTGGACATCGTCCTTTCTGTCTTCGGGGTTGAAAGAGCCTGACAGAATCTCCAGGATTAAATTTTAAATCTCGGGCTCGAATATTATAACGAGTTTTCAATTTATCTGAAGCCATAAAAATTCTATTCCTAGCAAAGTGATGAATTTCTTCCAAACGTTGTCGTAATAAAAAGGCATGATCTGTTTGATGCTGTCTTTGCACAGGAACAGGGCCTTTCTCTAAAACTGACGGAAGTCGAAGATTTCTTCCAGTAAGCATAAGGGCTTGCGTCTGCTTCGTTGTCTCATTGATCGCAGATCTGTAAAATAAGAGGAAGAAAGGGATCCAGGAATCCCATTCTCTCTGATTCTGCTCTACGAAGGACGACAAATACTGTAGCAAGGTTCGATTCAGACGCTCTATCAGGCCGTCAGATCGCGGATGCAAAGGAGTCGTACGAGTTTTTCTAACCCCTAAAATCTGAGTGACCTCTTTCATTAAGGTTGACTCAAAATTTCGGCCTTGATCGGTATGAAGTTCTAGAGGAACTCCGTGTCTACAAATAAACTCTTTACCGAATGCTTGTGTTACAGTGGAGGCTTCTTGATCGGCGAGAGGGACCACTTCAGGCCACTTAGTAAAATAATCAGCAATAACCAAAGCATATTTATTTTCAGAATGAGTTTTCGGGAGAGGTCCGAGAATGGCCATGGCTATCCTTTCAAATGGAGCTCCCACGTTGTAAATTTGGAGAGAGCTTTGTCCTTTCGCTCGAGGTCCTTTCTTTGCTGTGCAGATTCGACATCTTCGACACCAATCTTCAACGTCCATCCGGCAACGGGGCCAAAAGTGAAAGTTGCGAATTCTGCCCACAGTTTTATTTGAAGCGAAGTGTCCGCCTGCAGGAGAATCATGATAAAGAGCACGAATTTCCGGAACTCGTGACCTGGGAACCAAAAGTTGCCACCTGATTTCTTTCAGGTCTGCAGATTCCCATTTTCGGTATGAAATTTCATCAATTAAAAGGATAGAGTCCCATTGAGCCCAATAAATTTCCAAATCTGGCTCGGTTAAAGATATATCCTGCCAGTCCGGGCGAGTTTCTGCTTCTTTCCAAGACTTCACTTGATTCAAAGTGTCGTCCTCTTGTTGCGATTTTCTCCATTCCTCCTGGTTATTTTCGAGAGAAATCTTCCGTATTATAGTGGAGGGGTCTCGGTTTATCTCTAATCGAGCACACTGTTGACACTCTGGCATTTCCTCGCAGGGTCTTCGAGAGAGAGCATCGGCGTTTCCATGATGAATTCCTGCTCGATGCCGAATGTCAAAATCGTACTGTCCAAGCCTTTCTAACCATCTAGCTACCTGACCTTCTGGAGATTTGAACGGAAGTAATCATCTAAGAGAAGCATGATCTGTAGGTATCAAAAATCTCCTACCGTACAGATAATAATGAAAATGTACCACAGTCTTAACAACAGCTAAAAGTTCTCTACGAGTGACACAATAATTCCTCTCAGTCTTACTCAAAACTCTGCCGAAATAGCTTATCACGCTCTCCTGACCTCCCTGAATTTGTGATAGAACCCCGCCTATTCCTGATAGAGAGGCATCCGTATCTAAGATAAAAGGAAGTTCAACCTCTGGATAAGCTAAAATCGGCGAAGAAAGAAGATTTTCTTTTAATTTCTGGAAAGCCTCTTCGCATTCCGGGGTCCAGTCAAAAGGAATCTTGATTCTGGTCAAGTGATGGAGAGGTTTAGCTATACTAGCGAAACCTTTTACAAATCTTCTTTAATACGTACAAAGGCCTAGAAAGTTTTGAATTTGTTCTCTATTCTTAGGTGCCGGCTATGAAGAAACCTTCTCAATTTTGGGTGGGTCGGTCTTCACACCTTGTGCTGGGACCATATGTCCGAGGAAGCCTACTTCTTTCTGGAACAGATGGCATTTTTTCGCGCTTATTTTCAGGCCTGCTTGCTTCAGCTTGGCGAAAACTTGTTTGAGATTTTGAACTTCTTTTTCAAAGTTCTTGCCGAAGACGATTATATCGTCTGAATAAACGAGGCATGTTTTGCCAGTGAGCCCATGGAGAACAGCCTCCATCATTCGTTCGAAGGTAGCCGGGGCATTAATATAACCAAACGGCATAACCTTGAACTGCCATAAACCTCCTAAACCCGTAACAAAAGCTGTTTTTTCTTCATGTAGAGGATCCATTTCGACCTGCCAGTATCAGCTCTGAAGATCTATGGTGCTGAACCAAGTTGCACCAGCTATCAGGTCAAGTGTCTCGTCGATTCTGGGTAGAGGGTAAGAATCTTTCTTCGTTATATGGTTCAGCTTCCTGTAATCGATACAAAATCGTTTGGATCCGTCCTTTTTGTTAACAAGGACGATTGGTGAGGCCCAGGGACTAGACGATGGTTCAGTCACATCGTTCATTAACATGTTTTCCACAAGCTTCTTCACCGCTTCTCGGGCGTTGAGAGCGAGTCTTCGAGGAGCTTGTTTTATTGGTGAACTCTCTCCGACGTCGATCTTGTGTTTGACAGAAGTTCATCGGTCCTTATCACCACTATCTTTGGTGGAATAATCTAAAAATTCCAGCAAAAGAGATTTAAACGATTCTAACTGAGCGAGATTCAACGAAATTGAACATTTCTCAACAAGGCTCTGTAAATGTGAAGGAAAGTGTTGTTGAAGATCATCCTCAGAAAGGTCTATTTCCCGAATTCTAGAAGGAGTCTAATGAATTCCATTCCTATTCGTACAAAGAGCCATTTCGCAATTATTTAAAGCTAGTGAATTTCTCTAGGTCGAGATAACATAGTGATGAGCTGTAACAAAGTCTATTTCCAGAATACCTTCATCCTCTATATCTGCTATAAAAACCTTATGTGGAGAGGCGATAAACCCAAAAAGGTTAATTTGGACAGTGACCTATCTTAAAACCGGGGTCGTCTCTCCAGCGGCTGTTCGCAGGGATAAAGAGCAAACAATCTGGTCATCGGATTTAAAGAGATCCGATCGAACTACGGTTACTTCCGCGCTAGTGTCTATTACCCAAAGACAATCGACGCCATTTACAGTACCGCGCGCGTAAAAACCAGACTGTCGTAGACTTCTAATTCAAAACTGTTCTCTAAGAAGGCTTTCACTCCTAACAATCTGCGATGATTTTCGCCCCGACAAATCATCCGAAATTAGTTTTTTGGACGAGTTTCTGTTGCAGAGCTTGACTGAGGATTTGCTTCCCCTATTTCTATATCTTTCTTTCACCAGTTATAATAGTTAGGATTCGAACTCTGCATCGATTCTTCATTGATTTTTTTTATCAGAAAACAATGATTGGCGTCATGTCCTATTTTTTTACAAAACATACAAGTCAAACCGGTTCGATTTGTCATGACCGCATTCTTAATTTCGCGTTTGTTTTTCTGGTCTTGAGAAGAACTACGATTTCTTGATTTAATATTATTATTGTCATTTTTATTTCTGTAATTTTGATGCTTCGACTCTTCCGAGTGCTCAAAACCTCGTCTTATTGAGGTGTTTTTGGACACCTTAATCCGACGGAGCTTGTTTATCCCAAAATATTGCTTTTGCATTGCCTCTACCTCAAGGGCCTTGGCCGTTGCCTCTCGCAGAGAAGTGAGACCCGATTGCCCAACGGCCATTTTGAATTCGGGATCACTAATTGCGTTTGAAAACGCTTGGGTCGCTCATAAGTTACGAGACGGTTTGTGGTCTGGCAAAGCTACACGAGAAAGCCGTTCAATATCTTGGCTAAGTGACGCGAGGTCTTCGTCTCGTCCTTATCTTCTGGTCTGTGATTGGGCTGTATATAATTTTGTCAGATGGTCATTTCCGTATCTTAATTTAAGCGTGGAGCTAAGTTTTTCATAGTCGGAAATTTCTTGCTCAGACAATGCCGTTGAAACATCCAAATTTGGCGTTTGAAGACAAGAGGCAAGGCTGTGGGCCCTCATGGCGGAGTCCCACTGATTGTATTTTGCTATTGTGCTCGATTGACGCTCAAACTCTGCCCGTGGAATTTTTTTATCAGAAATTGGCGGTTTTAAAGGATAAAACGGTTTCTCGTTAATCTGAGAAGCAACCCCAGAAAATTTCGAATTATTTAATTGACTTAAATGAGAATATCGAGGCTGAACCTGAGACAGAGGCTCGGCAAAACCAACCTCATTATTTACTCTTGTTCTACAAATTGGGGATTCATCTACTCCCCTGATAAAAGGCACAAACCTTGAGTCACGAACATCCTATGATCGTCCTGGATGTTGGACCCCCTGAACAGCGGGAAAGGAAACAGAAGAAGCAAGCGGAGTAACGACTCTGGAACCTCGAGGAGTAACGGCCGGTTCTCCAGTGCCACCCATTTGATGGACGGATTGAAGGGCCGCCACAGTCGTCCGGAGCGGGTCATGAAGACTGGTTTCCAAACGCTCTTGGGCCTCTCCTTCTCGTCTCCGCTGTTCTTGTTGCTCTTGAAGCAGCTGGACTAGTTGTTGATGTTGTCGAAGAGCTGCTTCTTGTTGTTGACTCATAATCTTTAGTAGATCGAGCTGTGAGACTAAGACCATCGCCGGGACAGGTGAAGAGTCCACTGAAGGTGCACAAATTGTCTCAGGAACCTGTGGATTTTCCGTGATGGAAGGTTCTTCTCCGCCACTTTCCCGACGACGAGTACGTGCCATACGACTGATGCTCATAGTTTATTTCACGCACTGAATTGACTCAATCAAGAAGAAACTCAAGATCCGACTTCTGACACCAGTGTAACGGTCTTAGACGTTACGGAAATAAATATGGATCCGTGAGTCTGATTATCAAGCCAAAATCAAAGGCGTAAATAAAATTTTGTGAGAAAGCTTTAATTGCAAGATATGTGTTTCTCGTTTTGAGTCTAAAACAAGACTGTTTATTGATTCGTATCATTGTTTGAAAATCGACCGTAACGCGTCTGGCACACAAAGTAATTGATTTTGTTATAGTTTAATGTTCTGAATAAGTGGAGAATCGCGCCGAACTGTCATCGGTAAGTCCTCATCTGAGGGTAACAGAATTTAGCGTTACAGTACGTATAACCATTATTTTACTCACATGGTTCTAAGAATGTTATGCGACTGTTGCAAGTACTGGTTATACAACTGCAATATTGCAACATTTTATAACATACACATTACCTGAACATTGATAATGTAATAATCACATTGTTATAAGATAATATGCAAAAGTTACAATATGCTGGTTATCTGACTGCAATATTAAACTCTTTCATAATGTTTACATAACCTGAATATTACCGATGTTATACAGGGTGATCACGATAAGGTGGCCCTCCAAAATCTAGCCGTGTGCTGATTTGATAAATTTTTTGCATGATTTTCAAAGGAATTGCGACGATCTCTCCGATAGCGAAGTCGAAATTTTTTTAAAAACACCCGTTTATGCGCGCGAAAAAAAAATTTTCGATTTCAGGACGAAAAATGGGGTTAAATTTTTTTCTGAAAATACGCAAAATCCTGAGTGCGGATATAAAATTTTCCGGGATTCATCGAACCAATCACCAGAAATAAATCTCAAAATTCGAACTTTTTGTCAAAAATTCGGTACTAACTAGCGGAACAGGTGGAATTGAAATATCTGGCAAAATCGACCACCGCCAACTTCACCCGAGTCCAGGTAGCGGTATACGATATGTCATTGACGATTCTGCGCGATGAGTTTCGTTGGACTGACATTCTCTGTTTTCAGCTAGGCGAGCAGCAAGATTAGTAGTTTGAAAATATCTGCATTGAGAGAAGCGAAACAAAAACGTCCGCATCGAAATTATCAATGATAACTAACACGAAAACAGCATAACGGGAGGTTAACAAGCATTTTGTTATCATCGGTTGCCAGTGACAACCGTTGTAGCGCGGAGGTTGGCGAACGCTCGCGCGTGGCCGATCCGGCCGATCAAGATCCAGCTATCACCGTTTGCCGACGCGGCGACGACGAGATGATGTAGCGCAAAAATTGCAATTCTTTCGAAAATGATCATCGAATCAACCCGATTCCGTCAAAGTGCAGCCTTATTGACAAAGGCTTATCACTCTTATTTTACACAAAAATGATTTGAAAAAACGAACAGAACCCACCCGAATTTTGACAGTGTATTGCTTGTTCATCGCAAAATTCTAGGTCAGTTTATTTATATTCTGGAGAACGATGCGCGAAAATTGGTTAATTCTGACATCGTGTATTTACTTTCGTACGTCGAATATTTCCGCGGCAACAAAGCACGTGGGTGGCCGACTTTTCTGTGATTCTAGTAGTAACAATGAGCACAATATTGCCACGAGCCAGCGTTATTTTCACGCAATGATCAAACCGGGGACAGTAAACTACGGTTCGAAACTATTTTCGAGGAAAATATGCCGTTGCATTTTGGAATTTCGTTAATTGTCCGACAAATTGATACGTAATGTTATTGTCAATGACAATAACTAGCAAAATAATATTGAGTTTGTAAACCAATGCAGAGATTTGATACTTAATTCTATACAATTCCTTACGGATATGGTAATACAAATGTTTGATTAGTCTTTACATGTGCAATGAAATATTTTGTTTCAAAATATGTACAATGCGTAAATTCGGGAATCCGTCATTTTCTGGGATTGCGCATAGTATCGCACAACAGAATTATGCACCTTCGATACTCCTCGTATGTTAATCCGTCCTCCTCGCCGAAAATTTTTTCAACGAATGCTGAAATTCACAGGGACGCGGGCATAATATTTGCAATGTCGCCCCCGACATTTCATACATTAAATAATGCGTAATTACTTTTCACTGCGTGATAAACATTCTCCGGCATTGCTTCGTGTTTGCCTTTCCCGGTTGGACTCATCTCTGTCAAACTATCGTTGTCTTAGATAATTTTGAAGAATGCTCGGTTCGTTTTTTTCCGACTCTTGTACTTAATCTCTGTGACGGCGGCCATTTGCACATTGTCAACCCACACGTCGTACCCTATGATTAACCGTACTTGATGACAATCTAAAAATGATAATTATCTTATCAAAATTAGTGACCATTTAGTGTAAAAGTATTACCAACAGATCGTTTTCCGCTACTCGGTGCTGTTACTTTCAGGACAATTTGAAAAGTGTTGCATGAACTCGTTTCATTAACGCATTCATTTGTTTCTTTGTTTTAATTGCGACTATAGTCGCAGTTTCATAATGTAGCTACACAACATCTTGTTGGAGACATTGAATTTATGCATTATTTACAGAAAATTGAATGCATTATGAAACGGACGCAGCATTATTGTGAATGGTGTATTTTTTCACATATCACTAGTGCACCACCTCGACATACAAGTTAAAATTTCTGAATTGACGTAATCTGAGATACTGTATTCGTGCGTCCACATATAATTATTTTTAATTATTCAATTTATTTATTGATTTCTTCATTGATTTATTTATTGATTTATCTACTTATTTATTTAATCATTTATTCATTCGTTGATTTATTCATTGATTCATTCATTTATTCATTCATTCAATCATTCATTTATTCATTCATTTAATCATTTATTTATTTATTCATTTATTCATTTAATTTTTTTTTTCCTTTGCGTATTGCCAAATCGGTGGGAAAATCCTTTATGGACCACCCTAGGTAGGGTACCGTCACTCCCAGGAGTGTGGGACTCGCCTTACGGAATACCCACTAAAACCACCACCAAAAACCGTTCCTTGCTGTCGTCCACACCCCACGGAACTGTCGTCGTACCTGTTTTTGAGAATCAAATATCACGATTAAAACAATACGAGGCAAATATTTTAATAAAATTAAATCTAACAAACGGATGTAAGCCAGACTTTTCACCATTTTCGTGACACCATACTCGCATTACAGAAACGCTGAAACTCAGGTTTAATTGCAATAAGATTCATTAGAGTTTAGTAGTATTCATTACGAGCCTTTAGTAAAAAGAAACTTATCTTGCGTTTCATTTCTGGTCTCGTTCTGTGTTATCGTCCGCGAAAAGCCATTCCTTGCTGTCGTCCACACCACACGGAACTGTCGTCGCATCTGTTTTTGAGAATCACATATGAGGATTAGAAAAATACGAGGCACGTATTTTGATAAAATTAGATTTAACATTTTTGAAACTACAGATGCAGTTCAACGTGCATCAAAATCAAACGAATGTGCACTGGACTTTCTACGATTTTCGTGACACTATTCTCGCATCACAGAAACGCTGAAGCTCAAATTTATTCGCAGTAAGAATCAATCATTAGAGTTTTGTAGTGTTTAATATTAGCGTTCAATAAAAAGAAACTTGTCTTGCGTTTCGCGTCTAATTTGGCCAGCTCTTCGTGTCCGCCGACAGTCATACCTTGCTTATCCTCGAGACCCCACGGGCCGATCGTCTTACCTATTTTCAACATTAAACAGCAAAATAAGAAAAATACGAGGTGCCTTTTTGATGATACCGATTCCTATGTTATTCAAACATCAGATACAATTTTGTGTGCGGTAGCAAAGAAAAAGAGTTTTGACGTCCCACCACTTCTGTTATATTATACACGACTCTACAAAAAAATTTTCGTTCTTTGTCCTAAAGTTTATACTATTATTTTCCAATTAGTTATGCACAAAAACGAAAAGAAAATACCTTTTTTCGGTATAAAGTTTGCTTTTGTGATAGTTATAATAATAATACTCATTTTTCAATTTTTTCATAAATTTTAATTGATTTCAATATTTTTAAAAAGACCGCGCGGTGAGAGTGGGGTATTAACGTTTACACTGTGCCGCTAGATGGCACCCGAGTGATAAACAACCATCAGGTGTTATTTACAAGCCCAGAATAACTTAAAATGTCGTCACGAAAGTGCAAATACGATGCTGATGCATTTTGTTTTATATGTGGTCAATTTATTAAAGTTCGAGACGTGAAATATGAACTAAAGACATCTCACGTTCTCTGTGAAGCCTATGAAGCATATTTTGACTGTCCTGTACGGAATCAAGATAAGCCATGGGCTCCACATGTTGCTTGTAGTTATTGTAAAAGGTGTTTGGAAGGTAAGCAATTTTTATTTAATCAAGCGATGAATCCAAAATAATAGACATATTAATTTTTATTTTTATATTTTTAGGTTGGTATCGAGGTGAGAAAAGGTCTATGAAATTTGCAATACCAAGGATTTGGCGAGAACCAAAAGACCATATTACTGACTGCTACTTTTGTATGGTGAATCCGAGTAAAAGACGTAGAGGTAAAAATGCAAAACCTATTGAATATCCTGACCTCGAATCTTCTTCTGCTCCAATTGCTCACGACCTGACACGACCAGTACCTGAGCCACCAAAAAAATTATCGCAGAAAAGTAGCTCATCTTTTAGTTCTCATAAAAGTAATTCCGATAAGGAGTTTTTGCCTACACCTGAACAACCAAAACACTATCTCATTACTTCAGAAGATTTTAACGATCTAATTAGAGATTTAAATTTGCCAAAAAATAAATCAGAGCTTCTAGGCTCTCGGTTAAAACAGTGGAATTTGCTTGATGATGTTAAGATCACGGATCAGCGTACTAGGCATGAAATGTTTGCAACGTTTTTCACGAAGGAAGATGGACTTTGTTTTTGTAATGACATTAAAGGTATGTTTGAAGCAATTGGCATACCCTGTGTCCATAGCGAACGGCGTTTATTCATTGACAGCTCTACAAAAAGTTTAAAAGCAGTTCTATTGCACAACGGAAATAAATTTCCGTCTCTTCCAATTGCTCACTCAGTACATCTTAAAGAAAATTATAAAAGTGTCAAAATTTTGCTTGAATCTGTAAAGTATCGTGAGTATAACTGGGAGCTGATTGGAGATTTTAAAATGGTGGGATTTTTAATGGGGCTACAGGGTGGATATACAAAGTATCCGTGTTATTTGTGCTTGTGGGATAGCAGAGCGGATTCTAAACACTATATTCAACGGTCATGGCCTGTAAGAACAGAATTGTGTGTCGGAAAACAAAACGTCAAATTTGAGCCGATTGTTGAAGCGAAAAAAGTTTTAATGCCGCCTTTGCACATTAAGTTAGGGTTGATGAAACAATTTGTTAAAAAACTGGATGAAACTTCAGAAGCTTTTGGATACTTAAAAAAATTTTTTCCGAAGTTATCGGAAGCAAAGGTTAAAGCTGGGGTTTTTGTTGGTCCGCAAATAAGACAGATTTTCGCCGATGAAAAATTTCCAACGTTGCTGAATCGTACTCAAAAAGCAAGTTGGAACAGTTTTAAAGCAGTAGTTTCTGGATTTTTAGGAAATAATAAAGCTGAAACCTACGAAAAGTTGGTTGAGGATATGCTTACAAATTTTAAGGCCATGGGCTGCAGGATGTCTTTAAAAGTACATATGCTGCATGATCATTTGGATAAATTTAAAAACAATATGGGAGCCTATTCCGAAGAGCAAGGAGAACGTTTCCATCAGGACATCATGAATTTTGAACAACCCTATCAAGGCCAATACAATGAAAACATGATGGGCGACTATATTTGGGGTTTATTGAGAGAAAGTAGCTATGAACATAAAAGAAAAAGTAAAAGTGTGCACTTTTAAGTTATTTTCCACTTTTCTGTAAGCTAATTTGATAGTAAAACTTAATAAAAATAATAAACATTTTTATTTCAATAGTTTTATTTTCAATCAAAAATTAAAATCCGAGATTTTTAAAAATTTTGTTCAATCAGTCTTCTAAGCACAAAAGCAAAGTTTTTCATGCCATATATTTTTTTTCCGTCTTATTACGACCTAAACTACCGAAATTTAATGCTTTGCAATCAAAGTCAAATTTCATGTTGACCCGTGTTATTTTCACACATCTGAGGATTTTTTTTTTAGCCCTCTAAATAGCAATAATACTAATTCATGACAGTTTCGCGTCGTCAATCATTAAAGATTTTGTGACGGGTTTTGAGTCCGCACGAATAATATGGGTGGGGAAGACAATTAGAGACGGGGCGGATATGATCGGTAAAACTTAGTGTGTGTATTTTTTTTTTCTTTTGCACCAGGGCTCGGCTTAAATTAAGATTTACAAAAGGGTTGTAGACGTAAGCGGTGGCTGATCACGCCTCAGCCCTTAGCGTTGCTTAATACTAACTTACAGATACGCGCGCAGGGGGGGGGGGGGGAAGGAGAGGGGGAGGTGACGGGGAATGTGGGGTCGGAAGGGTTAATATGGCGAGGGGAGGGTGGTGTAGAGTGACGGGGAGTGTGTGGTAGACAGGGTTGGTATTGCGAGGGGAGGAGCAGATCGGCGATAGAAGGCAGGCTAACCTGGTTACGTCGACGTGTGTGTGTGGAGGTCTTGAGGTGCGGTGGAGGGTAGCTGGGTGTTCGGTGTGTGTGTGTGTGTGTCGGTGACTCTCTCTCTTTCTTTCTCTCTCTCTCTCTCGCTTTCGCTCTTGGGTTTCGTCTACGCCGGTGTGGCTGCTGCTACGGCCGTGCTCGTACTGAATGTGGCGCTCGGCTCTGCCGAGCGTCGGGGGGGCTTCGGTGATGTTCGGGTCTTTCCCGACGGGACAGGGCTCACCCGTTCGGCTCTTCCCCGCGGGTTTGGGGTTTGTTGTGACTTGCACTCTAGGTGCAACGTCACAATTTGTAAAAAGAATCACATCTCACATTTTATTCCTGCTTCCGTTGCCTGAGGAGAAGCTCGATGTGCCCTCCGTTCTGCTGGACAGTGAGTGCAAGCCGTTTCCCGATCGACCCTCGAAACTGTTGCATCACCCTAACAGGAATAGCGGCACACGCTTCGGCGATGCGGTGACGCATGTCGTGTTTCGTTGTGGAGGCCCGTTCGTAGACGATTTCCTTGATTCTACTCCAGAACCAGAAATCACAGACGGTAAGATCTGATGAGCGCGCTGGCCACCTAACCGGACCTCTCGTACCGATCCAGCGCTCCGGGAACATAGCGTCCAGGATTGCCTTGTTCGCGTTACTGTTGTGGGCAGGGGCCCCGTCCTGCTGCCACCAAACCTGGTCCATACGGATGGGGTTTCCGTCCATCAGGCGGGGGAGTTCCTCGGTGAGTACGGTCTTGTACTTGGGAGACGTCAGATTTCTGTCGAGGAAAATGGGCCCGAGGATCCTGTCCTGCATACTCCAACCCAGACGTGGAGCTTCCAACGGTGCTGGTTGACCTGTTCGACGATCCAGTGTGGGTTTTCCGGAGCCCATCAACGACGGTTCTGCTTGTTGACGAGCTCGAGGTTCATGAACAGCGCTTGGTCCGTGAAGCACACGTTCCCGAAGAAATCGGGATCCTCCTGCAGACGCTCCAGTCCCTAGCGACAGTATGTCAGTCTTCGTTCGGCATCACCTGGGCACAGCTTTCGCACCGGCTGGTACTTGAACGGACGGTTTAGCTCACGTGCGATTTTTCTGACAGACTCTCAAGGAACCTCTGTAGGGAATTAATTACTTCTTTTAGAAAGCACGAAGAGACAATTATCGCATTGACCTCTAAATATACATTGAATTCGTGTCCAGAATTGTCTCGTCTCTAATAAATCTCACCCAACAGAACAAGGTACGACTTGGTAATAAAATTTCGCATCAAACCGACTGGGAAACATCTCGTTGAACTGATGAGTTACTGGATTTTCGGCTTAATTACAATTCACCTGAATGAATGTGAAATAACTTGATTAATGACAATTAACTGAAGCACCAAATTTAACTGAAATATTGAGAATTAATTGAGACACAACTTAATTACGGAAAATTAAAAATCAAGTATATTCGAATTACTTTGGGTTCATGCCAGAATTATATGTTTACAGAGAGTAAAAATTGAATAAAAATGTGAAATCAAGTAGAGTTAAGAAAAGTAATTTGAATGAATTGGAAATGCGATAGAATGAATTGAAAACTTTTCAACCTCACTTGAATGAGCGTGAATTATCAAGAATCAAAATTTATGAATTGAAACGAATCAAGTTGAATTATATGAATCCACCTCACTTAAACGAATTTATTTCAAATAAGAAAATTGAGTTAAACTACAATAAGGTATTCAGATTAATTCAACTCAAACAATTACCGTGTCACTCAAATCTCGAATTATTTCCCCCTTGCATGAAACGAACAGTTCGGGTTTCCCGCGCACCATTGATTTCAATGTGAATAACTAAAATACGGTTGATTCCAGTCAGTTGGAAATTTCTGGAAACGCCGGAAGCAATATTTCAAAAATCAATTAATCACGGGGTCGATCCGAAATTGATGAAAACACGAAATTGAATCTTTTAGTGTTCTCACAGATCTTTTAAAAGTTTTGGTATACTTCACCCAGAAGCGGATACGCGGAAAAATGTTGCACAGCAATTGGTAATTGTATAGACACTAACCAATAATACTGAGTGTTGAAATCAGCGAATTTGGCACGGAATGCCCCATACCTACATCTCAGAATAAATTGATTTGAGAAAAAATATAACGATCAAAAAGAAACGTACGCAGTGTCCTCGCGAGGCGTCTGAGGCTCTGTCTTCCGTTTTCACGGACGGCGTGTTCCACCGCTGCTCGGACAGGGCCATCCCGCACCGGCTTGATGTGCTGCTCTCGTGCCCACTTCAGCACGCCGTGCTCCTGCTCCGTTGCCACCAGCCTAGAGATGAAGTTTCGCATACTCGAATCACACATTGTTGCGAAGTTTCACAAGCACCGGGTTCTAACAGGAAAAAAAATTGACGTAGCCGACAGTTATGTCGCATAAAAGTTTAAAATATATTATTTAGGGCAATGCGCGCAAGCTGCATAGAGTTTTGATGCAAATTAACACGATTATGCAATTCAGAAAATTATTTCATTGCGAACATCGTACCTTCGAAAGGACTGCCTTGACGGTGGCTGCCCGTCCTCCGGGAATCGCTCTCGGTACATCCTCGCCGATCCTGTAAATTTGTTCCCAATTGTCGTAATTAAAACAAAGAAACGAATGCATGCGTTAATGAAACGAGTTCATGCAACACTTTTCAAATTGTCCTGAAAGTAACAGCACCGAGTAGCGGAAAACGATCTGTTGGTAATACTTTTACACTAAATGGTCACTAATTTTGATAAGATAATTATCATTTTTAGATTGTCATCAAGTACGGTTAATCATAGGGTACGACGTGTGGGTTGACAATGTGCAAATGGCCGCCGTCACAGAGATTAAGTACAAGAGTCGGAAAAAAACGAACCGAGCATTCTTCAAAATTATCTAAGACAACGATAGTTTGACAGAGATGAGTCCAACCGGGAAAGGCAAACACGAAGCAATGCCGGAGAATGTTTATCACGCAGTGAAAAGTAATTACGCATTATTTAATGTATGAAATGTCGGGGGCGACATTGCAAATATTATGCCCGCGTCCCTGTGAATTTCAGCATTCGTTGAAAAAATTTTCGGCGAGGAGGACGGATTAACATACGAGGAGTATCGAAGGTGCATAATTCTGTTGTGCGATACTATGCGCAATCCCAGAAAATGACGGATTCCCGAATTTACGCATTGTACATATTTTGAAACAAAATATTTCATTGCACATGTAAAGACTAATCAAACATTTGTATTACCATATCCGTAAGGAATTGTATAGAATTAAGTATCAAATCTCTGCATTGGTTTACAAACTCAATATTATTTTGCTAGTTATTGTCATTGACAATAACATTACGTATCAATTTGTCGGACAATTAACGAAATTCCAAAATGCAACGGCATATTTTCCTCGAAAATAGTTTCGAACCGTAGTTTACTGTCCCCGGTTTGATCATTGCGTGAAAATAACGCTGGCTCGTGGCAATATTGTGCTCATTGTTACTACTAGAATCACAGAAAAGTCGGCCACCCACGTGCTTTGTTGCCGCGGAAATATTCGACGTACGAAAGTAAATACACGATGTCAGAATTAACCAATTTTCGCGCATCGTTCTCCAGAATATAAATAAACTGACCTAGAATTTTGCGATGAACAAGCAATACACTGTCAAAATTCGGGTGGGTTCTGTTCGTTTTTTCAAATCATTTTTGTGTAAAATAAGAGTGATAAGCCTTTGTCAATAAGGCTGCACTTTGACGGAATCGGGTTGATTCGATGATCATTTTCGAAAGAATTGCAATTTTTGCGCTACATCATCTCGTCGTCGCCGCGTCGGCAAACGGTGATAGCTGGATCTTGATCGGCCGGATCGGCCACGCGCGAGCGTTCGCCAACCTCCGCGCTACAACGGTTGTCACTGGCAACTGATGATAACAAAATGCTTGTTAACCTCCCGTTATGCTGTTTTCGTGTTAGTTATCATTGATAATTTCGATGCGGACGTTTTTGTTTCGCTTCTCTCAATGCAGATATTTTCAAACTACTAATCTTGCTGCTCGCCTAGCTGAAAACAGAGAATGTCAGTCCAACGAAACTCATCGCGCAGAATCGTCAATGACATATCGTATACCGCTACCTGGACTCGGGTGAAGTTGGCGGTGGTCGATTTTGCCAGATATTTCAATTCCACTTGTTCCGCTACCCAGTGAACACAATTATGTCAAACTGATGTCAGAATGACGTCATGTCACGTCATGATTTACGTAAGATGTGAGTCATATATGAGTCACATATGACTCATAATTTCCCACTTCCTGACGTAAGATTCTTACGTAAGATAAATGACGTGAATATGACCTTCAATTGACCTCATTATGACTTAACTGACGTCAAAATGACATAACTCTGATGTCATAGAGAAGTAAAGTCGGTACCGGAAGCTTACAAAAATGTGACGTCCAGCTGACGTACTTGTTATTTAGCTGACGTCAAGATGACTTAAATTTGAGGTAAAATAGTGATGTAAAGTTGCTTACAAAATTGTGACGTCTGGCTGACATGATTATAACTTACCTGACGTCTCGATGACATAACTCTGATGTCATAGTGATAAAAAGTATTTGAGAATGCTTACAATAATGTGATATTCAACTGACATAAGAAATAATTCACATTATTAGAAAAATGACTAATAATTTGTAGTTGTAAAAAATATAAGTTAAAAAATTCAACCACCTGTTTAACTCGAAATGAAAAAATAATTTCTTATCTTTATTTTTGGTAGTACTGCACTTTTTTAATAATTTAAGTTTGAATGTTGACAAATAAGAATTATCAATCTTTCTTTTATCATTTAACGAAAATGATAACAGTAAAAAATACAATTACCGGCCTGTAATGTAATTACGTTGTAGTTCGATGCATGTAATTAAAGAATTTGAAATTGTCTTTTCTTTCTGAGTATAATTAAACAGACGAAGCTTAAATTTCAGAATAGTATTGCGCTCACAAAATCTACTTATATTAATTGACAATAATAATAATAACTATCAATGATTTTTTTAATACTAGAAAAAACCTAAAGAGTGAAAATGACGATTACAGATTCTAATGCAGTCAATGCACTTTAATACTTATTGTAATCAAAGTCTGCAATTATCTATGTTCACTTTTTGAGTTAAAGACTAGCGAAAAAACATTTAAATTATCAAATAGTATTGCGCAACTTACAACTTATCATTATAAAAATTTTTAATTAATATAGTCTTTTTTTTAAATAATAATGAAAACGATTCAAAAAGTGAAAATGACAATTACGCATTCTAATATAGTTAATAAACATTGATACCTATTGTTAATCCAGATGGTAATTGTTCATTTTCACTTTTTAAATTGCAAACTAGCTCACGAATCTCAATTTTATGAATGAGATTGGGCAACTTGAACTTTGACCTATTCCGATAGAATTTGGTAATTATTATAATCTCTTTTTTCTTGAAATGATAATAAAAAAAAATCTAAAAGGTGAAAATGAGAATTACAGATTTTCGTTTAGCCAACGCACATCATTTTTTTGGAATCTGAGTCTGTAATTATCTATGTTCACTTTTTAAGTTGAAAACTAGCGGATGAACATTAAAACTATCAAATAGTATTGCGCAGCTTACAACTTATCATAATAAAATTTTTTAATTATAAGTCTTTTTTTTTTAAATAATAATGAAAAAGATTCAAAAAGTGAAAATGACAATTACACATTCTAACATAGTTATTAAACATTGATACCTATTGTTAATCCAGATAGTAATTGTTCATTTTCACTTTTTGAATTGCAAACTAGCTCACGAATCTCAATTTTATAAATGAGATTGCGCAACTTAAACTTTGACTTATTCCGATAAAATTTGGTAATTATTATAATCCAAAAGGTGACAATGACAATTACAGATTTTCGTGCAGTCAGTGCACGTCATTTTTTTTAGAATCTGTCGGTAATTGTCATTTTTCATTTTTTAGATCATAAGACAACACATAAATGATATAAAATATGAATATTTGCGTGAATTTTTTTAATTTACGCATTATTTGCTCTGAATTTTTTTATCCATCAGTATAGTTTTTTTGATGACCTGTTTCGCTTGTTCTCCTGCTCTTTGATTGCCAAGCCTAAACCAATTGGTTCCGGCTTTGCCGAATTCAGCTTTGTCCCACGACGGAAACTTTTCAAGAATAACTTCTGAAATATAATTGTTGTATAAATATTTTGCCGCCTTGTTGTTAAAATTTGTAGATTAAAATCATTTCTTACTTTCACAAATGTCAATCACTTTCAATGCGTTCACTTTGTACTTGGTTATTCTACCTTCCCAGGTGTTTTCTTTTGCAAATTTGTCAGAAAATATAAAAGCTAATGCCCTTTCAGTGAAATCTTTACCATTAGCTCCTCCAATTTGTTTGACTTTCCGAACCTAGATAAAAATTTAGTACGCGATAATGTAATAAAAAGAAAATGACCAATAGTTACAAAAATGAGATTATATATCAACAAAAATTTGTCAATTTCCCGTATTTATTAATGTAGTAATATATCACTCAAAAAATATTTTTGAACATTTGTTTCTATATTTTTTTATTAATATTAATTGACGGAACTTTTTTAATAGTTAATTTTTTTATTAATTTAAGAAATTCTCAAATATCTGTTAATTTCAGCATCGTGGGTTTTTAAAATATTGGAGAATATATTTTTGTACAAAAAATGATGAATAATGTTCATGTTGAAATATACAAACGTTAAAATTGCAGCAATACCTATTCTTGACCATAAAATATTGGAATAAGTTTTTTTTGATTTATTTTTCGTTCTTGAATGGGATATAGGAAAAAATAAATATTTAAAATTTTCAGATTATATGATGATTAATTATTACAATGGAAAAATTTTTAAGTTTCAGTAAAATTATTAAATCGATCCTTCAAATTATTTTTTTAGTCGTTAATTATTCTAATTAAAGCTAATTTTTTTTTTAACGGATTGTCAGTTATTAAATCAGTATCAATTTGGAAAGCCATAAAAATTTAAATTTAATGTATTAATTAAAAGATGTATGTTTTTCTTGAAATTTATATAATCAGATTATTATCTTGCAGCAGTCAGTATTTTCATCAATTAAAGTAATTTTATAATAGAAGAAATAGAAAATTTGATTTTCAGGCCCCAGAAATATGCCTACGCGCATTCGCGCTTAAGGCATGCAATTGAGAATAAATATTTTAAATGACAGTTTTTCAAAAATGTTTACCTTTATAAAATTTTATGTTCAATAAAGTTTAAAAAATGAGTGCATATGTACTGCGAAACAATTTATGTGGATTATAAATTCAATTTTTAATGATCAAAAAGTAGATAAAGTCGCAAAAGTATGAAAATTTTTCAAATGTTGAGATTAAAATTTTTCAACCTAATTGTTGAATGTAATTATAAATAACTCACGAATTCATCTTCGAACGTCTTGCAAGATTTTAGTCGTACTTCAAAGGCTGCCACCCTTTCTTGAGTATCAAGTTTTAAATGGGATTCTACTTCAGCAGAAATAGCAGAGTCCAAACTAGAATTCCCATTGTTGTGAGGAACATTCCTTTGCTTCAAGTCCTTTACTTCTGTTAGTAGTTTACCCATTAAAAAAACACAAGTATCTAATTTTACTGAAATCAAAATAATAATAATAATAATAATAATAATGCCGTAAAAATAAAACAATTTCATCATTTTAATCATCCATTCACTTCCCTGAATATAAAAAAAGTATTGAAACAAAGAAAAAAGTATTGAATTGAAAACTATTGGATTGACAAGAAAACCAATACTTTTCAATACTTTTTTCTTTGTCTCAATATTTTTTTTTAATCAGGGTTAGTAGACAGCTAATAAAGATTCAAATGATAATATTACCTCTAAAAACTCTGAGCTCGTGTTTGACTTGCACATCTAAGTCCTTATCGCTAACGCCGTTACTTCCTGAAGCTGTTGCTCCTGGTTCGTCCTGTTTTGATTTGTGATTGTTTAAAAGTGCCTTCGCACGATCCATACTCCTAGTAAGCGAGCCGTCTGAATCATCGTCATGAACTTCATGGGAGCTTTGCGAACTAGAGTCTTCTTGATTATTTCTTTTTAAGTAACTGGAGCTCTTTGATGGGGAGTTTTGGGGAAGTTGAGGCAATGCAGGAACTAAAAAATAGAATTACACCATTTATATTCGTGAACGTCAATACATACAATGCATTTATGTGCAATAGTTTTTAAATAAAGAAGCACCAATTATTTAATGTATTGAAAATTTTTACCCGGGCGATCGTCGTCATCGGAACTACTGGAATAAATCTTATTTTTTTTGCCATTTATTTTTAAAACATCTCGAACCGGCGAAGTGACTTTCCTTTTTCTGTGTCCCCGTCCGCGAGGCTCCGGCGCTGATGATATTTGAGAGTCATACTGCGAGTCTTCAGCTGCTTTTCTTGCGCTTTCCAAAGTACCTATGATCATCATAAAAATTATATATAGTTTTTTGAGTTTCAAACTAATTAAAAGTTTTATTAATTAATCAGATAATTATAAGATTAATTATTCAATTTTAGAATTTGAAATGTAAATAAATAAATTGCAAAGTTCAACAATTAACGCGGAGGCTAACAGAAATCTGACTTTTTTTTTCATCAGTAAACAATTGAAAAAAAATACAGATGTAGATATCTGTTGCTTTCAGTATAATTAATAATTTTAATACTTACTGCAAATCTCAAAATTTGTATCTCGTAAACTGGCCAGTCCTTAGGTGGTGTTTCTCTGTTCTTAATCTTTTGGGCAATATTTTTTGTCCCTTTCTTCGGCCACCAACATGCAATCTTATCTTTGAACTTTTCATTGTACAAAAGCCAATTCGTGGGTATTTCTGAATCCGTATCAAATTTGACGAATGATACGACAGCGTAATCCTTTGTTGTCTTTATACTTGTACTAAAAATTGAAAATAATAAATTAATAGTTTTAAAAGAATATTATCAAAATTTTAGGTTAGGTTTTGCTTTATTGTAACTGTTGATGATAAACGTTGTGTATTAGTATATACTTACATCTTGCTCATCTTCAAAATTTTTTTTTTTCTTCAAGTATAATTGACTTTGTTTTTGAAAAATAATCACTTTTTATCACTGTTTATAAAATTTATGCAGACCAAGGACTAAATGCACCGCCACTTTATTTATCAGCATGAGGCCCACGCCGTGGGCTAACAGTAAGTAGAAAGGAGGTCAATATTACTGCGCAATGCGCGGCCCGCGCTTTTTATATATCCACGAATTTATTTATTTATTTTCCTATTGTGTGCCTGCGAATTTTAAATAAAAACTTCTATAGAAATAATTTTTTATTACAAAGTATTATGATAGTAATTAATTGTAATGATGTTATTAGTGAGTTATATTTATAAAAGATTAAAAAAGTTTTTTCACTGTTAAATTACGCGGTTAATTGCGCAAAATGGCTGCCTAACAACTAAGCACAAAAAAAATCTGAAGGAGCCTTCATAATCACATATAGTTTATGTTTACATTTATATGCATACATTACATTAAAATTTTAATTTATTGCTTATAAATAATAGTTTTCATAATGAATATTCGATTTAAATTGTTTGTGAAATGAGTGAATTCATTTATATAAAAATCGAGAAAGATCTTGACTTTTATATTTAATTGCATGTTATCAAAATCCTTCAAAGTTTTTATGTCTGTATGTTGATTTGAAAGATGATCGACGTTAAAAAATAACAATAGAAAACTGACTAGTATTTCAAGTAAAATAAGCAGACATCTGACAATATTCAGATTTTATTTAAATAAATATATAATTAAAAAAAAATTTTTTTTCACTTTAACATATGAGAAAGAATAAACAAATTATCGATATAATTTTTCAAATTTAAAAAATTTGTTTCTATTGTCTGACATTAACTCTACTTCCTTCAATGTCATAAGAAAAAATTTATTTTCTCTATTTCAGACGATATTCATCTCACGCATTATTTTGAATATAATTGAAAATGCCTAACAAGCCAATACGATTTATGACGAAACGAAGAATCAATCAACTTATTCAAGAGGAAATTCAGACTGCAAAAAACATTCAAGATGCACAAAATACAACAGAGGAAATTCAATCATCACAGATCTTACACAGTGTTTCAGTGGCAACATCTGATGATTTACGAGATGATGTTGAAAATGACCTTGAGATTCATGACCAAAATAGTGACCAATCTAGTTACGATTTAAATAAACAAATGGAGCAAATCACAGAAAGTGATAAAATTGAACGGCCGAAAACTTTAGAAAATGTACAGTTTCATAAAGAAACTGGGTCTGCTTCATAGACTACATTGTCTGAAGATTTGCGGTTTTGGTTATCTGAAAATAGTATTTCGCAACAAGCTGCTAATAAATTAATAAGTATTTTTCGTAACCACGGACACCAAAATGAACTGAAGAAAGACGTTCGTACTTTGATGAAAACTCCTCGTGATATGACAGGAAAGATTATTCATGGCAATGGGGGTTCTTATTTCCATTTTGGAATCGCCCATGGATGAATTCGCTCACCGAATAAATACTATGATGTTTGCCCTACAACTATTTTGATTCAACTGAATTGTGATGGGATGTCTTTCAGTAAGTCGTCTAGCAGTCAATTTTGGCCTTTGCTGGTTGCAATTCAGGATGACTTTTATACTGAACCATTCTTAGTGGGACTTTTCCACGGTCACTCTAAGCCAAATGATTTTAATGTATATATAAATCCTTTCGTTGACGACATGAAAGATATACAAAATGAAGGTTTGAAAATCAATGACAGGACTATAAATGTACGACTCAGTGCTATAATTTGTGATGCTCCAGCTAGAGCATATTTAACTTTAACCAAATCTCATAGTGGGTACTTTGGTTGTTCCAAATGTATCCAACAAGGAGAATGGGGAAACTATGTTTGTTTTCCAGAGATTAATAGTCCGCTTCGTACAGACGAATCATTCAAAAATTAACTGCAAGAAGAACATCACTTGGGTGAATCTTTACTGCTTGATTTAGATTTTGGGATGGTATCTCAAATTCCACTAGATTATCAGCATTTAGTATGCTTGGGTGTAGCAAAACGATATGTAATTCGTTTGGCTAATGGTTCCAAGGCGCATCGACTGACAAAGGATCAAAAAGAAGATGTTGATGAAGCGCTAAAAGCCATCAAAACTTGTATTCCATCTGAATTTGCACGGCAGCCGAGACTGTTAGATACCGTTGCAAAGTGGAAGGCCACAGAATGTCGTCAGTTTTTATTATACACAGGTCCAATCATATTAAAAAATATATTGAGATCACGATATTATAATCACTTTATGGCTCTAAGTGTTGCTATAAGAATTTTATGTGATCCTCAAAGATACCTAGTGTATAACGATCATGCTGATGGATTGTTAAGGTGGTTCGTTGATGAGCATAAAAATTTGTACGGTCAGAATTCAATATCGTACAATGTACATAATTTAGTACATCTTGCCAAGGATTGCAAAAAATTTGGGCCGTTAGATGATTTTAGTACTTTTAAGTTTGAAAATTTTATGTCAAACATCAAAAGTAAAGTTAAGGATGCACCAAAACCTTTAGAACAGGTAGTTAACCGTGTTCATGAAGAAGATGATTTGCCACTAAAGAAACATATTTTCCCATCATATCCAGTGATTAAAAAATCAGATAATGGTAAAATTAATTCTTTAGAGTTTAAGGGCTACACTTTGAGTTAAAAAAAAATGAAAATTGCTGTTTATTGTCTAATAATAATACTTTATTGATTAAGCGCATAAATGATACCAATGATCAAGTAACAATAAAAGGCGAATATTTTTTTCAATTTGAATCGCTATTTGTAAAACCCTGTGACTCTAAACAATTGAATATTTATTTGGTAAAAAAAAGTATCAATCCTAAATTAAAAACTGTTACAACAGACCTTGTAAAGTCAAAATGTTTATATTTTTTATTTATAAATAGTGATTATTTTGTTACTGTACCTCTATTACAATATAATAATTAATTTTGAAATTAGTTTATATATTTTATTTATGACAATATCCTAATATTTTCAATGTTAAAAATATATTTAATGTTTGCATTTAAAGAGAATTTGCGGTAAGTTGAATTTGGACACTAAATATAAAAGTAAAAATTAAGAAATGTCATATGAAATTCCACTTATGAATTATTAAATCAATACATGATACAACATAGAACATAAATAGAAAAGTATCGTTGATCGTTTTTTTTGATACCGTCGTGACATTAGTATTATGTCACTCGTATGTAAAAGAATGACCGGAAGCTGATGCTCAAGTATGACGTTCATCGTACATCAATTTTACGTAAAAGTATGAGTTGTTTCTTACGTGAGAATATGACGGTATTATGATATCCTTTTGACGTCAGAATATGACTTGTAATTTATGTAATTGTATGATTTATTTCTTACGTAAATAATGTATAAATTTATGACTTTGATGTGACGTCACACATATGATAGGGATAAGACATAATATTTACGTAATATTTAAGTCACAATCATGACGTCATATAAAAGTCAAATTTTAGGTCAGCACTATGTCATAATGATGTCATACATACTACTAGTCATCAATGAAGTCATTTTTATGTCATATCTATGTAAAAAGTCGATGATCTCTATGTGACCTATCTATGACGTCATATGGAGGTCATGTGTTCACTGGGTAGTTGGTACCGAATTTTTGACAAAAAGTTCGAATTTTGAGATTTATTTCTGAGTGATTGGTTTGACGAATCCCGGAAAATTTGATATCTGCACTCAGGATTTTGCGTATTTTCAGAAAAAAATTCAACCCCATTTTTCGTCCCGAAATCGAAAATTTTTTTTTCGCGCGCATAAACGGGTGTTTCTAAAAAAAATTCGACTTTGCTATCGGAGAGATCGTCGCAATTCCTTTGAAAATCATGCAAAAAATTTATCAAATCAGCACACGGCTAGATTTTGGAGAACCACCTTATCGTGGTCACCCTGTATAACATCGGTAATATTCAGGTTATGTAAATATTATGAAAGGGTTTAATATTGCAGTCAGACAACCAGCATATTGTAACTTTTGCATATTATCTTATAACAATGTGATTATTACATTATCAATGTTCAGGTAATGTGTATGTTATAAAATGTTGCAATATTGCAGTTGTATAACCAGTACTTGCAACAGTCGCATAACATTCTTAGAACCATGTGAGTAAAATAATGGTTATACGTACTGTAACGCTAAATTCTGTTACCCTCAGATGAGGACTTACCGATGACAGTTCGGCGCGATTCTCCACTTATTCGGAACATTAAACTATAACAAAATCAATTACGTTGGGCGCCAGACGCATTAGGGTCGATTTTCAAACAATAATACGAATCAATAAAAATAACACGAAACCGTACGAAAAATAAACAGAGAACCCGTTGTCTGCCTGGCTAGGCTCAGGTACTTACACGAACTCGTAGAGTAGCGGTATTCAAGGCAGCTGACAATAATTACAGAATCAAAGAAAATAATGAAATAAAGAATAAACTCAAGTCAGGAAAAATGAACAGGTCAATTGATTATATATTGTCGGGAAGGTTACATGGTTGAGACAGGCAAATGAAATGGTATCGACAGGGGTAGTGAATAAAATAAGCAATCGTTGTTCACAAAAATTTCGGTAGAATAAAATTGAACGGTAGCTTTGAAACAAGATACCGTAATTAACCGAGAAAAATTAACGTAGGTCGGGAGAAGCGATATGATGCAAGAATTTACTTGAAACTACACGTCACTGGGCGACGTGATCTTACTCAAGTTGCAAATGACGCTACGAAAAGTATTATTCTGTCAATAAAAAAATACGAGAGTGAGAATTTTACTGCAATCGGTAGCAAACCAAGTAACGATAGCTCGGCAGATAATACGACGAATTCATCATAGATTATACCCGTGCGAAAGATTGTCATTCATTAAGAATTCACACAACTGGTAGCGTAAGCGATCGACTACATAATTTTCGGTAGAATTATTCATAAACGATAGAATCAATAATTTATAATAATCACGGATGTAAACATAACTTTCAAGAGAATATAAAAAACAAAATCACGAGAGAGTGAGAATTTCGGAAAGTTCACAAAATGAAGAAATACACTTAATACACCGCAGTACAAAAGAATCAAGAATAATACGCAGAACTCAATATAACAAGATACAGAGAAAAGAATAATAGGCAAAAATAATATAGAATTGCCAATAGCAATAGAAAAAGGTGCGGTAATATTGAGAGGCTGATTCTATGCTCGGTTATACTCCAAGAAACTCGATATACGGTACAATAGGCACGAAAATAAATAACAATATTGTAAGCAATAACAGAAATAAAATATAAGGTACACTACTATTACAAAAACGTATGGAATGAAACGTGAAGCCAATAGGGCTTAAGATACGAAAGAAAATACAAAAGCAGACGAATAGAAATTCACAAATAATCAGAAAAGTCATAAATACAAAAGAATTAATTATTCGGCAGTTACGAGGTCGCTCAGACACGAAAATAATTAATTAGTGAAATCATGCAGTTACACGGCGGCTTACTGCAACTCTAATCCGTGGACCATGATTCACACAAAGTCGATGAATACCATAAGAAAGAATAGAAATTATGAGCAACTTCGTAACGATACAATACAAGGCAAAAGCCTTACCTTATTAGATGTTCTCAGGCACACAACACTAAAGACAATCAAAATAAAACTTGAAGAAAAACGGTAGAAGACTAGAAATACGGCAGGAAATTTACGGAAACAAGGATGAAGTTAACAGTAGTGCAACGGTAGAGGGTGTGAAGAAACGGTAGATAAGGTAACGATAGAACGAGAGGAAAAGGATCGGTAGCTTAAATCGACAGAATAATCGAGAGAATACAGATTGACTGAGCTGTCGCTCAGCGGGTCAAGCGTAGAGTAGACGAAGGTCGGAGTTCGGCTCGCCGATCTCGCGGTTGTCGTGAGGTGATTCTTCTTCCCTTTGATTGGTTGGTTGACCCCCACCGCAAATACGCCATCCTCCTGAGGCGAATATTAGTTACGGCGTGGTCATGCGTTTCCGAAGATTACCGCTAGATGTGGCGTCGTGTGCTGCTCGCGATTTCGTCATTGACATCAACTCGTACGATTTTATAGCTGCTTCAGTTTACTGTCCAGGTTCACTATCATCGGGGACTTCTTTGACAGAGGCATACACAAAGTGCCTCTCGGTCAGAATTACCGAGTGGAGAGTGACGCCCCATTGTTCGCTTCCACCGGCTTTTGTACAGGCAGTAGCCGGCTGCCTATACCCGAGGTCATGCAGTCAGATGGTTGGCTAAACCGTGGACCACGACCCGCACGATTAGTCCTTGCCGACAGGAAGGCTGCATCGATCCTCGGAACGATGGCTTTATCAATCAGGACGTAGTGGTTTGGGGTCGGTCCGGCACCAGGCCGGTAAGTCGGAAGATGGCAGGCTACGGTCTGCCCTTCTCGCCATCCTTACGGCATCCGATAGAGCGGGCGGCTGGTTCCTCCTTGAGGAGCGGTGCCCTTGGCCGTCGGGAGGATTTTTATCTTCCTGTTCACCGGCAGTCGAGGCGACACGGAAGGTTCGGGTGAATGCAAACCCGGTAGCAAAGGAAATGCACCAAGGTAGCCAGTATAGTCTGATTAGACTGTCGGTAGGCGAAGTCGTCGAGAGCTGGAAACGGTAGATATCGGTCCTTCAGTGGTCGGGATTGTTGTCGTCCAAGTACCTTATTAACGTGCGCCGAAGCTCGAAATACAGAATTTACAAAGAAAGAATTAGTTGAAAGTAGTTATTGCCTATTTTGTATCGAGTTCGGTTGGAGTACCCTGCTGAGGATGCATAAACTAGAAATAATAACGGTTGTGTGCCCTTGTGACGGGCGACTCTGAAATGCCACGTTACAGTACATCACGTGAATATTCTATAACGGCAAAATGTTGCAGTTGCATAGCTAATATATCGTAACCGTTACACATTATACCTGTAACGATGTGAATGTAACATTGGTAAAATTCACGTTATGTGTATGTTTTGAAATGTTGTCATATCACAGTTGCATAATCAGTACTTGCAACCGTCATGTAACATTGCTACAACCATGTGAGTGTAACAATGGTTGTACGTACGTGATGTAAATCTGCTAAAATGGCAAAATTTTGCAGTTACATAGCCAACATTTCGTAATCGTTGCATATTATGCTGGTAACGATGTGAATATACCATCAATAATATTCAGTGTTTCGGCAAGGTATCGAATAGTTAAATGTGTGTCTCGCGACACTCAAAATCGTCCTCGCACTTGTACGCACACTCGCGTGCAATGTTTACTTGCCGTCTCTGCGTCAAATCTCGCCGCTTGCCCGTGTCGCGACTCAAAACCCATCAGCTGTATCTCATGTATTGTCTACTATCTCGAAATCATGTATGTGTATAATCTATGTGTTCTCTCGCTCTGTAAAATCTTCACTCTCTGTAACGTTCTCTTGCGATACGGTTTGTATCGTCTCATCAAAACCAATAAAAATCTAGTTTATCGGCATTCATTATCTCTCTCCATCTCAACATCACTTTCGTTTCATTCACACTCGTTCTCATCACTAATTCGCGGATCCCACGTCGATGATCCATATCTTTTTGCCATCTCTTTAAACATTCAGGTTATGTGAATATTATAAAATGTTTCAATATTGCAATTGTATAACCAGTACTTGCTACAGTCACACAACATTGTTACAACTATGTGAGAACAGTTATAATACAGATTAGGAATGGTTATAATCTCAAGATTGGCAAAGTCTGAGACAAAAAAATCAGAAACATATTGAGGAGTAAGGTTTCTTGCAAAACAATTTACCACAGTTGATACAAAATCGATGAAAACAAAATAATGGCGGCTGTTTGAAACAAATTGTCACAAATCAATCTAGATGTTTTCACTGATTTTCACTAAGTATTTTAATTTTTGGTCAAATTGTGGTAAATTTTGTTTTGCGGGATATATTAATTTTATAATAATTATTTCGAAATATTGCAAAATGTAGAAAAATTTGGAAGAAAAATTATGAATTATCAACTGCAAAATATGAATTTTGAATATATTTTTGCGGTCAGGTTTACCATTACTTTTGCCAACTTTAATGTATATATATATGTACAAATTATACATTATTATGATTGAATATAAATAGAGGCAATTGAATTGAATAATTCGATGATATAGAAAGTAATTAATTTGAATTGATCATTTTTCTTGAATTGAAGAATTATTAATTTTCAAAAATTAAAAATATGATATTAAACAACTAATCATTCATCTATCTGTATGTTCTCTTTAAACTTTTCAATAAGTTATAATCCATTGTATAAATGTTCCAAATTACAATCTATGAAGTACATTGAATGGCATTTTTCGATTGAATACTATTTTTATTATAATTAATATGTGAGCGAATAATGAAGAAATATATAGAATTTTTGTAATAACTTTATTCATTTTTGAAGAATTTAATTCATATGAAAATTTTTTTCTTTCAATTCTCCTTTTTTTAAAAGTTAATTGGAAATTATGATATATATACAAATTATACATTATTATAATCTATTATAAATGTAGGCGAATAAATTAAATAATTCAATGATATAGAGAAAAATAATCCATATGAATCACATTTCTTAAATTATAAAATAATGAGTTTTCGAAAATTAAAAATATGAAACTGTTACGCGCCGACGTACTTCCTTGGCGTACCTCTTTCAAAATTCCATTCCATTTCATTTCTTCAATTTCTTTAGTGCACAGATATCATTTCATCAAAATCTCATATTCTAATAACGGCGAGTTCCACCCCTCCTGGCAAAAGTCACGTAGAGACCAACAATGATCCCTAGTATAAGGTTCAACTTTCTACTATTTAACTGGTACCAAGAACTGAGATAGGAGACTGCTGAATTAGCATCAGTAGCGCTCAGCCTGGAAATATCCCTCTTTTTAAGTAAAACTATAATCAATAACTAGGATAAACCATTACCTTTCGAACCACCAAATTAAAATAGATTACTTATTAGGATGTATGAATGAATGTGTGAACATTGCAAGTAAATATCTTTTGTTCATATCTTCAATGTGTCACCGACGAGATTGAGAATCGTCGGAACACCGTCGAAGAGCGAGAAGTAACGCTGACCATGTGGATTTGGGCACCAGGAGGTCGCCCTCGCACCTCATTGGCTAATTACCGTTGTAACTAATTACAACTGCAGCTCCTTGGACCCTCGGGCCCAAGAAGCCGCGTCTTTCGTCTGTCAAGTCGCGAAGTGCGTGGACGTAAACCCGGATTAGCCCTCTCGAGCAAGAGTAGCGTTTGGAAAATCTTAGTTGTGACCGACCTAAAGTCTCGCGCTAATTCGTCAAATTCGAGCATTCAGTTATTCTGTTAGCTGCAAGAGACTCACTTTCTTCTACGTTTCCATCTTTTCTGTTCTTTACTGAATCTCATCATTTCGCGAATAGGCATTTTTATGCAGTTCCATTTTCCATGATTAAACGGAGTTCGGCCCTGATTCAATCGAATCAGGTAATCTTAAGTAATAATAATAATAATTACACTATCATTTTCAATAAATAAATCATTGCAATCAATTTCATCATACATTAAAATCAGAAAATTGACACTTTCAACTATAACATTCGATAACAAGATATCATTCCAAATCTAAAAAGACTAAGTGACCGACGTTCAACATCGTTCGATTGATCAACTCTTCCAAATTTGAGGTGAGGCCCCTGGTCCAGCATTCTACCGACGCAGACCGACACGATCCGACGGCTCTCAATCTCGTCGACCGATTCACCTAAAGCTAAGTCAATCCGAGTGTTAATCTTCGAAATTAAACGAATTCTTGTTTCACCTTTATAATCCAAATTTACTTCAGTAATATTCATTCAAAAGCAAGTCTAGAATTGGTGGCTAGCTTCACTACCCCCAATTAAATCATACTCATTGTATTCCGAGAATTAATCAACAAGACTTAACAATAGGATATATAATTGATTTAAGATAATCTGAAAAGAGAGATACAATACAATAATCACGACCAGCTAGTTATAACCATCGTTCAGAGTAGATGTTCCTGGTACCAAACAATAATATTCTTTAGAATAGAATAACACACGATTTGTATAAACTCGAACACTTTATAAATTGTTACTTTCGGCTCTTACATCATTATCACCATTGATTGTTACCAGACATTTCAATCACCAAATCGAAACAGAATTTACTTCATCTTTACCAGTTAAATCATATTAAACATTTATTTTGAACGACCTTTTTCCCATTTTTATTATTATAAAATTGCCTCAACAATTCAAACAAACCTCACAGACCTGTACAGGACTATAGCAACACGATCCTACAAATTACCGGCTTATCGAAAGGCAGGTCTTTTCTTAGTTTCAATAATTATTCATTGTCGTTACGTGGGAGCTTGATTATTCAATTAATCATTAACTACCACCGCTCAGTACACCCTCACCCCCACGTAACAGTAGTTTAGAACATTTATACAATGGATTAGAACTCATTAAAACGTCTGAAGAAAACACACAGACAGATGAATCATCATTTATCATTTAAATTCTATTCATATATATTATAATTTTCAATTTAATTTCAAAAAAAGGAAAATTTCATATTATAAAAAAATTCTCAAATTAATAATTTTTTTGAAAATAAATGCAAATATGAAAAAAATCTTATATATTTTTTAATTATTTGCTCACATATTATTTAAAATAAAAATATTATTCATTGAAAAAATGCTATGTCCAATGTCCTATATGAATTGTAATTTGGAACATTCACACAATGGATTAGAACTTATTGAAACGTCTCAAGAAAACACACAGACAGATGAATAATCAGTTATTCTAGTTCACATGTTTAATTTTGAAAAACAAATTATTTGGTAATTTGAGAAATATGATTTATCAAAAATTCATTAGTTCTTATATCATCAAAGTATTCAATTCAATTGCCACCATTCATATTGAATTATCTTAATGTCAAATTTGTATATACATATAATTGATTAAATAATAGAAAATGATGAATAAATATATTATTTATATTTTATCTATATATATTATAATTTTCACTTCAATTTCAAAGAAAGGAAAATTTCATAGAATAAAAAAATTCTCGAATTAATCAAATTTTTTGATAATAAATCCATATATGAATAAAATCCTACATATTTTTCGATTACTCGCTTACATATTAATTAAGATAAAAATATTATTCATTGAAAAAATGCCATACAATGTCCTTTATGGATTGCAATTTGGAACATTCATACAATGGAGTAGAACTTATTGAAACGTCTGAAGAAAACACACAGACAGATGAATGATCAGTTATTCTATCCGATATTTTGAATTTTCAAAATCTGATTATTTTTTAATTCAGGAAATATGATTTATTTTAATTATTTCTTTTTATGTCATTGAATCATTTGATTTATTCGCCTACATTTCTAATCGATAATATTATTGTATAATTTGTATATATATAATTGATCAAATAAATTGAATGATAAATAAATTCATTATTCATATTTTATTTATATATATTATGATTTTCAATTTACTTTTAAAAGGAGGGAAATTGAAGATGAAAAAAATTTTCACATGACTTAAATTTTTTGAAAATGAATATAATAATTAGAAGAATTCTTTGTATTTTTCAATTATTCGCTTACATATGAATTCGAATAAAAATAGTATTCATTGAAAAAATGCCATTTAATGTCCCTTATGGGTTGTAATTTGGAACATTTGTACAATGGATCAGAACTTATTGAAAAGTCTGAAGAAAACTTGCGGATAGATATGTGATTAGTTATATAATTTTATATTTTCAATTTTTCAAAATTAATTATTCTTGAATTCAATATTGAAATGAATTATTTTTAATATTACTGAATTATTTGATTTAACTGCCCCCATTTATATTCAATTATATCAGGAGGTAATTTATATATATAGAAAATTGTTGAATGAAAAAAATGAGAAAATTAATTTATCATTTATATTTTATCTATATATATTATAATTTTTAATTCACTTTTGAAAAAAAAAGAATTTCTGAAAAAAAAAAAAATTCTTACACTAATCAAATTTATTAGAAATAAATATGATTATTGGAAAATTTCTATATATTTGTTGAGTACTCGCTCACATTTTAATTGAAATAGAAATGTTATCCATTAAAAAAAGGCCATTCAATGTCCTTTATGGATTGTAATTTGGAACATTCATACAATGGATTAGAACTTGTTGAAAAGTGTAAAGAAAACATACAGACAGATAAATGATTAGTTATTTAATTTCATATTTTTAAATTTCGAAAACCTATTATTTTTTAATTTGAGAAATATGATTCATTTGGATTATTTTTTTTGTATCATTGAATTATTGAATTCATCCGCATACATTTATAATCAATTATATTCATGTATAATTTGTGTATATATATGATTGATTGAGTGAATGAAATGATAGATAAATTTATCATTTATACTATATTTGTATATATTATAATTTTTAATTAACTTTTAGAAAAAAAAGAATTGAAAAAAAAATTATCACATTAATGAAATTTTTTGAAAATGAATATAATCATTAAAAAAATTCTATACATTTTTCAATTTTTCGCTCACATAATAATTATAATAAAGATAGTATCCAATCGAAAAATGCCATTTAATGTACTTTATGGATCGTGATTTCGAACATTTCTACATTGGATTATAACTTATTGAAAAGTTTGATGAAAACATACGGATAGATGAATGATTAGTTATTCAATTTCATATTTTTACTTGTTGAAAATGAATTATTCTTCAATTCCAGAAAAAAGATTATTTCGGATTAATTATTTTCATTATCATCAAATTATTCAATTTAATTTCCCCTATTTATATTCAATTATGATAATGTATAATTTGTAAATATATGTTATTAATTAAATGGAAAACATGATGAATAAATTTATTATATCTATTTTATTTAAATATATTATAATTTTCAATTTACTTTTAAAAAAAGAAGAATTTTCATCGAAAAATGTCTTTACAATAATTAAATTTTTTAGAGAAAAATATAATTATGAAAAGAATCCTATATATTTTTTGATTATTTGTTACATATTAATTGAAATGAAAATATAATTCATTAAAAAAATGCCATTTGATGTACTTCATGGATTGTACTTTGAAACACTCATACAATGAATCACAACTGATTAAAAAGTTCAAAGAGAACACACAGATAGATATATGATTAGTTATCTGATTTCGGATTTTTAATTTTTGAGAATTAATTATTCATGAATACAAGAAAAATGATTAATCCAGATTAATTATTTTATATACCATCATATTATTTGATTCAACTGCCTTCATTTATATTCAATTACAACAATGTATAATTTGTGTATATATATAATTAATTGGAAGAAAAAAAAATTATGAATAAATTTATTATGTATATATCATTTATGTATGTTATAATTTTTAATTTACTTTTGAAAAAAAATTTTGGAAAAAAAACATTGAGCATTAATTAAATTTTCAAAAACAAATATCATTGTTAAAAATATTCTATATATTTTTCAATTGTGTGCTCCACATATGAAGCAAAATAGAAGTAACATTCGTTAAAAAAATGCCATCCAATGTCGCTTATAGATTGTAATTTGGAACAATTATGCAATGGATTAGAACCGATTGAAATGTTTAAAGAAAACACAGTGATGGATATGTAATTAAATATTTAATTTCATATTTTTTATTTTTCAAAGCTAATTATTCTTCAATTTCGGGAAAATTAATTATTGAAGTAAATTATTTTTCATATCATCAAATTATTTAATTCAGTTGCCTTCATTTATATTCAATTATAATAATGTATCATGCGTATAAATATATAATTAATTTAATAAAAAAATGAAAAATAAATTTATCATTTTATTACATTCATATATATTATATATTTGAATTTACAACCAAAAAAATGAAAATGTTGAAAACAAAATTTTCACAGTAATTAAATTTCTCAAAAATGACTATAATTGTTGAGAAATTCCGTCACATTTTTTCATTATTCGCTCACACATTAATTATAATAATAATATCATTTAATCAAAAAATGCCATTTAATGTACTTTATGGATTATAATTTGGAACATTCATACAATGGGTTGTAACTTATTGAAAAGTTTGAAGAAAACGTACAGATAGATACAAGATTAGTTATTTAATTTTATATTTTTAATTTTCGAAAATTAATTATTCTTTAATTCAAGGAAAATAATTGATTCAAATTGATTATTTTTTATATCATCAAATTATTTAATTGACTTGCCTTCATTTATATTCAATCATAATAATGTATAATCCGTATATATATAAATAATTAAATGAAAAAAATGATACATAAACTTATTATTTATATTTTATTCATATATATTATAATTTTCGATTCTTTTTTGGAGAAGGAAGAATTTTCCAGGTAAAAAATTCTCACAACAATTAAAATTTTTAGAGAAAAATATAATTATTAGAAAAATCCTATGTGTTTTTCGATTATTCGTTCACATATTAATTGAAATAAAAATATAATTCATTAAAAAAATTCCATTTGATGTACTTTATGGATTGTGATTTGGAACATTCATACAATGGACTTATTGGAAAGTTCAAAGGAGGCATACAGATAGATAAATGATTCGTTATTTAATTTCACAATTTACATTTTTCAAAGTAATTAATTTTTGATTTAGGAAAAATGAATTATGTAGGTTAATTATTTTCCGTAACACTGAATAATTTGATTCAGTTGCCTTCATTTGTATTGAATTATATTAACGTATCATTTGTATATATATATAATCAATTATATAAAACAAATTGTTAATAAATTTTTTATTTATATTTATTTTATATATATGATTATTTTCAGTTTACTTCTGAAATAAGGAAAATGTGGAAGAAAGAATTTTCAGATTGATCAAGTTTCTCACAAATAACTATAATTATTAAAAAAATCCCATACATTTTTTCATTATTCACTCACACAATAATTATGATGAAAATATTATTTGATTGAAAAATGCCAATTAATGTACTTTATGGATTGTAATTTGTAATATTAATACTACGTTTTATAACTTATTAAAATGTTTGACGAAAACATACAGATAGGTGAATGATTAGTTATTCAATTTCATATTTTCAATTTTTGGAAATTGATTATTTATTAATTCTAGAAAAACGAATAATTTAAATTTATCATTTTTCATATCATCGAATCACTGAATTCAATTGCCTCCATTTATATTCAATTGTAATAATCTACAATTCGTTTATATATATAATTAATTGAATAGAACAAATGACGAATAAATCTATTATTCATATTTTACTTATATATGTATATTATAATTTTGAATTCATTTTCGAAAAAAAAAAATTTTTCTAAAAAAAAATTCTTACAACAAATAAATTTTTCAGAGGTAACATAGTTATTCAAAAATTCTATGTCGTTTTTGATTATTTGATCACATATCAATCGAAATGAAAACATGATCCATTAAAAAAATGCCATTTGATGTACTTCATGGATTGTAGTTTGGAACATTTATACAATGGATTAGAACTCATTAAAACGTCTGAAGAAAACACACAGACGGATGAATAATCAGTTATTCTAGTTCATATTTTTAATTTTGAGGTACAAATTATTTGTTAATTTGAGTAATATGATTCATTTAAATTCATTATTTTTTATATCATTGAATTATTCAATTTCATTGCCACCATTCGTGTTGAATTATCTTAATGTAAAATTTGTATATATATACATATAATTGATTAAATTAGGGAAAATGATAAATAAATTTATCATTTACATTCTATTTATATATATTATAATTTTCAATTTAATTTCAGAAAAAGGAAAGATTTATAATATATAAAAATTCTCAAATTAATAAATTTTTTTGAAAATAAATACAAATATGATAAAAATCTTATATATTTTTTGATTATTTTGTTACGTCCTCCAGACTTAATATTCCTTTCTCACGCTCTTAGTTACCTTACGCTCTGAAGTCTACCCTCATCGTTCGCGAGTCAGCAGGTTGTCCTGTAACTCGCGGCTAGCTTGCCTGCTACATCCGGCGAAACCAGGCAGATCCATCCCAGCACTCAAGCAAGACACCTATCCCTCTAAACCAAGACCATACCCTTTTTCCCTTGACCGACTCCGTTGGATTGACCACTAATAAACAATCATACACTTTGAATCGTTTACCTTCCCTTAATACCGATCCCTTTCTATTCCATTCCCTTCCTGCATTGGGAGTAGTAGCACGCGAGTGCATAGTCGACGTGAACGGACCCTACAATAGCCAAATAACACCTTGGCTGGGCGTGGAGTAAGCTCCGATTACCGCTTATCGGAGCCTACGCAATCTACCCCGTAACATTTTGGTGGCAGTGGTTTTGCCCGTCGACCTACTCGTCAGTGCAGTGCTGCATGTTTTCTACGAAAGTGTTCAGTGCTCAAAATTTCTAACGCCGTACCAATCAGTGATAGCCGTGTTACGAACGAACTCTGGGCCACAAAGTACTGTGACAGGCACGCAGAACCTATTCAACTCGCCACGGACACAGGCTCTGCAAAGAGTCCCTAATTTCAATAACTCCGTCACATCTTGGTACTATTGAAATTCATCGATTGATACGACGTCGAATAACTGAGTGGCGAGTGAAAATTTAGTGCGATAGCCAAGTTAAGCCGCACACCGCATCTGAACACATCACTTTTCGAACCGACAAATATCGAATGGACCCTTCCCGCTCATTCGGACTCCTGCAACCCTGTTAAAAAGAGAATCTAGACCCGAAAGTGGCATCGCCCTAAGACCTGGATTACCACACTTATTTATCAACACGCCACGGAGTACCTCATCTATACCCTCCTCGTGCCGACGCATGACGTGTATCGCCTCTTCAAGTTTCACCTGCGTCCAGCTGCCTACAACCATGCTGTTCTCTGTTTTTGCGTTCACCTTCGCCCTGTGAGTCTATTCTAAGTCTTAGTGCTAAGTTGATATTTTTATTCCTATACTTGCAATACCCTGCTTAAATCGACATGGCACCAATTAACGAAACCGGTTCAAATTTTTGGTCAGTAAAAGATGTCTTGCCGACAATCCCCCCTTTTGACGGCCACAACATGCCCTTTGACTCATTTGTAGAACAATTACGTCACGTAGAGACTCTTATAAAAGCTTCAGATGAAATGACCTTCGCCAAATTTGCGCAATCAAAGGTTACAGGCCCCGCTTCCCAATATTTAATAGGCATTAACTGTAATGACGTCGAGGACCTCATGACTGCTCTAGCCGAGCATACCGCCCGGATATCCCCATACGCCAGTTATCTGCTCAATTAGATGGAATTACACAACAACCATATGAGCGCATTATAGATTACTCGTGCAGAATAAGAGCAATATCTAAAGAAATAAGCACAGCGATCATAGCCAAACACCCACCAGACTTAGCAACGCTTCGACTGAACGATCTAAAGAAGGATACCTCTAGATCGTTTATTAGAGGGCTTCGGCCAGAATTGGAGTGGAGAATCGCTACTATCAGACCATTACCAACCTTCGAAACTGCCGTCAGTATCGCCGAAGGTGAAGGAGCCGAGCTAATTAACCGTCAGATATAATTCTCTGCACATTATTTTACCCCCTCTACACCCATGTGGCTGCCGTTACCCCCCCATACTGCTCCTCCGTCTCAGGTGCCCACCGTGGCCTCCTCTATCCCCCCCCTGATGTCATTGCCCACACGTGGTTACGTTTATCAACCAGCGCCTCGTACCGAACCCGGAACCTACGCCCAAGCGCTCCATCCGAACACCAGTTCTGCTGACCACGTTAATGCTCTGCCCAGCACTTGTCAATTTTGTAACCACCAGGGTCACTCCATCACGGAATGTCACCGTTTGCAAAGTAAAAGATATTGTACTAAATGTCGCAGAATGGGCCACTTCCACGATGAATGCAACAGGACCAACAGAAATCAAGAACTATACTGCGACAATTGTAATCGCAGAGGCCACACAGAAGTCCGATGTAGATCCTATTCGCGTAATAACCAAGGCAATGCAGGCTCAAATAAACATTTAAACGGGAACATCGCCCGCGGGTAGGACGCGCCCGCGAGCAATGCAAACAACTAGCGTTCCGATCTTCAAGTCATGTCCTCATAACAGCTTCAGCTGACCCTCCATTAATTTCGATCGACACCCTCGAGCTAATAAAAATATCTACATTTATTATTGACACCGGTGCAGACGTCAACTTGGTCAAAGAAAGTTCCGTTAGGCCACTCGTACGACGAACAACCGACGAACGTTTGACGCTGACTGGTATAACCGACAAAAAGACGCAAACTATCGCAAAAACGGAAATACGTTTTAATAATAAATCCCATACCTTTCTCTTGGTCCCTGACTCGTTTCCGATTCCGCACGACGGCATCTCAGGCCAGCCCTTCTTACGAAAAGAGAAAGCAACTATTTCTTTCAACTCGAACTCGGTGATGCTTGGATCCTCATTGCCAATCCACTTTGATAAATTCGATGAACCCTCGTCCGCGCCCGAAAAAACGCGCGTAATTACAATACAGGCCCGTACCGTGAAAGCCATCCCACTAAGAGTTGCGAACCCAGACACTAAAGTAGGTTACCTTAAACGCATCGATTTAGGCAACGATGTTCTATGTGGTGAAGCGTTAGTTGAAAACCAGAACGGCATCGCTTACTCGTACGCGTTCAATTGTAACGAATCTGCCGTAGAGATAAGTCATCCAACAGTAACCCTAGATGAGTTCGACGAGCCACTGAGTACAGTCATGCCCAACGCTACGCCCACTGCATCGAGTAATCACCACAGCGATGCCCGCGCCAAAACCTTCGTTTCGCACCCAGGCCCTCTCCTCAGCAACTCATTTATTCTTTCTGCCGCCAAGCGTACATCGCGACCGACTAATAATACCCCCTCCTGCCCCATCCAGTCCACTGACCTCGCGCAACTGCAATCCGATCCTCCTATCCCTGACGACAGTACACCCTGTCCCGGTGCCGCAACAGTGCTCTTGACTGACAGTAGGTCAGAAAAATTGGACGTCCTAAAGAGCAGCGTACATCTTGATCATTCGAATGAGACCGAAAAACAATCTATATTTTACCTCGTAACAGAATTCAACCATCTCTTTTATCCCCCAGGTGATAAATTGGGCCACACCAATTTATCTCATTACACTATCCCCACGACGGACAATACGCCTATTCATACCAAACAATACCGTTTTCCCAACATTCACAAAGACGAAATCGAATCCCGAGTTGATAAACTACTCAAACAAAATCTTATTAAACATTCCTCATCTCCGTATAATTCCCCGGTGTGAATCGTCCCAAAAAAACCGGATAGTGACGGCAATAAACGATGGCGTATGGTAATCGACTACAGAAAACTTAACGAAAAAACAGTCGGCGACGCATACCCCATGCCCGATATCACGGAAATCCTTGACCAGCTTGGCTCAGCTAAATACTTTTCCACATTCGACCTTGCTTCCGGGTTCCACCAAATTCCCATGCATCCGGATCACAGCACGAAAACTGCATTTTCGACACCTAGAGGCCATTATGAATTCTCTCGTATGCCCTTCGGACTAAAGAACGCAGCCGCCACGTTTCAAAGGCTCATGGACCAAGTCCTTCTAGGCCTACAAGGCAACGAGATGTTCGTATTTTCAAATGACATAGTTATTTACGCTCGAAACTTGCAAGAACATGAAATTAAATTTCGGAAATTAATGAAGCGACTAACCGCTGCTGGTTTAACTCTACAGCCAGACAAGTGCGAATTCTTGCGCAAGAAAGTCGTTTACCTCGGACACCTCATAACTGAGTCAGGAGTAAAACCTGACCATGGTAAATTGATAGCTGTAAAAGAGTATCCTGTCCCCAAAAGTCCCAAAAATGTAAGACAGTTCCTTGGCCTTTTATGTTATTACCGAAGATCAGTTCCAAATTTTGGAAAAATTGCTAAATGCCTCAACAATTTAACGAAGAAGGATACCCCTTGTATCTGGACGTCCGAACACCAGTCAGCCTTTGAAACCTTACGCGATTGTTTATGCAAAGAACCAATTCTACAACAGCCGGACTTCAACAAACCATTTACGCTTACTACAGACGCGTCAAAATTCGCGATAGGTGCAGTCGTCAGTCAAGATAAAGACGGTGCCGACCTACCGGTAGCATACGCATCCCGAGCCCTCAAGCCCGCTGAATTAAACTACTCGGTACCTGATAAAGAATTCTTAGCCGCCTACTGGAGTATGAATCACTTCCGCCCCACATCTATGGTCAGAAGTTCACTTTAATAACAGACCACGAGCCACTCAAATAGGTAAAAAGCGTCAAGAAGCCTAATTCCCGTTTATTACGATGGAGCTTAGAACTGGCAGAGTACGACTTCGATACGAAACACAAGTCCGGAAAATCTAATACCAACGCTGATGCTCTGTCCGGGAACGCACCGCCTGACACCGCTCAAATTCTTCACATAGATGCAAAACGCCCCCGTCCAACGACTGAAGCCTCTAGCGATAAACCAAAAAAACGCACTAAGAAGACTCATCAGTACCCCAGACGCCCTGGACAGACCACAGACGAGTCCACCAACCCAGCTCCGCTAAAACACCCTAAAATCTCACAACCCTGTAAGATGATATACTCCTCTGATTCCTCTGATTCCTCTGATCTCTCCGACGATGAGTTCAGCGATAAAGAAACTCCGATGCTTAAACCCCCCATCGTTACCCCGGCACCGATCCCAGTACATCGCCAACCTAAACGCCATCGCGAAACAAATTCCTCAACAAATCCTGGGCCTCATAAAAGACCATACCTGAGCTATTTTCCAGATTCTTCCCTTAGCTCGGATGACTTACAGACCCCAGAAACTAAATTAGGAACCGATGACTTTTGTCCAGCCACCGATTTACCGGGCCCTTCTTATAGCGATTTCCTCATAGAGAGCGAAACTTTTCCTATGATGCGTAATAGACGTATCAAAGAAACAAAAGCTGACCTTTTGCAGCAAAAGGATAACTTGGCTCATTGCAAATCGGCCGACTGCCAAATGTCAAAAGGAATCGCTGCAGAACTGACAGAACGTAAATTCATAAAACGCGATCAACTTGGAGAATTCGACCCGACTGTGACTGACGTTATTTCTGTGGTACATGGAAACCGGAAAATCTATAACCTAGTTACAAAGTCCAAATACAGTGACAAACCTTTGCCCCACGTTGTTTTTGATACCTTGGTCAACTTTAGGAAAATCTTGCAAGAAGATGGCGTAACATCCGTCTCGATACCATTGATAGGTTGCGGACTCGACAAATTAGAATAGAGCGCGGTACGCAGAATGATCCATTACGTTTTTAAAAATTCGAAAATAAGAATCACCGTTTGCCGCCTCGATCCTCCGCTTCCTGCCACCGCGCGCCCCTGCATTACACCCCAACCCGTTTATACTAACCTCCCTGACCCTGTCCCTTACACATCTGGATGACCCCCCCGCCGCCATCTCCGAAAGGAATCGGAACGTCCGACTAAACCTGCATCACCTCGTCCGATTCCACTTCCACCCCCACCCACTGACGTCATCATGCCCCCCCCTTGTCGGCCCTTCGCGTCCCGCTAGGAGATACCCCCCCGCTACTTCCAGGCCGACGAACCCTTCCTTACACTCCTGTTCCCCTCCCCCCTCACCCCTTCCGCCTACCTCTGATCACGACGACAGTTACGACTTGCTCACGGACGCTGGATACTATGGAATAATATGGAAATCACTGACCATAACCATGACAGTGCTCTCAACACTAACGATGATCAAATTAATGACCCTTACGGTTTCGCATATTTTATTGACAACTTGGACGACATACCAGTATCGGACAATGTCAAAGATACCAATGATGGACTTTTGATGCTCAAAACCAACTATGCGCACTTCATATCGACAGACTACGCTTGGATCAAGGGTACACCAGCCCAACTTGCCGGCGAGAATATCGTCGACCCAAAGATAGTAATGAAGCCTCGTCCGCGAAAATTTGATATCATTGAATCTAAGCACAATAGTTGACGTTTTTTCACCCTAGTATTGAAAACAAAAAGCTCGGATAAAAGCAACCTATACGATATCTTCAAGCTATTGTCCAAACTGAAAACGGCTTTAGCCGATTCAAACCTAAAGTCTCTTGCCCTCCCGATAACCGATGACAGTTTAGACGCTCTCGATTCTCGCGTTATCCAAAAACTTCTATCCTATATTTTCGCAGACTTAGAAATTCAAATCATCCTTTGTCGAAACACGACTGTCATCCCAGACGAATGTTTACGAAAAGAAATAATCAGAGAATGCCACGAATCGTTGATCGGCGGTCATCAAGGTGTCACTAAAATATATAACCGCATTAGACAAAAGTATTTTTGGCCCCGTATGAAAGAACAAATCCAAGATTCCATAAGAACTTGCGAGAGTTGCCAAAGAAAAAAATTGGTCAGAGTAAAAACCAAATTGCCAATGATGATAACGGACACGCCTGCCGATGCATTTGACAAAGTGGCATTAGATATTGTTGGACCTCTACCCCTCACTAAATCGAACAACAAATATCTCTTGACGATACAATGCAATTTGACGAAATTCCTGGACGCCATCCCTTTACCTGATGCCACCGCCAAAACTATAGGCGCAGCATTCGCAAAAGAATACATTACACGTTACGGTGCTCCTCGAGCACTACTTACAGACCAAGGACAGAATTTTATGAGCACAGTCATCAAACAACTTTGTAAACTTTCCAAAATTAAGCAAATACGAACTACAGATTACCGCCCACAGTCGAACGGATCTCTAGAACGCAGTCACCTTGTTCTCACTGAGCACATCAAACACTACACGGATGCTGGTAAAGACTGCGACGATTACATTCGCTTTGCAATTTTTTGTTATAACACCGCAAAGCACGAAGGTACTAACTTCACCCCCCATCAACTAATTTTCGGCTCTCAAGCCAGACTCCCAACAGACGCGAACCCTGCCAGCGCGTATACTCGTTCCTACGATTTCTTCCTTCTAGATTTAATCGCTGATCTATCCAGCATACGAAAACACGCCGCGTCCAACCTACAACAAGCAAAGCATTGTTCTAAGACGTATTACGACCGTAACGTCAACAGCCAAACTTTCGAAGCAGGCCAAAAGGTCTATCTACTAAATGAAACCCCATCCTAATTCGACGACCATTATGAAGGAGTGTATACGATTAAGCGTATAATTAACAATATCAACGCTGAAATTTGGATTACCCCCGAAAAACTAAAATCGTTCATTTCAATACATTGAAATTGGCACAAGAAGAAAGCAATTAAAATTTAAAAAAAAAAAAAATCAACAGCCATATGCTACCAAATTGCCTGCGATCGCGTTACATTACGTCTCATACTCTTGCATATCGTTGCAGGTGCAGTGATCTCGACAGCAAGACAGACGATTCGACTAACGTCGCGATGAAGCAACTGAATCAGAACCCGGGAATCTTCTTCGAACAATTGCAAGACCTACGTACATATAACAAAGAATGGACTTTGCTGAACTACATAGACCTCCAATATTTATTCGACCGACTTGACCAAACACCAGAATTCTTGACTATAATAGAAGGTAAATGCTCTGTCGCCAAAAACTACTGTTACACCGGCGACCATATTCAAATATTGGCTGATACAAAAAAAACCATGAAACTATACCAAAACCGAATAGAATATTTAGTTGGCCATCGCACAGGCGAATCCACTCACTCCGAACTTGCTAAATTAGCCCACCATCGCGGAACACGAGGCGCGATTAATTTCATTGGTAGCGTATCAAAATCCTTATTCGGCACCCTAGACGTAAAAGACGGAGAATATTTTAACCAACAAATTGACAACTTGTACAACGACAGTAGACACTTAGCATCCCTGCTTAACAAACAGACAAATATTGTACAGTCAACATTGGGCGTCTACGGGAAAGAAATCAATAGCATGATAAGCCACGACCGCGAACAACATAAATTACTCACGGCCCTCTCGACTGATGCAGCTATTTCAAAAGCCTTAATCGCCAACAATACCTTCAGAACGACTTGACTTAACGACTAATTGACCTGGACCGACACATGAACGAATACGAACTTGACCTGTCCAGCTTAGTAAACGCTATCCTCTTCGCTCAAAAAGGTATCGTCCACCCTAAAATTCTATCATCAGAACAAATTATTTCCAGTCTTAAACTTATCCAGTCACTCCGACCACAAATAGAGTTTCCTATTCCAATGGATCCAAATTACGCTGAAGAACTGATTCGAATCTCTAAAATCGACATAGCCTATTACGAACCCAGACTGCTTTATGTGATATCTATTCCGTTGCTCAACTCCGAGGCTTTTGACCTGTACCGACTGCTTCCCGTCCCCGTTAGACAGACATACGACTCTGCAGATAACAAATTTGCTTACATTCAACCTGGCAGCGACTACATAGCTATAGCACTTGACCGAGCGTCGTACTTTCAAATCTCGGAATCCAAATTTAGTGAATGCATTTTATCCTTAGGAAAATTCATATGTTAGTTGACACAACCGCTTTTCCGACCGTCGACTCACAAACTCTGCGAGGTAGACCTTTTTCTGAACCCGTCCAGAAAAATTCCAAAACAATGTGATATCAGATTGACCGCATTCGATGGAACCTACTGGACGGAATTATCAACATCTAATTCTTGGATTTTCTCATCTTTCACTCCTGAGACTCTTCATACTCTCTGCCCAAATGACCAGACCTCTCGTGTCACACTTTCAGGTTCAGGCGTTATCACCCTGGACGACCTGTGTACGGCTAGTACTTCTGAAGTCACTCTCAAAACTTCGAAACGCTCACAATCTACCAAGACCCTCTCCTACGTCCCCAAAGTTACCTTGGATCTAAGTCAAGTATCCCTCAGTCTTGATTTTAATATTTCCACCGACTTATCCCTTGTTGCCATCCCACCCGTTCGCGAACCATCGCATATTAACCCCCACGATCTTGCAGTCACCAGCGTTTCCCTGAATGATATACTGGAACGCTCAGCTGACCTAAGCACACATTATCGCACGCGAAATAACATGCAGCGCTTCACTACCAGCCTTGGTTATAGCGGCATCGGCCTCGCGTCCCTCTCAGTAGATTTCTTCTGCTACAAAATCTCGTTATTTAGCAAAATCTCAAGGCTGTGCTCTTGCTGCAAATTGGGAAGAACACGACATATCCCTCACCCGCGTCGTACAAAACCCCAAATTCCTATGCGCCATGCCATCCACCACCCGCACCTAGAAATAATACCATTTCCCGATGACCTGCCTCCTCGCTCTTCGTCGCTACTCCGGACCCAATCTCAAATTGAAATGACGGAACTAAGCATATCTAGGCCGCGTAAATTGCTCCCCGAGCAGACCCTTAACAATAGCTCCGAATCACTCGAAGTCTGGCGCTAAGCCCTCCGCTATTAGCAATCATATTCTTTCATTGCCTTACTCTCCCCGTAATAATCTGCAGCTGTAATATAATCATCAGCACGTTGCATAAGTTTCGTTTATAATATACACAATATCTATCATATATGCAAATCTATCATATATACCACTACATTTATAAGATGTCATTTAGAAAATCTCATTCAAATGTATACTAACCCACTTAAACGCGCAGTAACATCTAGGCGCTATATTTTAAGACTCCTCTTTGTAATATTCTGTAAGTGATTCAGTACGATAAGATGTCATATATAAATTTTTTTTTTTATTCAAATGTATACTTAGCCACTTGAACGCGCACTTATATCTAGGCGCTAGATTTTAAGACCTTCCTTTGTAATATTCTGTGAGTGAGTCACTACGTTTCATGGCATTCCGCTTCCTTCCGAACATCCTATTGCGTACCCTCACCGAATGTTCTTCCCTAAGGGGGGGCGTGTTACGTCCTCCAGACTTCCTATTCCTTCCCCACGCTCTTAGTTACCTTACGCTCTGTAGTCTACTCTTATCGTTCGCGAGTCAGCGGGTTCTCCTGTAACTCGCGGCTAGCTTGCCTGCTACATCAGGCAAAACCAGGCAGATCCATCCCAGCACTCAAGCAAGACACCTATCCCTCTAAACCAAGATCATACCCTTTTCCCTTGACCGACTCCGTTGCATTGACCACTCATAAACAATCATATACTTTAAATCGTTTACCTTCCCTTAATACCGATCCCTTTCTATCCCATTCCCTTCCTGCATTGGGAGTAGTGGCACGCGAGTGCATAGACGACGTGAACGGACCCTACAATAGCCAAATAACACCTTGGCTGGGCGTGGAGTAAGCTCTGATTACCGCTCATCGTAGCCAACGCAATCTACCCCGTAATATGAAAAACAAATTTTTTATCAAAAATTTTTTTTTTTTGAAAGTAAATTGAAAATTATAATATATATATACATATATATATATATATATATATATATATATATATATATATATATATATATATACATATATTATAAATTAATATAATTAAATATAAATACATTTATTCATTCATATATATATGTATATATATTGTAACGTGGCGTTTCAGAGTCGCCCGTCACAAGGGCACACAATCGCTATTATTTTTAGTTTACGCATCCTCAGCAGGGTACTCCAACCACACTCGATACAAAATAGGCAATAACTACTTTTAACTTATTCTTTTTTGTAAATTCTTTATTTCGCGCTTCGGCGCAAGCTAACAAGGTACTTGGACGACAACGATCCCGATCAACAAGGGACCACTAGCTACCGTTTGCAGCTCTCGACGACTTCGCCTACTGACGGTCTCATCAGACTACACTGGCTACCTTGGTGCACCTTTATATACACCTGGGGTAGCATCCACCCGAACCTTCCGTATCGCCTTGACTGCCGGTGAACAGGGAGATAAAAACCCTCCCGGCGGCCGAGGGCACCGTTTCTCGAAGAGGAACCAGCTGACAGCTCTATCGGATGCCGTAAGGATGGCGTGAAGGGCAGACCGTAGCCTGCCATCCTCCGACTTACCGGCCTGGTGCCGGACCGACCCCAAACCACTACGTCCAGGTTGATAAGGCCATCATTCTGAGGATCGACGCTGCCTTTCTATCGGCAGGGACTAATTGTGTGGGTCGTGGTCCACGGTTTGGTCAACCGTCTGACTGCACGACCTCAGGTACAGGCAGCTAGCTACTGCCTGTACAAAAGCCGGTGGAGGTGAAAAATGAGGCGTCACTCTCCACCCGGTAACTTTGGCCGAGAGGCACCCTGTGTATGCCTCTGCCAAAGAAGTCCCCGATGATAGGCAGCCTGGACCGTAAACCGAAGCAGCTACAAAATCGTACGAGTTGGTGTCAACGACGAAATCGCGGGCAGCACATTACACCACATCTAGCGGTAATTTTGGAAAACGTATGACCACGCAGTAACCAATATTCGCCACAGGGGGATGGCCTATTTGCGGTGGGGGTCAACCCACCAATCAAAGAAGAAGAATCACCTCACGATAACCGCGAGATCGGCGAGCTGAACTTCGACCTGCTATTCTACGCTTGACCTGCTGAGAGACAGCTTTGCTTTCGCATCCTGCCGATTATTCTCCCGATTTAAGCTACTGATACCTTTTCCTTCTACCGCTATCGTTCTATCGTTTATCCTACCGAAAACTTTATCCTTCTAAACTCTTTTCATTCTTTTTCCCTTTCTTTCTGAGACTTTTCCGTCTCAGTTTTGCTAATATAACGTATAATTTAAATTAGAGTCAGTTTGTGTGCCTGAAGTCAACCGCTAAGGTAAGGCTTCTGCCTTTGAATAGTATCGTTACGAAGTTGCTCATAATCTCTATTCTTTCTTATGGTATTTATCGACTTTGTGTGAATCATGGTCCACGACTTAAAGTTGCAGTGAGCCGCCGTGTGACTGCATGATTTCAGTAATTTATTATTTTCGTATCTGAGCGACCTCGTAACTGCCAAATAATTATTTCTCTGTATTTATGATTTTTCTGCTTATTTGTGAATCTCTATTAGCCTGCTTCTGCACTTTTTATCGTATTTTGAGCCCTATTGGCTTCATATTTTATTCCATACTTTTTTTGTCATAGTAGTGTGCTTTATATTTTATTTCTGTTATCGCTTATTATATTTTTATTCATTTTTGTGCCTATTGTATCATATATCGAGTTCCTTGGAGTACAAGCGAGCGTAGAATCAACCCTAGATATTACCGTACTTTTTCTTTATTGCTATTGGCAATTTCATATTATTTTTGGGTGTTATTTATTCCTCTTTATTTTGTTAAATTAAGTTCTGTAAATCATTTTTCTGTATTGCGGTGTATTTTAGTATATTCCTCTATTTTGTAAACTCTTCGAAATTCTCACTCTCTCATAATTTTGTATTTTGGTATTCTCTCAAAAGTTATGTTTAGGAATTCACTATTCAATTCCTCAAGTATGTAATGATTATAAATTATCGAATTTACCGTTTACGAATAATTCTACCAAAGGCTACCTAGTCGATCGTTTGCCGAATTGGTAAATTGTTACTGAATGTCAATCTCTCATACTGGTTATAATTTATGGTAAATTTGTCGTATCATCTACCGAACTATCGTTACGTTGTTTTCTACCGATCGCAGTAAAGTCCTCTCGCTCTCATTGACAGAATAATAATTTTCGTAGCGTCATTTGCAACTTGGGTAAGATCACGTCGCCCAGTGACGTGTAATTTTAAGTCAACTCTTGCATCATATCGCATCTCTCGACCTACGTGCATTTTTCTCTGTTAACTACTGTCTCTCGTTCTAAAGCTACCGTTTACTGCTATTCTACCGAACTTTTTGTAAACAACGATTATTCATTTTATTAACTACCGCTGTCGATACCATCTCATTTGCCTGTCTCACTCATGTAACCTTCTCGACAATATATGATCGATTGACCTGTTCATTTTCCCTTTTGACTGGAGTTTATTCTTTATTTTGTTATTTTCTCTAATTCTGGAATTACTGTTAGCTGCCTTGAATTCCGCCACCCTACCGGGATGTACGCGATCGTACCTGTGCCCAGCCAGCCATACAACGGGTTCTCTATTTATCTCTTTTGTACGGTTTTGTGTTAATTTTATTGATTTGCATTATTGTTTGAAAATCGACGCTAACGCGTCTGGCGCCCAACGTAATTATTCTGTTATAGTTTGATATTGCGGATAAGTAGAGAATCGCGCCAAAGTGTCAACGGTAAGTCCTCATCCGAGGGTAACAGAATTTAGCGTTACAATATATATACATATATATATATATATATATATATATATATATATATATATATATATACACATGTATATATATAATATACATTAATATAATTGAATATAAATGGAGGTAATTAGGTTTAAAAATTTAATAAGATAACAAAATAATTAATTCAAATAAATTTTTTTTCCTCAATAGAAGAATAATCAATTTTTAAAAATTCAAAATATGAAATTAAATGAATAATCATTGATCTATCTGTATGTTTTCTTTAACCCTTATAATAAGTTCTAATCCATTGTATAAATGTTCCAAAGTACAATTCATAAAGTGAATTAAATGGCATTTTCTTAATGAATGATATTTTTATTTCAATTAATGTGTGAGCAAATAATTGAAAAATGTATAGGATTCTTTCAATATGTATGTAATATTTATTGTTCCCCTTGGGGTTACAAGGACTTCCCTTTTCCTCTTCCTTTACAATATTTTTTTACATGTTTTCTTAACCTATTCTTAGCCTAATTCTTACTTCCTACCTTATCCTTACTTAATTTCTAATTGCCTGTGTCCTGTGCCATTGCCTTGCCATTCCCTTACTTTCCCTCTTATCCTTTTCTTACTTTTTATCCTTATCTTTACTTAACTTTATCCTATTTTACCTTATTCTATTCCCCAATTCGTCCTTATCCTAATTGACTTCCATTTCCCATTCATCTCTCACTCTTTTATTCTCTTGTACATCCCTAATCCTTTCCAATTCTCTCATCGAGACCTTCCCCCCCCCCCCCCCTCCCCCCCCCCCCCCCCCCCTCATCACCTAACATCTCCCTCACCACCTCCTGCCAACTTTCCTCCCTTCCATCCCAGCCTACGCACCTTTTCCATACGTGCTCCCAAGTTTCCTCCTCCCCCCCGCACACCCTACACCTTCTCTTTTCCTCTTCTTCCCAGTACCTTGCCTCCTTCATCTCGCTTCCTAATCTAAATCTTGCCACCCTTATCCACCTGCTTTCTCCCCATCCCTTGCCCAGATATCCTGGTATGCCTTCTCTTTTCACTAGCCTGTACCATCTGTTGTACCTCGATTCCCTTATTTTCTCCCACCTCTCTTTTCTCTGTTCTTCCCTCTCTCTCTCCTCTATTTCCCTAAACTCCATCTCGCTTCTCTCCCTTCTCGCGACTACCTCTCTACTCTCTGCTCCCCTTTCCGCAAAGAAACTTTCCCTTTCTCTTTTCCACCTCGATCCCTGCCTCCCAGCTCCTGCCTTGTCCCTTATCTCTTCCCAGCATCTCCTAGCTAACTCGCTACCCTCCCCTCTCTCCAGCTTCCTTTCAAAATTCCATGCCCTTCTCCCTGCCCTAATCCTTAGTTTCTCCCCCTGTAGTTCCTCCCTTACTAGATATCCCGGTGTTCTCCCATCCACTCCTAATGTCCATCTCAAAAATCTATCCTGTACCGCCTCGACCGCCCTCCACTCCCTCCACCCCTATATCTCCGATGCATACTCTATTACCGTCCATACTAGCCTGTCAAATAACCAAATCCTTTTTTCCCAATCCCTCCCAAACCTTCTTTTTCCTATTCCCCATACCTGCCTCATTACTACCCCTGCCTTCCGTACTCTCTCTTTCACCTGTGCTTCCTGTCCCCTATTGCACTTTACTCTATACCCTAAATAGCTGAACTCTTTCACCTCCTCTATCCTTTTCCCTTTCCATCTCCAGTCTATGTTTTTTCTTCTACCGCCTCCTTTTCTAAATCTCATAATCTTTGATTTCCCTACATTTACCATCAGCCTTTTCCTATCCATATACCTTTCTAACTTCCTAATCATTACCTCCATTTCCTCTTCACTTTCCGCTAGTAACACTATATCATCCTCATAAGCTAACGTGCATACCCTGCCGCCGGCTAACTCCACCCCCCCAACCCTTCTCCCTCTCCCCATTTCCTCTTCTGAGTCCGCCAGCAGCAGGTTGAACACATGCGGACTGAGCGGACATCCCTGCCTTACCCCCCTCGCTGTCCAAAACGCCTCGCCTAGCTTTCCCCCGCTCCTTACTCGACTCTTTGTTTCCTTGTAAATTTACTCTATCCTTACCCTTAGCCCTTCCCTCACCCCTCTCCTTTCCATAGTCTCCCACAGCACCTTCCTGTTCACTGAATCAAAAGCAGCTTTCAGGTCCACAAAAAACGCCACCATCTTTCCCTTATCCTTTCCCACCTGCCCATTGATTAAATAAATAAGTACATATATATTGTCAATGGTGCCCATGCCTTTTCTGAAACCCGTTTGGTTTTGCGGTATCAAGCCCTTTTCTTCTACCTCTCTTTCTAACCTATCCGCTAATGCCATCGCATACACCTTATATAGAGTTGGCATCAAAGTCACCCCCCTATACTCTTCTACCCTTTTCCCCTCCCCCTTCTTAACTATCGGCGCTATCAATCCCTCCCTCCAATCCTCTGGCCAGCCCTCCCCCACCCAAACTCTGTTACATGTTTTCCATATCCTCTGCTCCATTTCTTCCCCCCCATACCTCCATACCTCGCTAACTATTCCATCCCCCCCTGGTGCCTTTCCATCCCTCAGCTTTCCTATCACCTTTTTAATCTCTTCCCTCTGCAGCTCCCCTTCCCCGTCCCCCTTCCTATTTACCGACTCCCCGCCTTCTGTTACCCTGCTTTCTACCCCGCCTAATAATCCCATGAAATACTCCCTCCACTCCTGATCTCCTATTTCTTCATTCACCCTCTTCCACTTCTTTCTTTCCCTATTAACTATCTCCCATACCTTGCTTTCTGTCCTTGCTTCCGCTGCTTCTTTTATGAATCCCTCATTTTCTTTCTTTTTTCTCTCCTCGCATAGCCTATTATATTCCCTTCTTCTCTTGCTATACGCGTCCCCTTCCCCCTCCCCTTTTCTCCATTTCCTTAGACTCTGCCTAATTTCCGCTTTTTTTCGCCTACATTCCTCATCCCACCATCCCTTTTTCGCTTCCCCCCCCCCTCCCTCCTACATCTAAGGCTCGTCTAAACTCCCTTATTCTTTTCTCTATCTCTTTACCTACATCCACTTCTCCTATCCCCTCCCATTTGACTTCTGTTCTAAACCTCATCCTACCCTCCTCCGTCCAGTCTCCTCTACTAGTTCCCCCTACTCTTTTTCCCTTCCTTGTCCTAGCCACTGCCCCCCTCAACCACACTATTACCGGCTGATGATCCGAGTCAACCCTATCCCCAATCTCTATCGTTTTGACCCTATACCTCACCTCGATGTCTCCTATAGCGTAGTCTATGACTGTCACCCTTGCCCCTCCTACATACGTAAATTCCCCCTCTTCATCCCCCTCCATGTTCCTGTTCATTATTGCGCATCCTGTCTCCTCTAAAAATTGCACCAGCTGCCTACCTTCCGAGTTTATTTTCCTGTCCTTTGATTTCCTACTCCTACTTTCCTCCTCTCCTTCTCCCCAGCATCCTCCCCCCTCCTGCCCTGTCCTGGCATTAAAATCACCCCCAACTAGCACTTTTACCCCTCCCTCTATCCTTTCTGCCCGCTCCTTCAATTCCCCTATCTTCTCTTTTAGGTCCCCATTCACGTATATTCCTACTACTACCCATTTTTCCCCCCCTACACTTATATTCCTTGCTATCATGCCCTCTTTTACCTCTTCCCTCCCTCCCTCCCCACTTACTATCTCCCTTCTCACCCCTGACAACATTCCGCCTATTGCTCTTCCCTTCCTATTTTTTCGAACCGCATACTGCACTTCCCATTTATACCCTACTGGCAACTTATTTCTGATCCTTTCCCATCCCTTCTTTTCTATCCATGTCTCCATTAGAAATATTACATCCCACTCCCCTAGCCCCCTCCAGAAATCTTCATCCTTTCTCGCGAGCCCCGCCACATTCCAAAAAGCTACTTTCCACCCCTCCCTTTCTGTTTCGCCTACTCCCCTCTCTCTCCTCCTTATCTCCCTCCCCACCTGCCTCTGTCCCCCCCCCCACTACCCATTCCCCCGACTGCCTTTCCCTACGTACCCTTTCCTGTGCTTCTATACTTCCCTCTTGTCTTTCCTCGCTTGCTGACCTTTCCCTATCGCTTTCCCCTAATTTTCCCCTCCCCTCCCTTTGCCCCTCTTCCCTCGCTCTCCCTGTACCGTCCCTAAGCACCTCTCCTATCACATCCCACTTTCACATTTTCCCTTCTATCCAGATCTTTGCATACCCTATTCTTACTCTGTTTCCCCTTCGCTCCTCAATTGCTGCTACCTCCCTCAACTTCCATTTCATTCTTCTCTCTGCCCAGGTGAGATCCTCGTCTATTCTCTCCTCCCTCCCTTTGAGGAGGCTTTTTCTTCCCATTACCTGCCTCTTTTGCTCCCTATTTCCTAGTCTTGCTATCCATATCCCCTTTTCTCCCCCCTTTTTCGCGCCTACCTCCCACATATCCTTTACCTCGACCTCCACCCCTATCAGCTGCAAAATCTTTTTCAACTCTTCCTTTTCTCTTCCCTTCTCAAGTCTCGCTCCTCTCACTACTATATTTCCCCTTCTTTCTTCCCTTTCTTTCCTCTCTATGGCCCACTCCATCTCTTTTAATCTATCTATTGTTACCTGCGCCACTTCCGCATTCCCCTGTACCTGCCTTTCTCCCCCTCCTTCTGCACTCTTCTTTTCTAATTCTATCAGCCTCTCCTTTACCCTTTCCATCTCCCCCTCTCTGCGCTCTTCTACCTCTTCTAGTCTTTTACCTAGATCCCTTATCATTTCCTTCATCTCCCCCCTCTCTACTTCCCACTGCTCTTCCCTTCTAGTCATTTCGCCTTTAATCTTTTCCATTTCTTCCCTGATCCCCCTTCCCTGCCCTTTAACCTCCTCTAGACCTATCTTTAGCTCTTCCCTAATCAACCTTAGCATATCTTGTATACCCCCTCCCTCCACCTTCCCTTCCTCCCCTGTCTTACCCTCCGGCGACCATTGCACTTTCCTGCTTTTCCCAAATACTCTTTCTCTTTCCTGCAACTCGTCTACCTCCTCCTCCCCTATTTCCCCTTCCTCCTCCCGCTTTCTCTTCCATAAGTCTAGCACCGTCGCCGTCGATCCCAGGCTATGCCTCCTATCCCTCCCTAACGCTGCTACTGCCCCCGGCCTACCTTTCTTTTTCTCCTCCTCTTCCCTGTTCGCCCCTTCTTTTTGGCCACCCGCGTTACTGAAATTCTTTCTCTCCTTCACCGCTCCCTACCTTATCGATCCGCCGCCTACCTGTCTACTTTATCCCCCTTCTTACTCCCTAGGTGTCGCTGCCTATTCCTATCTTATCTGAATCGTTGCCGTCCGCCGGCTCTTTCTGCCTAACCTCAAAAACTCTCCCCCTTCTTTCTTTTTACACCCGCCCTTCCCTTCTATTCCTGCCTTCCTATTCCCTTCACCCGACCTGCCGTCTATGTCTTCCCCGCTCCTTCTCTGCCCTATTTCCTTTTCTCCTCAGCTTTGCTATCCTGCTAAATTCTCGCCTTTTCTCTCGCACTTTTTCGCACACCTGTCACTCACATTCAAAACGGAAACGAAAGTCCGGATTTTTTTAATAATTATATTTATTTTTAATGAATTTAATTATTGTAAAAAAAAATTTTTTTTCTTCAAATTTCTCTTTTTTTAAAAGTAAAATCGAAATTATAATACATATATATATATATATATGTATATATATATATATATATATATATATATATATATTATACATCAATATATTATACAATAATATATTATACAATAATTTAATAAATATAAATACATTTATTTATATATATATATTATACATCAATATGATTAAATATAAATGGAGGTAATTAAGTTGAATGATTTAATGAAGTAAGAACATAATTAATTTCAATAAATCATTTTTCTCAAATTGAAGAATAATTAATGTTTAAAAATTGAAAATATGAAATTAAATAAATAATTATTCATCTATCTGTATGTTTTCTTTAAACCTTATAATAAGTTCTAATCCATTGTATAAATGTTCCAAATTACAATTCATAAAGTAAATCAAATGGCATTTTCCTAATAAGTAATATTTTTATTTCCATTAATATGTGATTATAAGATATATAGGATTTTTCTAATAATTATATTCATTTTCAATGAATTTAATTAATGTAAAAAAAATTTTTTTTTCCAAATATCTCTTTTTTTCTAAAGTAAATTGAAAATTATAATATATATATTTCAGAAACACACAAATAACGTGTGTTAAAAATAAAATAGAGACAGCAAGAGTGTGCTCTCAAGACACAATAAATATCTCACCGACGGCCGCAATGACACAGCGTACAGAATTTATTAAATGATTTGATACAAAGATTAAAAGATGCAGAATAATCGTTATAAAGAGATTTCTCGATAGTGGTGCTAGCGGAGTGTATTGCGCACAGCCTTTTCAGAGTATGTTCTTTCTGACTCGATGACTCGAGCGAGAGTGCCCGGAATGCATTCCCCAAAAGCCTGAGACCTCTTCGTCCTTCTTTATTCTTTATGACCCAGGCCTCTACGCGATACAACACACTCGTGGTACCTGCACCACGCACCCCCAATAGGCTAAGTATTTCTTAAACATCCTGACGAAATCTGGTCACTCGATGTTCGACTTATGACCTTCCATAAACGTCATAAGAAGGTCGAGTGCGTCGTCCGGACTTCGTCCTCGACGGCGATGCGACATATACCGGGACAATCTCTTGAAACTATACATACCATGCGCATGCGCCAAATAATTCAATCTCATTGGTCGGTGAAATCACTCTGTGGCGATGTTTTCGTTTGCTGAGCAGAGCGCCAACGTACACAAAATGAAACTAAAGCTTTAAATCTCTCGCGCGTAAAGCCATGCATTGAGGTTATGCTGTTGTTTATTTTTACGTAACGTGAATTGTTTAAGAAGAACAGTATCGTTCAGCAATACCGCGGTCGATATCGGAAGATATCCAACCTACGCAATGAAGAATTTGACGGAAAAGCAAATATCAAATGATACAGAAATTGGGTGTTATTTATTGAAAGAAGAAATTTGAAATTCAATGTGAAATGTCATTAACAAGTGGGAGTCTGGACAAACAGAGGTAGGTAAGTAAAAACAAAGTTTATTGTGAACAGATTCTTCATTTACATAAAATTAAAAATGCGTCTCATTAACGATTTATGTTTTGTGCATTTTATTGGAAATTAGTTGTATCAAAAAACACCAAAAGATCCTGTCTGATAATAATAGCTTCTAATATTTCCAAGTACGAAATAATTCATTGTCAAAGCGGGACTAAATTTGTCAGGCATGAAAGCATGTAGGTACATTTCTAATTACGTGATCTTTGACTATTAAAATATTTTAACATGGATTCAATGATAAAATTTGTTTTTTTTTCAGCATGCTCAAAGTTTGAACTTTGATTAACACGAGGAAAATTATGCCTTACCTGATGGTCAAAACGTTTAGGTGGCAAGGATCCTGGTTTCTCGAGCGGTGCAATCATTATGACCATCGAACCTGGTTGTTCCGCCAGACATCAGGTGCCAGAGTGAATTTCATCAGGCCATCGCCACCTTCTTAACATCAGTTGAGGCAAAATTGAAGAGCGGGATATACTACAGATGATAATAGCTGAATATCCCATCATTTTGCTTTGATCGAGCCAATAGCGATAAGTTTGTTACTTAACCGTTGCTGCCAATTCATTCTACCGAGGAATCATTCTGTGCACCATTGTAATTTAAGCATTATTATTGACCAGCATTGTTTTTCAAACTTTATACCATTTAATTTGGTATCTTATTTTGAAGCTTACTTTTACTCTCTTTGGCATTAAATTCAGATAAATAGTTTTTCAACTCCTCAATTAGATTCTAGGGTTGAATTTTTCCAAGCAAACTGAATCAATCTGAATCCAGAATTGTTAAATAACTTCGGTTAAAAATGTCTTTAAATTTAATCTTAGTTGACGGTGTCATCAGGCTAGCTAGTTGCACGATAACTTTAAACCAAATTGAATTTTACACTCTTTATAGGGTCCTACGCTAAGACTGGAAGCTTGTGAATCTCAATTTACCGCAATTATTTCTGCATTTCATGTTAGCATTGTCTGGAGCAAAAAAAATCTCATTTTAAGATTGGAAACGGAACCTGAAACGTAGAAGTTATTCAGTAGCACGAATTGAAAACCAAGAATTTTATAATGGTTTCTGCAACAAAGGGACTCTTTCCAAATATCCTTGTTAGAAGGTGATGTTCGGAGGACTATGAACAAGATATTGTATCGGATTACATTATTTGAAAAAAATTCTTCATGAACTTCGTTAAAAATTAGATATTGATTCATTCTGATGGAATAAGGGACAAAATCTTGAATCCGATAAGTCAATATCCTCGTAATAATTTTCTGACATTACTCTAAAACATGATTGTCCTTGAAGCTAATTGTGACGTTAAGGCGCATTTTGAGAAAGTCGATTTTCAACTTGTGTCATAGGATGTGATCTACGTTCCTGGTTTCTACGCTTCCGATTAGATTTTCTTTGTTGCAAACCGCACTAACATGAAATACAGAAATCATTTTAATAAATCTAATATTACTTGAATTTTCAATTTGAGTATTAGGTTCCCGTCATTAATTTGATCGAACATCATTGAAAATTTGCGAAATGAACTCTGATAATCATTGGAACTGATTTTTATCAGTAGTAGTAATAATTTACTGATCGGAAAAAATACATTGACTATCGACTATTTGTAAATTTTGTTGAACTATTTTCGAGAAAAAAAAAGATTCACCATTCTGTTACAGATAGTGAGATATTTAAATTTCTTGAACGCTCGGCTTAATGTCTCATTTTCAAAAGTGATAAAATTCAATATTACCACCTGAAATCACAAGAGAGTGAGAAAGTTGCTTAGTTACTGGAAAGTGGCGATGATCTTTTTACGTGTGATAAATTGAATAGGCAGATAACAGTAATTATTAGAGATGTAATTATTTTGGCCGTATCACCTGTTGATAGAAAAAAACTTCATTGTTATTTTTAATGTACGAAATAATAAAAGTGATCAAATAAAATGTTCCCACCTACCTGCTGCGTTTCTTTCAAGCACCCAACATTTAAACAGATTTCTCATTTCAGTCGAATAAAGCCAATTTTCAAAGAGCATTAGCATCAACTTTCCGAGTCACTACCTCGACTGTTTGAGATTCTAACCTCAAAAATTCGTATGAACTACATCACCGCCAGAAGCAGAGTTTGACAGCTGGAACTCGGAGTCGCCAGCCTGTCCGAGCAGCCGATAAAACTCGCGCATGCGCATTATATGTATAGTTTCAAGAGATTGTCCCGGTATATATATATATATATTATACATTAATATATTATACATCAATATAATTGAATATCAATGGAGCTAATTAAGTTTAACAATTCAATAAAATAAGAAAATAATTAATTTGAATAAATTATTTTTCTTAAATTGAAGAATAATTAATATTTGAAAATTGAAAATATAAAATCAAATGAATAATTATTTATTTATCTGTATGTCTTCTTTAAACCTTATAAGAAGTTCTAATCCATTGTATAAATGTTCCAAATTACAATTCATGAAGTAAATTAAATGGCATTTTCTTAATGAATAATATTTTTATTTTAATTATTATGTGAGCAAATAATTGAAAAATATATAGGATTTTTTCAATAATTATATTTGTTTTTAATGAATTTAATAAATGTAAAAAAAATTTTTTCGTCAAAAATTTCTCTTTTTTTAAAAGTAGATGAAAAATTATAATATATATATATATTATACATTAATATAATCAAATATAAATACATTTATTCATATATATATATATATTGTGACGTGGATTTTTCCCGCTCCTCGGTCACTCGGAGGAAATGACCGAGAACTTACCGCGTGCACAATAATTTGGCGTCCACGATGTACCCTGGATCTAAAACAATATCGCAAAGTTTTGTTGGGCGCCTGGCGTGATTAACACGCCTTGAAATCATTAATGCGCTATTCCTCGGGCATATGCTCGATAGCTCAGTACCGCGGAGAGGGGAGGGATAATTTTTGGAGAAAGAGAGAGACACTCGAAATACACACGCTGCTTAACAGAAGTAAAATAAAATCTCATATTTCCCAATAGCGGTGATACAAACAAAAAAAAGATAATCCAAAAGTCGCTCATCGCGAGTCTAAAATTAAACAGAAAATTACACGTAACCTACTCTATTTCTTACTCTAATGAGCTCGCGGCTCCCTAACTAAAACGACACTCAAAGATCACAAAATCCTCATACGCAATTCTTTATTTGCAAATTCGCTATTTGTTCTCCATGGCGATTATTGCTCGAAACGAAACGAAAACTAATTATTCGACGGTGCGCCGTCGGGCTACCGAACAGACGGCGTCCTCAATCTCACCCGAGATCTCACCCGACTCGGAGCTTCGACGCTACCGCGAGCTGCCCTAAATCTAAACGAATCCGCAAACGTTACTGTATTTTAAACGCAAGCAAAACTCAATGCTCAAACTTCTTGTCTCAACTGCTGCTCAACGCAACGGCAATTTCGACTATACATCACCTCAACTCGACCAAAAACTATCTTAACTGAACGGCAACTTAACTAAGCGCAAGCACCACTACATTTAACTTCAACTAAACTCAAGCTCAAGGTAACGCAACTCAATCTACATTATCTTAACTAACGGGTACGGAACTCAATGCAGGCGCAACTAAACGTAACCTAAACTATACGCAATCGCAACGCATCCGAAATCAAATCTTTTCAAAATCCTCCAAAACGTTACCCGCTAATCCGAGCACTCCAATTCGGCACTTCCCGACATACTCGAGAGGTGACACTTAAAAAACCCGATAACGCGGCTCGACCCGGTACAGCGAAATTCGGCTATACTTGATTTCACTAACGAGAAAGACTCAACTAAAACCCGTGACTCTACTCAACTTTCTCAGGAACTCAAAATTTACTCTACTCTAGCACGCGTACTCAGGCTACGGTCATCAAGCAAAAGAATCGGCAAAAGAATTTCGAGTACTTCTCTACAACGCAAATCCAAAACGGCTATCCGGTACTCGACAAGCCTTTTCGTAATTATGCTCGAAATTCAATCGCGGGGATAGAAGCAGCGCTTACCTTCTACATCCTTGCAACTCCTTTTTCATTCCCCTCGCGATTTTTGGGCGACTCCATTACTTCGCGAAACTCCCCAAAACGCGACTACTTGTCACGACCGCCAGAACTGGAGTGGTTTCAAAAACCTACTACCTGCCGCAACACGGATCTCGATACGCCATCCCACACGTGACGTCATACCCACAAGAATACGCAATAATCGATCCGTCATCGATTGCGGCGATCGCGCAACTCGACGCGCACCTTCGATAGCATCGCTGCGCAGAACTTAAAGCTAGATCGCAATCTCGTCCTCCGCGCAGCTCCATGACGTCTTGGCGGTGAGCGTGGTGCTCCCTCGTCGCTAGTCGGTCCGTCGCAAGTTCGCCGGTCAATTGTTGGCGGGGTGAAGGGGAGAGGCTGCGGCGCGCCGGCCGCCAGCGGGAATCGCATCCACCTTGGATTCCCGCGATGCGGGGATTTGCGTCGGCTCCCCCTCCGCAGCCTCGACATCCTTCCTTCGCAATTGTCACTAGTTTGTCACTTCGCAATTTCCTCGAATTCGGTGTCGACTTCTTGCCTGATGCCGTTGTAGCTCGAAAAATAAAAAAAAACAAAACAAACCTGAAATATCTTACGCTATTCGCTAAGGTGTCCCCTCTCGTAGTTTCGGATGCGCGACTCTAGTCCTGGCGCTCTTTTGCAAAAACTTCGCGACTCAATTTCCGAAATTCCTAAATTTTGGTTCCGCCCAGGGTGCAAAGAGCCCCTTGTAACGGGCATCAAAAATGCCACGTTACAATATATATGTATTATACATCAATATAATTAAATATAAATACATTTATTCATATACATATATATCATACATTGATATAATTGAATATGAATGGAGGCAATCAAGTTAAACAATTTAATAAAATGCGAAAATGATTATTTGAATAATTATATAAAAATGCGCGGGGACGCCCCGCATTGCGTCCGACAGTCGACCACAGGCCGCGAGGACATGGGTCTATTACGGTCAAAGTCGTGCAAAAGGCAATACGCGTCGTCCCAGAGTCGATCTGTGGCAGTGGGGACTCGACACGAGCAGCGTCAGAGTTGAGCAGACGGCAATGATGGGCGTCCCGCAGTCGATCAGAGGCCGTGGGGACACGTGTCAAGTCCGTTCAAAGTCGAGCAAAAGGCAATGCGCGTCGTCCCTGATACGATCCGTGACAGAGGGGAATTGACACGAGCACGGTCGAGGTCGAGCAAAATGCAATGCGCGTCGTCCCTGAGTCGATCGGTGGAAGAGGGTACATGACACAAGAACGGACGAGGTCGAGCAAAAGGCAATGCGCGTCGTTCCAGAGTCGATCGGTGACAGCGTCGACTTGACACGAGCACGAAGAGAGTCGGGCAGGACACAATGCGGGGCGTCCGGCAGTCGATCACAGGCCATGAGGTCATGAGTCTATCACGGTCAAAGTCGTGCAAAAGGCAATGCGCGTCGTCTCTAAGTCGATCCGTTGCAAAGGGTATTTGACACGAGCACGGTTGAGATCGAGTAAGAAACAATGCGCGTCGTCCCAGATATGACCAGTGGCAGAGGGGAATTGACACGAGCACGGTTGAGGTCGAGCGAAAGGCAATGCGCCTTTTAAAAATTAAAAATCGTCCCGGAGGCGATCGGTGAAAGAGGGTACATGACACGAGAACGGTCGAGGTCGAGCAAAAGGCAATACGCGTCGTACCGGAGGTGATCAGTGACGGCGTCGACTCGACGCAAGCACGATGAGAGTCGAGCAGGATGCAATGAGGGGCGTCCGGCAATCGATCAGCAACCGTGGGGCCACGCGTCAAACACGGTCAAAGTCGAGTAAAAGGCAATGCGCGGCGTCTCTAAGTCGATCCGTTGCATAGGGTACTTGACACGAGCACGGTTGAGATTGAGCAAGAGGCAATGCGCGTCGTCCCCAAATCGATCCGTGGCTGAGGGTAATTGACACAAGCACGGTCGAGTTCAAGCAAAAGGCAATGCGCGTCGTTCCACAATCGATTAGCGATGGCTTCGACTTGACACGAGCACGATGAGAGTCGAGCGGGACCCAATGCGGGGCGTCTGGCAGTCGATCACAGGCCGCGAGGACATCAGTCTTTCACGGTCAAAGTCGAGCAAAAGGCAATGCGCGTCGTCCCAGAGTCGATCCGTGGCAGTGGGGACTTGACACGAGCAGCGTCAGAGTGGAGGAGGAGGCAATGCAGGGCGTCCGGCAGTCGATTTCAGGCCGTGAGGACATGTGACAAGCACGGTCAAAGATGCGCACGAGGTAATGCGTGTCGCCCGGAAGTCAATCCCGTTTTTCTAAATTCATGGGTGATTAATTTTCGAGTATTAAAAATATTAAATCAAATGATTAATTTTTTATCGATATGTGTGTTTCCTTAAAACTTCCTGATAAGTTCCAATCCATAGTATAAATTTTCCGAATTACAATCCATAAAGTACATCGAATGGCATTTTTTGAGGGAATAATATTTCCATTATCATTAATGTGAGCGAAAAATGAAAAAATGTAAAGGATTTTTTTAATAATTACAGTTATTTTTGAGAAATTTGATTATTGTAAAAATTTTATTCAACATTTTTTTTTTCAGAAGTAAACCGAAAATTTTGAAATGTTTAAATAGAATATGAATCATAAATTTATTCATCATTTTTTTATTTTAATCAATTATGTATATAAACAGATGTTACATTGATATAATTCATGTTCAAAAATTAAAAATATGAAATCAAATAACTAATCATATATCTATCTGTATGTTTTCTTCAAACTTTTTAATAAGTTACAATCCATTGTATAAATGTTCCAAATTATAATCCATAAAGTACATGAAATGGCATTTTTTGATTGAATTATATTATTATGATAATTAATGTGTGAGCGAATAATGAAAAAATGCGACGGATTTTTTCAAAAATTATAATCATTTTTGAGAAATTTAATTACTGTGAAAATTTTTTTTTCAACATTTTCCTTTTTTTGGAGGTAAATTCAAATATATAATATATATGAATGTGATATACATAATAAATTTATTTGTCATTATATTATTAAATAAATTATATATTTATACGAATGATACATTAATATAATTGAATATGAATGGAGGCAACTGAATTAAATAATTTAATGATATGAAAAATAATTTACCTCAATAATTAATTTTTCTAAATTTAAAGAATAATTAGCTTTGAAAAATCAAAAATATGAAATAAGATATTTAATTATATATCTATCTCTGTGTTTTCTTCAAACATTCCAATAAGTTCTAATCCATTGCATAACTGTTTCAAATTGCAATCCATAAGCGACATTGAATGGCATTTTTTTAATGAATATGACTTTTATTCTGATTAATATGTGAGCAAACAATTGAAAAATATATAGAATTTTTTTGACAATGATATTTATTTTTGAAAATTTAATTAATGGTTATTGTTTTTTTTCCGAAATTTTTTTTTCAAAAGTAAATTAAAAATTATAATATACATAATAAATTTATTTTTAATTTTTTTTTCTTTCAATTAATTATATATGAATATATACAAATCATACATTATTGTGATTGAATATAAAAATGAAGGCAATTGAATTGAATAATATGATGGTATAAAAAATAATTAATCGGGGTTTACCATTTTTCTTGTATTCAAGAATAATTGATTCTCAAAAATTAAAAATCTGAAATCAAATAACTAATCATATATCTATTTGTGTATTTTCTTTAAACTTTTTAATAAGTTGTGATCCATCGTATGAATGTTTCAAAGTACAATCCATGAAGTACATCAAATGGCATTTTTTTAATGAATTATATTTTCATTTTAATTAATATGTGAACAAATAATCAAAAAATATATAGGATTCTTTTCATAATTATATTTTTATCAAAAAATTTCAATTATTGTGAAGATATTTTTCGATGAAAATTCTTCTTTCTTCAAAAGTGAATTGAAAATTATGATATATTTAAATGAAATACATATAATAAATTTGTTTATCATTTTTTCCATTTAAATAATAATATATATCTACAAATTATACATTATCATAATTGAATATAAATGGGGGCAATAAAATTGAATAATTTGATGATATTGAAAATAATTAATCCGAATTAATCTTTTTTCTTGAATTGAAGAATAATACATTTTCAACAATTAAAAATATGAAATTGAATAACTCATCATTCATCTATCTGTTTGTTTTCATCAAACTTTTCACTAACTTATAATCCATTGTGGAAATGTTCCAAATGGTATCCATAAAGTACATTAAATGGCATTTTTCGATTGGATACTATCTTTATTATAATTAATATGTGAGCGAAAATTGAAAAATATGTAGAATTCTTCTAATGATTATATTCATTTTCAAAAAATTTCATTCATGAGAAAATTTTTTTTTAATTCTTTTTTTTCTAAAAGTAAATTAAAAATTATAATATATACAAATATAGTATAAATGATGAATTTATCTATCATTTCATTCACTCAATCAATCATATATAATCACAAATTATACATGAATGTAATTGATTATAAATGTAGGCGGATGAAATGGAATAATTTAATGATATGAAAAAAATTATCCAAATGAATCATAAGCAGTATAGGGGTACTTTGGGGCGTCACAACAAACCCCCCTCGCACCCCTCTCCGGCGCCAGCCCCTCGCCGCGGAGTGACTTTGGGACGCCATCCCCTTTCCCCGCCGCCCCTCGCCGAGGAGTGACTTTGGGACGCCATCCCCTTCCCCCGCCGCCCCTCGCCTAGGAGTGACTTTGGGACGCCATCCCCTTCCCCCGCCGCCCCTCGCTAAGGAGCGAATTTTGGGATGCCATCCCCTTCCCCCGCCGCCCCTCGCCTCGGAGCGAATTTTGGGGCCCCTTCCCCCTTCCCCCGCAGCCCCTCGTCAAGGAGGTATTTTATTCTAGAAGCTTCTCCGGACGACCACCCCTTTCCCGCAACCCCTTACCAAGGAGCGGTTTTTCCGCCTCGAAGTTCCGCGGCTCGTCAGCCCTTCGCCCGCGACCCCCTCGCCACGTGGTGAATATCGTGTAACGACCCCTTACCCCGGGTACCGTTGACCGCGAATCAGATTCCGGACTCTACGGGATGGCCTCTGGGCCTGTGCACCCTGACCACGGGACGATCTCCTTCCCCTTACCCTGGTGCCCCTGGCCGTGCGGCCGATTCTGGGGCCACCTACCCATCTGGTCCCGCTACCTCCGTTCACGAAGCGAACTCTGCGACTTGGACGTTTGGGGTTACAGGTCCTCCACCCCGGCTCTTGTTCTTTCTCCATCCCTGCTCTCTGTGTCGGGTGCTCGTGTCACTGACCTTACCCAGCCGTCAGTGTTTATCCTAAGGTTTACGTGCGCTTGGAAAATATAGAATGCAAGACTATAGGCATACTTAGATGTACGAGGATCAGGGTGGGTGGGTGAGGAAACAGAACTCGATGGTGGATTGCATAGAAAAATCAAATCTCATCCTCGCAGGTTTATTCGGTTAACACAGATGCAAATACATACATGGTTATTACAGATAACGACTAAGTGATAATTACAATGTTCTTATAATTACACAAGATATGTTATCAAGGTTTTTTATTTACCAGCCTTATAATCAGCAACATTACAATTCTTAGAGGTACAACATTGAAGACAACTTATAGGATAAATGTGATTTGAATTGATGGTGTTAGTTTTGCGTTTTGTGACATGGGCTATTCGGTTGTGGAATAATTCTGCGATACGATCGTTTCTTTCGAGGTCAAGAGTAAATATATTGAGAAAATCCCGCAGAGAAAAACCAGCAGTCATAAAGTGCATAAACATAATACAAAATTGTCCACATACATCAGAAGTGAGGCTTTGAAGTTGTCTGTCGTTCCAGTCGTATCGTCTGCAATTTCTTCGTAAAGTCCGCTTATGGTGAGGGACGAATGGTGGTAATCCGAAGCTGTCGAAGTATGTACCGTGTCCGGAGGAACTGACGAAAAATGCCACCCAGTGGCTACCGGGGCGTGTGTGATCATCCGTGTTTGACACAAAGGCTGTCGGGCGTGTCCAGATGAGGGGTATCTGATCCGCTGCAAAAACCCCGGTCTTCCCGTTCGGAATCGCCGGCATCGCGCTCCATATCTGTAGACTGTCCATTTTGTACCTCGTCTTCTTCTCCTTCTTCTTCTTGTTCGCCCTCGTTATCGGAGATAATCATACCACTCGTAGAAGATTGTGAGGAGGTATGTGAGTCAATCGCAGTAGTAAGTATTTCGTAGGGAACGGTAACTTCGCCGTCTGACGTAGGCGCAGACGGATCAGGAGAGATTTTCAGTGAAGCGACTGGCTCTGGTATTACTGGTTGTAGCGTGAAATTTCTTTTTGGTACCTGCAGTGGCTGATTACTAGTCGAACTCTCCTCTCCGGTGATTTTGGGCTTACTGGCTGACAATGCTTCTGTATAATCGTATTTATTTAGAATATCGTTATTGTTGATCCATTTCTTCAGTTTGAGTGCGTTGTTCATCGCACATTTGAAAAATTCCTCCTTCTTAACGCCGTGGAAGAAGCACCATACCGAAGACCGTTCCAGTTTGTCGAACGCCGGGCAATCGATGTCCTTCAAGTTGAATACTTGACGCGCGGTACTACTTTCAATATATTTACATTTATCGTGTCCACGGGCAAAGATTCGATGAGCGTTACGTGCGATTTCTCGGAGGTTAACGTCTAATTGAACCAGCGAGATATCACCTTCAAACCACTCGATGCCATGAAGGTAGCAGGTTACGTAATTGTTCACGCCACGTTCTTTGAGCGGTAGATCCGTAAAGGGATATGGCGGTTCTATTAACCAGTGCGCCGAGTAGCGGTGATCGATGGTGACGACTGCCACCTCTTTCGGTACAAATTTACCATAGATATTTCGAAATCCTTGAATATCTATCACGTAATCCATACTTGAACTTGAAAGAATGTAGTCGAATGAATAGAGAGCTGGAAGAGCGAACCTGCAGTGACGTAGTTTGAATGCTGACTGGCTCGGCACCGTAGTTACGGGTGTTTATATACAGCCTTGTGTTACAATCCCCGTATCAATTTTTGTTCATCGGGTGTCTCCAGCCGGTCTGTTGCTCTCCTTGAAGACGTTGGCGTGGTGTAGTCACAGTGTTCTCTCTAACGGAAATCACCACCTGGTATGTCATAGAAGCGGTAGTGATAGGAGGGGCGTGATCTCCCTGTCTTTCTTATCCCGAAAAATCTGTAATGACCTGACGTGCAGCATCATCTTCAATAAGATTATCAAATTCAGCGTACACTAGACAATTCATAGTTTCTTTGAGAGCATCGTCGAACCGCACTTCGACCCTGAGAGTTCCATGTTTGATGAGCGACCAGTGCGATGTACAGTTGGCTGAGAGATCGGGGGTTAGGTCAAAAGCCAATAGACAATTTCCTTTAGCGAACTGCTGTCGGCCGATACCGTTTCCTTCGTTCAGAAAATGAATCCCCGTACCGGAGAAGAGGGTGTGATAAGCGTCCACGTAGAGTTCGTCTTTGCCAAAACCCATCTGTAGCGGCTTCGATGGGACTTGCACCCCGTCGACGTACAACGACAGGAAATTCAAAGAGTAGTTTTGAAAATTAAACGGATTGCGCTGTCTGTCGCCGTTGAAGGCTTTCTTGCTGACAAAACCGATTATCACTCGTTTCGGTAGTTGTCCGAGTATGACATTGTCCAGTGTTTCTGCCTGTACTCCTGCGTGTATGGTGAAAGACTTCACCTCGACTCTGGTTACGGGATATTTTGCCGTACCTTTGGCTAGCGTCCGTGCGTGCGCCAGCAAGATTCCAGGGCTGATCTTCATTCGGCGAACGAGCAGCGAAGTTTCCAGTATGTGCAGCTTGTGGCGATTTTCGGCTTCCATGATGCAAAAACTGTCTCTTGTTCTCACAAGTCGAAGACGCAGTTCCACACCGTTGATTAAAAATTTGTCTTGATTAAATACGTCACAGTGCAGATGTCCAATTAGATCAACGGTACGTGCATTGCTCATGATCCGTTTGCGTTCGATGAAACCTCGGTCAGCACCGACGGCGTCGGCGTCGTATACATCCGATACTCCATCCTCGCTGTCGTACCATAGAGCCGAAGAAAGATGGGATTTTTTGGCGGGGGGTGCGTAATTCAGTAGAGTCTCTATATATGCTCGATAGGCGTAAGAGTTGTTGGCTGGTGAGACTAGTTTTTGATTGAAGAATATATCGACTTGATTGAACATCGAGTGAAGCAGATTGTTTACCGGAGTGGCATGCGGAGTAGCCGCGTTGCCTTCGCCTGCCGGTGGGGTAGGAGCAGACGGTTGTAGCTTCACTCGTACGCTAAGCATAGTGTGTGCCAAATCGATGTACTCATCACCGTTTCCAGGTACAACAAATTCACTCGGGGAATTGTCGGTTAGAGATGATACGGGCTTGTAGTGTACCCATTGACCAGCCTCAATAGACGTCTGCGTTGGTGGTAGAGAAAACAAATCCAGTTCCGACTTCATACACTCACCCGAGTGCGCGTGCAGGAAGGCCATTGTTGATGTTTAGATTGAAGACGAGCGGCGCGTGGGCTTACCGGGGTCCGAATATGTCTGTAAGGTCCCGTTTTTTACAACACTTTTTCCGCTTAGTTTTCTTGACGGTTTCGGCACGCTTGGGTATCTTGGCCGATGTTTGCTTTTTCGACCTTCGTCTAATTTGTCTCGTAGTACCAGCTGCTCGGTGCGCGCCGACAAGTCTGTTGACGCGGGCAATGTTTGACTGACGCGCTAATCCGCCGGCTCGGCTTTTATAACCGCTACCCTTCATGAGTTTATCAATTTTTTCTTCAACAGCTCTTTTCAATTTGTGTCCTGATTCTATGAATCGACTCTTGACTGCCTGTTTGAACGGAGTGTCGTTTCTTACGTCTGTCATGACGTTCATCCCTGCACGTAGTGCTTCTCTTCCGACCGCGCGAGCACCACTGGACAGCAGAGGTAGTGTTCGACGAAACAGGCCTCCCAAGAAGCTGCCGATTCCGTGCCCGCGTTGATGCGGTGCTCCTCGGTAAACCGTCTCAATGCCTCCACCGCCGAGCTGATTTTCGTAATGTTGTATATAATGAGCTATGTCGTACCTGGTATGTTTTCCCTCTCTCTTTCGCTGAGCGACTCCTGTGATTCCAGTCAATTACTGAACGCGTCTAAAATGCAGCGTTACCGTCAGTGTCCCGCTCGTGAATGGTGCTGGACTACCGAATTGATCTCTTATATCGATCTCGATGGTTTGAAAGTTCGTGAGCATCAGTGGTACGTAGTACAGTGGCGATAGTGTTTTCATCTCTGATTCGCCTTGTAAGATATTGTCTTTGCCGCATGTTTGAATGACTCGTAACAGCGGGGCGTAAACATCTCCAACGATACGTGGCTCCACCAGATCGCAATAAATAAACATCTGGCAGCCGGGGATCCTTGATGATTTGTTGGTTTCGGATAGCTTGCAATCTGATACCTCAACTGCACCTTCCCCAGGAGTATTGTAATGCGTGACACAGGGTATCGTTTCATTTTTCACTGGCGCATACCCCCGAGGGTGTTCAAACGTGAGTGGATAATGAATTTCGGCCAGCCCGACTTCCCAGTCTCCCGTTAGTTGAATCTGACGCGGTAACTGGGTAATGTAACAGCACGTCCGATTCTCCGGAAAAAACTGCATCGAGCTGTTGCTCGGTAAAGTTAGGTAAAACTGATCCCGTGACATTTTCTTTGATGCACGAGTCGAACGGTGAACACTCAACGACTGCGAGACATACTGCAATAACACGCTATTTTATCATCCCCGTGTTTCCCCCTCCACACGCTGAAGTTCAGGGTCGTAGAACAAGCCGTCGATTACTTCGCCGTTGAGATCTTCCAAGACGTACACTATCGGTGAACGTGCAAGCACTCGTCGGATCTTGAATAATTCTTCGCTCCAGTTTACCGCGTAGCCTTTTTCAAATGTTCCCTTGGTCTTACTAATTCGTACAAAATTATTCTTATGGAATCTCGGTTCGCCATTTGGACGCGGAGGATAACGCTTTTCCATGTGGGCACGTACTGTAGCAGCATTGCGAAGCGTCACTTCCGACGGCGCCATGCCGATGCTCGAGTGAACTGTATTGTTGTAGGCTTGCACGATTTGTGGTAAAACATCGACGTAGCGTTGCGTCTTTTTATGCGTGAAGTAACGCCACAGGCGTTCTTTGAGTGTACGATTGAATCGCTCCACGACAGCTGCTTTCACGTCGGGATTACAAGTAACACGATATCGTATTTCATTGTCGCGAAGTATCTTCTGAAAAGTACTTCCGACAAATTTTTTACCTTTGTCCGTTTGCAGTAGGTCGGGTCTGCGCGGCGTAGTGTGTAACACTTGCTCGAAACCTTCAGCAACGGTTGCGGCTGTCTTTCGTTTCAGCGGGACCACCCATGCGTACTTGCTCAATACATCGATGACCACCAGGAGATAGCGAAAACCGTTGTTGCGGCTCTTCATGGAACTCAGGTCAGCCAGGTCAGCTTCCCATACGTCGTCTATGTTGGAAACGTTGTACCTTGCTCTCGGAAATTTCCTGTGCACGGGCTTGTGTAAGGTGTAGGCATCCTGAGCTGCCAGCCATTTTCTCACCGAATCGCGAGAGTTGTTTTCGCGTGCAACATCTTCCAGAATTCGTGCTCCCGCGTAACCGGCAGTATGCGAGGGATTGTAATACGTTTCTTCAAGAAGAGTCGTCATTTTTCTTCAGCCGAAGTGTTTTCCAACCGGATTTCGCTCCGGTGGCGCGTTTGCGTAGAGCGTATCCTGCGTCGTGAGAACGGCTGGTTACGGGTGTAACGTTTGCGGAACTTCGTCGCTTCGTCGGGGAACTACTGGTGTGTGTTGATAGTTGTTGCGATGTTACCGTCGGTAGACCCGGAGCGTCGAATGTGCGTATGTCTTTCCGAAGCGTATCGTTCCCCACGTATTCTCGGGGTACGTTGATCGTCTGAAGAAACCGTGCAAACTGACCAGCCCCTGTAGAAGTAAAAGTCTTCCTAGATCGCATGGCATGATTGACCAGGTCGACGATGTTTGCGCCGGGAACTGTAACGCCGTCTAACGAGACGGTTCCTGCTGCATCCCAAGAAAATCGTTCCGGTACGCTGCCGAGTTCGCGCATCAGCATTTCGGCCTTTGCACGATACTTCCTTGGTACCGCTGACGCGATTTTCTTTGCGCGCGCTTGAACGTTGCCAGGACTCGCAGCTACGGTGGGAGATATCATTGATTCTTCGGCTGTGTTTCCGTCTTCTTCTTCTTCCTCCTCCTCCTCTTCCTCCTTCTCCTTTTCCTCGAGAACGTCTAATTTCATGGGTTTGCGTGCGTCGTTTGCAAAAAACAAATATCGTTGAAGTACCTGCTGATAGAGTTTCCATTTTTCTGCGTCGTCTTTCGACGGTTTGTTCAAGATGTCCTTCATCTCGTTGTCGAGTCTTGAAGCGGGATCGGTGCGTGTGGTAGTTGTATTTCCAGGTGAAAGCGTAGTGGCTATACCCTCGCTGACGCGTTGTTGAAATCTCTCCAAACTCTCCATAGGAATTAAAACCATCTTCTTTGTACGTTCCATTTTGCTACTTGGAGAAGAGGCTGGAAGCTAAAGTCCCGAGCAACGAAGCGAGCAAGAGGGTGAGAAATCCGTTCCCACGTTGAACAAGAAAACGTTTTTTGGACTTCCAGGTACCCCAGTTGCTGGCCAACCGCCGTAATGTCTGTTTATGACGTGCCAGACGATTTTTCTGAATTCTGGACAGTGCTACGTTACCCTCCAAGGTGTTCAATGCACACTCACAAATGGTCTTTACCAGCGAATTGTCGGCCGTGCGTAGCAATGCCGATCTCTGCGTCGGGTTCAATTTCTGCAGAGCGTGCAGCGCTACTGCGTTTGCTTTGGTGAAATCGGCACGAGCTCTGCGACCGGACGCAGTACGGCGTATTCGAGGCATCACAGCTGAACGACTGGAACCCGGTGCGCATTGGTGACCTTTATATCCTTTCGCGGAACGTAGACATAGTGATTATCGTCCGAAGGGAAGATGTTTGATCGGAAACGGCAATTCTCCGGAGTGGATTGCTTCAGGTCGAAAAGCAGATATCCGTGTGGCACTGCGGTAGCGTCGTGATAGGCCTCTTGAAGAAACCTCGGATCTTCGGGATACACCTGTCTGGCAAGATGTTGAATTTGGGCACGATCCCGTGGATTTTTGAAAAAGACTATGTAGTTTGCGTTGAGGGAAATATCTCGTTGACCGTTGCCATTGTGAAAGAGATTTTGTGTTATGTCGAAAACGCTGAGGTTCTTATGATGACAGACCTTGGTAAAAAGATCAACGACGACATTGTTTGAAGCCTCTCCCATCAGGTCGTCGATTACTAAAAGTTTCGGTTTTTTGTCACCCTCGTAATCGGCGTGTTGCGGTAACCCCTCGCGGTACTCTATACTCTTGTCCCCGTCGTACAACGGCTGCCATTCGTCAAAGTACCATATCACACGACTAAATCTTGAGTCGCACATTCACGTTCCGTGACGCAGAAAGTTCTTGACGAAATTTGACTACCGCATCCTGATGGCCCGGCTACAATGGCCGAAAACGGATGTTTCCAGCGTGTGTCCGTCATCGAACAAGAAGAAGAAGAAGAAGAAGAAGAAGAATCCATAGATAATGCGGGATCTATAAAAAATTGAAACAATTGAAAACACGTTCTTTTACTACGCTAGCTTGCTCGCGGCGGCGGCGGCGGCGGCGGCGGCGGCACTCCCTTCGTGCGCTGACCATGAGCTTATTCAAGCGCACGCGGAAGCGTAACCGCGCAGGTACGAGCTTGTCATGCAAATATTGCGCAACGATTATATAGGTATTTATATGTTTATTCAAACAGAGAATTGAATGATGATTGATAACAAAAAATGGTAAAAGGAAGTGTTAACGTTATATTATATTAAATTAGACGTGCGTTACGCCTGGAAGCAGTATTGAGACTGCTCACACGGCCTCTCGCCGGGCTCGGCGACAGTGGATATAAAGTGCATAATCGCGTAATTTGAGCACTGCTGCCGATAAGAAAGCCAAGCGCATAAGGCGGGCTACGCTGCATGATAAATTTTGTATTCATCTAAATAATCCCCGGCATGTTCCTACGAGAGGATATTAACTGTTACATTTCATTAGAAATGTTCCAGCTCCATCACATCCCCCGACGAAGACAAAGGCGCGTCTCTGCGGCTTCTGATTCCTCGTAGGATTCTTTCGTTACTTTTAGCCTGTGTCTCAATCCTGCGTTTTAATTTCCTTCGTTCTACTACTTCCAAAGCAGAGGGATTCCTTTGGCAACAATATCCGGCGAACGCCGAGATATAGGTTGGTATATTAAATTTCCACAGCAAGAGTAGAATAGACAAGACGGATATCGTTCCAGAAACGGCAGCTATTGGTGGGATCCCTATACCTTTGAAGTTAGCCCATGTATTGTTGACCCGAAGGGTCGCTTCGTTATTCGCGAGGACACTCTCAAGGTCTAAAATGGCTTGTCCTTGATCCTTGAGGGTATCCAAGTTAATCACGTGATGCAATACAATTTCCCGGCCTGTTACAAATTTGTTTAGCGGGGAAATGGTATCTGCATGTATTTCTGTTAATTGAGAAGTCACATGTTCTACGATTAATTTGACTCGCGTTTTCAAAGTTTGAAGTTCGCAGCTCTGATTCGTGGTTATCAGGGATGGCTTGGTGATTTGAATAATAAAAGTCTGCATTGAAGCGCATGTTATGGTTACCTCAATTGGCTTCGAAGGTAAGATTATTTGCGATCCCTGCGTTCTTATGTAAGCAATATCTGTGACGAGAAAACGACTCAGAGTGCATCCTCGTGGTATGGGATCAGTTATTTTCTCACAAAGTTCAATAGTATCGTTGCGATGTCCCACATCGCGGTAATCACCAATGAAATAATCGGTTATCTGTTTCAGTTGAGAAAATGTGACTTCTCTTATAAAATTCTTACGTACTAATTTCAAAGCATATGTTGGGTTAAGCGTTACATAAGTGTGATTTATTCTTACGGGTACCGGGGTATTCTGAATTATTACCCAAGGTTCCTTTTCTAAGTAAGGCACTGTGAGTATATAGATAAGTTTGCCTTTATCTGTGGTTATAGTTAAATCACTTATTTTAATAAACTTCTCGTAATTTTCCTCTTTAATAGGTATTAGTGTCCTTTTGTCATTGGCGTCGAAGGCTTGAAGAGCTGTCATAAGCTCCTTTGGAGTAAAAAGGGTGTTATCGATGATACCATGCCTTCCTAATTGTACGGCAGTCATTACCAGGTCGATCAGTCTTTGCAGTTCCTTAATTTCAAATAAACTCAGAGTTATAGCTTCCATGTATTCCTGATAAGCAAGCGTTTCGTTACCTTTTATTTTTAATGATTCTAATTGTCCCCATACAGTTTCCAAAGAGTGTTTAAGTTTGAGCTGATTTGTATTCAAGATATTAATTTGGACTTGATTGATGTGCAAGGACTTGGTTACCACAAGATTTAGAGTGTCCGTTACATTTTTTAGTGAGGCTAGATTCCCATTAATTATTTCCAAATCATCCGCGTCAGCAGTTCCATAGTGTCGAAAAATTATTACGTCATCAATGTAGACGCAACAGATCTTCTGATTCAATCCTCTCAGCGCATCGTTCATCATGCGTTGGAAGGTCGCAGGAGCGTTCTGTTATCCGAAAGGCATTCGTTGGTATTCGAAATGCCCGTCGGGGGTTGAGAAGGCAGTGTATTTCTTGGAGTCAGTAGCCATGTTGATCTGGTGGAATCCTGCGGCCATGTCGACAGTAGTAAAGAACTTGGCCCTTCCCATGTGATCGAGTAAATCCTCGATTATTGGTATCGGATAAGAATCCTGAACGGTAAGTTCATTAATCTTCCTGAAATCGATCACAATTCTATACTTGGGCTTTCCGTCGGGGCCCGGTTTTTTGGGTACAACCCAAACTGGCGAGTTGTATGGCGACTCGGATTCCGTTATTATTCCTTGTTTCAACATTTTCTCTACTCCCTCTCTTACAACCTGCTGGTGCAGCTGTGGAGCACGGAAACTTTTCACATTTACAATGCGTTGAGGATCTGACAACTCGATGCGATGTTCAGCCATTGAAGTTCCATTGACCATGTCTTCCTCATGTAAGGCAAAGATATCGCTGAAATCCTGAAGAATACTCCAAATTTCTTTCTGGTACTCATCCGGTAGGTGTTTCAAGTCGACAGTATGTTGGAGCGCCTGCTCTCTTTCATCACGTGGTTGTTGCCATACACCCGGGGTTGACATACTCTTTACTCGGTGGACTTGGACGTTCTCCAGTCCGAGCTCGATATCTTCGTCTTCAGCGGTGGTGATGATTCCATAAGCCGTACCATGATTGTTCGTGTGTACAATCTGCACCGGGATATTTTCCATAGGCATTCCGTCTTTATAGACCATGCGTAACATGAGATCGAGATTCTTTTCGTCGGTATCGATGGCAATTTTGTTCACCGAATTTGGTTCAAATCGAATTTTTCGGTCGCTACTAAGGTGGTGTATCTTATTCTTCAGGGTGAGCGTCGAGGCATTCAACTGGAAATCTCGCCTCCTCATAAACGGGTTTCCCATGATTCCATCTTCTTCGTCAGGCAGATAATCGTCTGGTATAATGACGAATTCGTCCTTTAGCCCCATGTGAGTTAGTACAGCAATTTCATTCGCGGAATTTAGCGCTTTGCCAGTCTTAAAGGAAATTTTGCGTTTGATAATTGGACAAATTTGTTTATCCGATGGATAAATAACCTTCCGTTTTATGAGGTTTATTGATGCACCTGTATCGACCATAAGGGCTACTCCTTGCTTTGTTTCTCCAAATTTTTATGACAGTACACTGTAGTAACCCCTGTGAAACTGAACATACACGGGCTCCTGTTGGCACTCGTCCGCTAGTTCGTCCTCCTGTCCCTTTATTTCCTCTTCCTCTGACTGGAGTTCCTCTGACGTGCAATTGACTTGGTCGTTGGGCGGTTTGTCTTTGAGGCTGGCGTTTTGAAAATTTGCGTCTCGCTTATTGCCGTTAGTATTAGGGCGTTGGTCGTTCTGTGGTCGGCGCGGAGCGTAGCAGTTCCGGCTGTAGTGTCCTCTGGTTTCGCAATTATGACATACTGCTTGTTGTTCATGGGCGGTCCGATGTGTGTTACAGGTGTGGCATTCACATCTCTGGAGTTCTTTATCTTCATCTTGTTCCGCTTCATCGTGGTGGTGGACAGACGCTGGTGGTCGAGGAGTTGACCTTGGCGAGTTCGTCGAGGTTCTTTGTTGTACCTGGAATCTTCGCGTATCTGATGCGCTGCCTGGCCCGTAAATTTGGGACTTGTTCCAAGACGTGGGTTTCGAGGCTGTGTCGTTACTGTTCATCAGCTGTTGTTGATGCATTCGGAAATTCAATTCCTCGCCTTCGGCTTCTTTCGCAGCCTTCTGGGCTTCTAGTAACTTGAAGTACTGACGGTTTTTGACTTGATGGAATATCCTCGGATTAAGTCCATATAGATAGTACTGGCACACTCTATTTTCGAGGTCTTGAAGATTAGGATCGATGTTCGCTCGTAGTTGTTGATTCGAGAAGGCAGCTACGAGGTCTTGGTAGATCTGATTGAATTTGAGATTGTAGGCGTCCACAGTGTCGCCCTTTTGGCCTGTTCTGCCAAGCTCCATTTCCAATGTGGTGGCACTTTTCTCGACAATAACGGCTGATCTTATGACTTCGAGTAAAGTTGGGATTGTACGAGGTCTCCTCTGGTTGATGGTCTTCTGAAGAGCTCCTCCTGTCTTCAAGCTGATTACCATGCTCAAAAACGGGAAACGTTGGGTTGGCATAACTACCATATCGGCGGCTTTTACTTGCATGATCCAAGCGTGTACGTCTTCGCCTGCTTTTCCTTCCAGTCTGCAATCAATCATCTTGATGGCTTGAAACGCGGGTAGGAAATCTTGGATCGCATAGGGCTCGTCCGCTGGGCGATTTGGTTCTCCGGGGTATCTTCCGGCAGCATCGGGGCGTAGGCTGACATCATTCAAGTAAGCTTCCGTTCGTGCATACGGGCCTGGGTCTCTTGGATTCCGAGGGGGAAACACGTCTCGGGGTGGCGCAGTTGCCGGTAGTTGAATTCTTGTTTGGTTTCTTCGCGCAAGTTCCTCAATGTTTCTCATTATCTCTTGCTGTTGGCGTAAAGCTTCGGGATCACTCAGCAACTGGGACATACTGAACGTCACAGTGTCCGGACGACGATGTGGTGAAGTAGCAGACATTTCCAAGGCTCTTCGAAGTTCATCCTCTTCTTGCTGTTCTAGCCGACGACGCGGGACGTTGTTACGGGTATTGCTACCAGTACCTCGTGGGATTTCGTAATCCGTCGGACCATTAGGCCACTGTGGACTAGGCCTTGGTGTAAGGCGTACGTTCGGCATCCGTGATAAACGTCGGCTTTCCTCGAGAACGCGTTGCAGTGTCGAATCCGTATCCGACAAGATATCATGGTTTACATTGGCTCGCGCGGTGGAGAATTGGTCGTTTTCTAATGAGCGATTTCGGTGAAGGATCGGTACTGCCATCGCATTTATACCTTGATGGTCCGAGTCTGAATTGGCTGGGGAGCCCACCTCATTGATGCGCGGCGTCGGTGGCAGCAATCGGTTTTGAGCGAGCCCGTATAATGCCGAGTAACGTGGTGGGTTTGTTACGATTGAGGGAGCTATCTGAGAAGGACCTTCCACCTCTGATTCAACGAGACGCGCGGTATCTAGTTGAATTCGCGGTATCGCTTCGGTATGGTTTCCGGGCGGTTTCAAAATATTAGAAACATTCGGATCATCGCTAGTTGTTAAGCGATAATAGTTATTGATTGCTTCTCGATTGGTATTACTATTTGTAAGAGCTTCCTCTTGACGGTTTTCTTCGGTTAATTGGTTATTCGGTTGTTGCATTTCCTGAAACATTTGGTTGGTGACGCTTTCAAGCGTGTCTTCGGGACGCGGAACTGTTTCAGAGTTTCGATTTATTTCTACATTATTGCGACGAATGAAGTCGTGTTCACGGCGTTCTTGATTTCTCAATTGAATAAAACGGGTAACCTCTTCTATAGGCAAATCTTCGCGGCGAGCAAGTTGACGCGCAGTTAACCTCTCTCCGTTTAATTGCTCTAGACCAAGACGGTATCTGCCCATTGCAGTTAAATCATTACGTTCGGTGGCTTCTTGTAGCCTATTCGCAAGCTGAGTCATTTGGTTCGTCAAATCTCAAAATCTCTCTTCAAACCGGGATTCAGAAGTGACGGATTGTCCATCTTCTGCAGTCTCAACAATAGTGGGAGGTACTGCCGATCTCCGGTCATTGTTTTCGTTTACGTCCATTGTGAATTTATTTTTTTAAATTTACCTTGAGTCAAGCTTTGACTTCATTTATTTGAATGATTCAAGTTTGACCATCAAATTCTTAGTTTCGATCACGATTTGTCCTTCGATAAGTTTATGGTGACTCGAGTAAGTAACAAAATGCTTGTACTTACGCTAGGAGTAGCCAAATTGAGGTGTGAAGCATCACACTCGAAGATCGTGGTAGCCGTCGGTACGAGGCTTCGATGTCCTGGAGTCTCTGACAGGCACCGGGGGCAAGAATATAAGAGCGGTTCGAGTCTCGATGTCCTTATTCTCACTTCACTTCACTTAGATGGTTCAAACGCGAAGTTTATTGTATCCAAGGAGTGCAGAATTTTATACTTGCTTCCTTTCCAATAAATACACAAGTTCACTATAGGAATTGTCCAGTGTAGAATCAGGCGGTCTACACTCAGTCCCTGGTTATCAAGCGGTCTACACGCAGTCCTTGATTGTCTACGCAAGGCGGCCTTTCACTCTATCCCTTGCTAGGTACAATTCGTAATAATTACTTATAAACGCGTAGCCGAAGGTTCGCGCGTGAATTTATTGGGCTTACGCACTCACTTCCAAAATTCGTCACTATGATCCGGCCGTTTGATACGCGCGCCGCGTTCGTTGGTTTAAGGTGGTTCCCCCACAAGACAGTTGAATTAGGAAATTGTTCAAATTTGGCATACGTATTGTTTAATATATGAACAACAACTCTACAAAATTTTAACAAGTTTCACCATCCCGAACCCGAGATATTTGTAATTGAAGTTCACTCAATTAACACGTAACATGCGGACCATGATAGGCAAACGGCACATTATTAATTTTACCATTCGTACTAAAATTAAGAAGTTTGTGAAAAACAAGGAGGAGCTAGAGCAGGATATCACAGATATTGTGAAAAAAAATCAAGGTGTTTGACCATCTAGTTTGACAGATATAATCTCGAGAAGTACTAAGGTTTAGGCTGCATACTATATATTTTGCAAGCGAACGAGCGAATGGTGGGGAACGGAACGGAGAGACGGCAACAGTGTACGCACGGCCAGGCGCTCAGTTTGAACAGCTCACATATCGGTCTCCTAGTGAAAACATGGTATTTGGAAAAATTGACGAAACACTTCAGAGCATTTTTATTATAAATAAATCTCTTAATATTAACAATGTGTTGTATTCGAGGATACATAAATTCGAGGTTAACTTCAAAATAACAAACGTATATTCAACATAAAATATTTTTCTCTTTGATAAAACATAACGTTAAATATTATATATATTAATAATAACGCGTTTTTTCGACAGTATTTTTCTTTTTTTCACTAGACTGAGCTTTGGTTGGTTTCTAGAAATACGAGAATCTTTTCTAAGATTTTTTTGTCTTTCGTGACACGAGGTTTTTTGTCTGTGTGGTTGGTTGACAATAATCGTACTATACCGTCTCTTCCACTTTCTGCATATACTTTTTGTATTTCACTATTGTCAATTCCAGCACTTGCTATTTTTTTAATCATTCCTGGAGAAATAGCACCCTTAAAAACATTCAGAGATCGTTCGAGTACCGCTGCTTTTTTCAAACGAGCTTCGTGAACAAAACATTGCGTGAAAGATTTGCTATTCGCAATTAATTTTTCTTTCGGAATAGTGGAAGCAATTTTTTCGAGAATATCGACGTCGTATGATGCTTCGTGAAATTTTTCGTTTGGTTCAACGTGAAGTAGATCTTCAGCGAGCCTGGAAAGTTTGAACATCCCGGGACCTTTTCTTTCAGGATGAAGCTTCTTTAGAATGACGAGAGTGTCGGCGAATGCAACGATGACTTTTTTTAGATCGACTATCATAGAATTTTTTTTGAAAGCTTGCAGTAACCGCGGAGTGTCAAATTTAGCATTGTGCGCCACAAGAATGCATGGTTGAAAAAAGACTAACCATTCTTGGAATTTCCGTAGCACTTCGTGAATGGGAATCGACGGTAGTCTTTTATCATAGAGAAATAATTCTCCAGCGACATTTCTCAAGCCCGTGATTGCCGTTGCGCTGGGTGTAATTGGTTGAGAAGGATTGGCATATTCCGAAAAAGTAGACTCACCGCACTTAGCAGCAATTTGGAGAATGTCTGCTGATTTGTGAAGGCCCGAAGTTTCCAAGTCGAAGAATATGAAGTTTGAATCCACTGGCAATGCGTTCTCCATATTGTTGTTGTCCATGTCTTCAGCAATATTATTCCACAGATCGTCGGTTTCCATGTCAAAGCCACAGTTTGATTGATACTGAATTCCTTCCACCTGCTCTGCCTTCTTTCGCAAAGCCTGTCTTTGATCAGCCAGTACATTTCTGCGGCTTTTTGTGCTGGGCAACTTTGCTTTTGACGCTCTTTCCGAACGTTTCACTTGGTTTTTCTCTACAAATGTTGCAGTATTTTTCCCGGGTGAAACTCGAACTTTTTCCGAAACAGCAAGTAAATAACTATCACCCTCATTTTTATTACAGACAGCACTTGAAAATCGAAAATCAGCCGATTCGCTAAGGCTATAGCACCGATTTTTCGGAGCTTTATGGGACATTATATTGTTCAGGCTTTCGTTGGCTTGGCTTGACGCTGCGACCGAGAATTTCGCAGCGTTATTGGCGTATTTGGTGAAAATTCCGTTCAGTTTCTCGTACAGCCCTGGATCTTGAAACACAACTTTTTGAACGCCTGAACTATCACAGCGACGAAGGCACCAATGTCCACAGTTGTCGTGTCGATTGAAAAAATGGTCAGGTATGCTACGAAGGCAGTTGGCTAGTTCCACAGATTTTCCTTTGTTTTGCGCTACTGCGTATCCGAAGCACTTTTTGAGATGAGGGATAGCTTCTTTTTTTTTCATCTCTTTGTAAGTTTTTTGTAGTTCATACAATTCACTGACGAAGTGTTTTCGGAGGTGATTCGTGTCGGCTAACTTAAAAATTTGTTGCGAATTTCCTCGACTGACTGCCGCGATGGTAGAACTATCTTCATCTCCGATTAAAACTCGAACATTGAGTCCTGCATCTTTCAGAACAGTGCTTCGATTCACCAACTCAGCCCCAACATCAGGTTCCATGGCTTTAGCGCTTCCTTGGAAGTTCAACCGACAATCGTGATCTTCTTTGGATCGACCCGCATCACAGAATTTACATTTCCTATTCCGAGTTGCAAAATCGAGAACCTTGCCACTGAAAAATCCTATTATCGCACCGTAACCATTGAGGCTGTCGTAACTCCTTCCGTTGCCTCGCTTACTCCATCCCATATCGTAAGAAACGATAATATTGACGATGTTACCCAATGCTTCATCAAATTTTTCCGTCGCTTTCAGCATTAAAGGGTTTTCGTTGAGGATTTCATGGTTATCGGAGTTCGTTGCAGGTTCAAGGTCATGCAGATGAGGATAGATCGCGTCGACTATTTCAGATGGCCTGATACAAACAAACAGTCGTAGAAAATGAAATAATCAAACTCACAGAATATTTTACCGTTTTATTAATATTTTATTTAAGAAAAAAATGATCGATTCTCTCAATATAATACAGATTGGGTTTGTACGAAATGAGTAAACGTTAGGGTGGTCCTTATTTGGGGTGTTGATGAATTTCGACAAGTGCGCCCCCTAGACACGTTCGAAATAAATGAACAAAAAATGTGTGCGAAAACGGAGCGCTGTAGTCCAATTAGAAGACGTGCCTCTAAGCTCGTTTTGTTTTCATTTGAATAACATGGGATTTTTAGACTACTTCAATCATTATGTTTTAAAAAATTCTTTTTTCACATAAATCTGTTGTTCATGGGTACAACTACGCGTATATTTTTCCACAAGTCGTTATCACAACCTTTACGCCCCCCATCCCCCTGATATTATACACGACGGCAAATTGATCAACGTGAGAATACCTCTTTTTAGCCGCTTGGTGCTTGACAGTATTTCACCAATTAAAAGGCAGTCTTATTCACGTCATAAGTTTGTAAAAAAAAATAATTGTACATGTGGGTAAAAATATGTATTTCAATAGTGTATTTAAAAACACATCGTTTATACTTTATACTTTTTTAAAAAGTAATAATTAAAATTAAAATGTTTTGATCGCCGTCTGTTTTTCTGGATCGGAAAAGATTTTACGATATTCCGAGATCCATGAACAACAGATTTATGTGAAAAAAGAATTTTTTGCGTTCATGGGGACAACTCAAAAACATAATGACTGAAGTAGTCTGAAAATCCCATGTTATTCAAATGAAAAACAAAACGAGCTTATAGGCACGTCTTCTAATTGGACTACAGCGCTCCGTTTTCGCACACATTTTTTTAAATTTATTTCAAACGTGTCTAGGGGGCGCACTTATCGGAATTCGTCAACACCCCAAATAAGGACCACCCTAGTAAACGTAGAAAAAAATCTTCATCGTATTCCAGTTTAGTATTTCTTCATTTTTCTACCGGCGCTTAGTCTTCACTATAAACAATTTTTTTATTGATCCTTCACATGATCGTTGTGAACAATCCATGATGTACAAATTATGACGGACTGTAATAACTATCCCTAGAAATATATTCCCATACAAAATTACAGAAAAGTTTGCATCCACACACATAATATATATATATAAAGTCTGAAAAATGATTCTTGAAAAAACTGCATTTTATCAATTTACCCGATTCAACCCGACTGGTGTGAGATTTGGGTTATATTTTGGAATTATTCCCAATTTGTTTTGTTCAATTTGATTTTTTTAACAGCAACGAAGTGACATAATTACATCTGTTGAGGAATGACTCTGAAGTTTGCAACGTTGAGATTCAACGAAAAACATTGTTTCCATTAATTATTTATTGAATTTTGAAAATCGTGGCCATTTTGTGTCTTGATTGAGTTTTTGGGACTCGAGAGACGATCGTTTTATTATCCGGGCCAAATATTGATTAATAATTATGAGCTCTGCTGAAGAAAAAACAGAATTTTGTTGCATTCCAACGATGCAAACTTTCAACATCATGTCGAACAATCATTTTGCAACTGAAGTGATTGAAGTAACAATTTTTCTGAGTCTACGTAGCCTCACATTTCATCACACAACTTCTGGACATTCTCAATTACTAGTTTGCGCTCCTCCTCGGCAGCTCTCTGACAACCTTCTTTCGCATATTCTTCAATCGCTGGTCCAAGTTCTCGTTCGTACCGCTTGAACAAATTGTCAGTTATGGGAGGTACGTTCAAACAAGCTAAGAGCTTGGTCAAAGCGGTGGAACCAATGCCAGCGTGAACAGCTCCTGTTTATGACAATAAGAAAGTTTTATTAAAAATAAAAAATCTAAAAAAAATATATGGAATTCAATTATGAAATTAATACACTTACCGAGGACAATTTTCGTGTTCACGTCTGACAATTTGCTATTATTTTTCGAAGTGTGCATTTTACCCGTTAAAACGGATGTATTCACACAACAAATTTCGCAAGAGACCGTCAAACAAGAGTTGAGCCCGAGACGTGTTTCCTTCACTATATTTTCCAATGAAAGAACTTTGGAACATTTGCAGCACCGAAGATTCTTGCCGAGTTCTATCAGCTCGACAATACGTCTCCCATGACACGGGATAACCTCCAAATTTTCCCGATCGGTTCGTGGTTGTGGTGTTCGCGCTTGTAACGAAGCCGCTAGGGCTTTCATTTTTTTTGCCAGCACTTTTTTTTTAATGAACCTCCCCCTTTGTCGCGTCCGATCTGACATTTTTCTTATAATCTCCTCGTTTATCTCTCGAAAGATTCAACTTCGGCACGTGAATATCCGTAGGTGTATATGAATATGACAGCTGACGCGCAACGTTGCCACGATCGTCGTTCTAACACGCACACATAAGAATGCGTCGTCTGTATAGGCGACCTTTTCTGTGTGTTGGGGCATAGCTCGGATAGTTCCGTCAAAAAGTTTACTCGCAATGTCAGATCGAAAATACTTTTAGAATAAATTTTACGAAAGCAAATGATATCTGTACTATGTATACTGGCACCGAGTACGTATATATGAGCTTTGCAAAGTTGTTGATTACGATCCGAACGAATTATCAACCTTTTTAATATGCAAACGGTCGGTAACTTTTGGTTGGGGCTGTCGCAGGGGATCGACCTTAAACCGGATCCTGGCAGGATCGCCAAATTTGTCATGCAAATATTGCGCAACGATTATATAGGTATTTATATGTTTATTCAAACAGAGAATTGAATGATGATTGATAACAAAAAATGGTAAAAGGAAGTGTTAACGTTATATTATATTAAATTAGACGTGCGTTACGCCTGGAAGCAGTATTGAGACTGCTCACACGGCCTCTCGCCGGGCTCGGCAACAGTGCATATGAAGTGCATAATCGCGTAATTTGAGCACTGCTGCCGATAAGAAAGCCAAGCGCATAAGGCGGGCTACGCTGCATGATAAATTTTGTATTCATCTAAATAATCCCCGGCATGTTCCTACGAGAGGATATAAACTGTAACATTTCATTAGAAATGTTCCAGCTCCATCACAAGCTCATCGGCGCGGTCGCGATCGAGCTGATTGTGTGTGAGGCGCGTACGCCATGAGCTTATTCGTACGCGTGCGCGCAGTGATATCAGCTTGAAAACAGCGCGCCCCGCCGCGGTTAACGAGATGAATTTTTACGAGCAATGCGAGATTTTTTCACAATTTTTCATGCATAGGGTTCAAGCGTGGTACCAACCTTTATACAGTTTGGCGGGACACATACAAAAGAGTATCTGATGGGTTGGCCTGGCGTCTCGCCGGTTGGAATAACAGGCGGTTGGGGTAAGAATCCCTTCGGTGTCCTCTGTCTGTCCGTCTATTTGTTTGTCTGTCTATATATCTGTCGCTCAAACGCGCGCGTGGCTTGCCGTCCGGGTGTCTGTACTACCGCAGGGTGAGAAGACGGAAGCTGTGGTGTGCAACTGCTCGGAGTCTGGGATCTTCGTCATCATCCAGTGCGATAACCGTAGGGCAGCGTATCGAAACTCGTGACGCAACAACGCCTTTTCACGTACACCGGTTTACACGTTTTGTGCTCGGAGCGCGTCACGACTGCGTGCAGTTCCGTTCGGCGAATGGCGCGAAACTCCAAGGGAATGGGTGCAGCGGCTTCTACCACCATCCGCTTGATGGCCTCGAAGTTGATTTTCGAGCTCGTTGCGTGATTCAGTGATATGCCTTTCACCTTGCAAATTTCCACCTCTTCACCATTCGGACGTTGATTGATGAAAGCATAGAATTTTGGCCCGCCCGAGACGAAAGCGCGTATAAAACTCCCACGGCCGTAAGACGCCAACTCGTCCGTCAGGTCGCCAAGAAAGTTACCCGTTGGAGGTTCATACTCGTTTGGCCTTCGGAGGTTTCGGGTATAAATTACTGAATCGGTGTCGTAATAGAGCGCGCGCCGATCGAGCTTCTCAAGGAACGAGAAGAGCTTCAGCCGAGCCTGGGCAGTGGTGTACGAGGCAATCACGACGTTTGCCAGCGCTGACGGTTCAACGCTGTGTTGCGCGTGCGACCAACGCACGTACAACACTTCGTCGTTCACGGGCAGCAAACCGGACACCTCGACTTCAGGGTTGGTCAAAAGCTCGAGCAGCTGCTGACGCGTCTTTATAACCTCTGTTTCTACCAGATTCTCGCGTTGCCCGAACTTGCCCCAAAACGAATTTAAGCATAATTTGGAAACTGATCGCATGCCGGGATTCTTAGCAATACGGTCGCGATCTAGCCGTATACCCTCGACCCGCTCATACTCATCAAGGTAGCGCATTCGAGCCGGCTTATCCTCGCATTCAGCAGGCCAGCCGCTTGCCTCTTGCTTAATCTTGAGGAAGGTGTCGATATAGCCGGCGAAATGCCCACCTAGACGAGTAGTCGGGTCAAACGGTGTCACCGTATACGACCAGATCTCGCTTATGCTCCTGATCTTGTATCCCATTTCCACGGCTTTTTTTAATTCGATCGACACCCACGTGCCCTCGAATTCTCGCGCAGCCTCGTCATCATGTCTACACTCGTCCTGGTTCAAACTCTGACAACATGAGCGGCACAAGGCAAACATGAGTTTGTCATGCATGCGCACCGGCAAAACAGGGTGATAAAGATTGCGAGGCGGTAGAACTCGGCACTTGATGAGGCCCTCAACTCGCGTGATGTCGCAACCGCTTGACCCTGTCAAGAGCTTACACTCCTCTCCAACGTAGACCGTCGGGTGGCCAACAGGGAACCTTCCATTCTTACAGATGAACGGATACAACGAGCAAACATCGACGTATCGTATTTCCTCGTACGCGTTGCCCGTTGCATCTGTTTTCACCTCGTAGTATCGGGAAGCGTTCCCCGTTCGACCGCCGTAGAACGCATTACGCGGATTGAGTGCTTCACTCGTGGCAGTGCCAGCGATCAGCGGGTGTGTTGCCACGTACTCCCTCATCTCCTCGTTCTCCCTCAAGCTCCGATCAAACTCGCATTCCCACTGTTCCGTCACGCGGTAACCCAATTCGCGCATACGGCTGATCTTTGCACGAGTTTCCTCGTAACGCCTATCCAACGTCTCGCCGTTGACGCTACGCCTATCGCGGTTGATTCGTAAACATTTACGACAGCCGTGCCAGAAACAACCGTGAAACTCGTAGACGTGTCGCGTACCGTCGCCCGCGACATGGTATCCGTTCATTTTGCGACCCGTCTCCGGAATCCGAAACTCGCGTCCGTTTCCAGCATGCCTGATGTCAATACCCAGCTCGCGCTCTTTCACGACCAACCACTCCAGAGCCTTACGAGACTGGGCATCGGCAAGACGATAGCCACCCGGTGGCAGGATACCTATTCGCTCCGGTTGTAAAAAATTTTTACGGAACAGCACTGAACAAGCCGAGGCAATTGTCGTGCTCTCGGTAAAGGGACACACTCTGCCGCACTCCAGAAATATGTCCCTGAATGCTACGCACGCACGTCGCAGAATATCCACGTCCGACCGACAGTACGACAACAATTCCGCGTCAAAGTCGAACAGATGGTCGTTCGCTACAGCCTCGTTGTACCATGAGTAAAAGTCTGCTCGCGCATCGCTACTCATGGTATCCGGAGAGTAAAACTTCGCTGCGGGGAGCGGTCCCACGTAACCCACGTTTTCAGGGGTATTGAAAAGGTGGGGAAATACACCTTCCACGGAAGTAGTCGGTAGTCCAAAAGCCTTCGGTAGCGCCGATAATGCCATAGGCATATATGCTAAGGAATCCAGAAATCGGGTGTGACCCGTTTCGAGCATGATGATCTTACTGCCGCTTAGGATGACCTGCGGCGGGTTTCCATCCCGCTCAACCATATGCCGCAGTATGAATTGCGCGTCAACACCTTTTGCATTGTGCGCAATGCATACGATGCGGGCAAAGTCCTGAACGGGCCGAGTAGCAAAGTCTACCAACTCCTTCACCGGTTCCCTCCTGAAAACGAACTCACGTACGAGCCCGCAAGCGGAACAGCCGTTCGATATATCGGGATCGTGGATACATTGCGTACACACTTGTTGCGCTACGCACAAGTTCGGCACATGTATGTTTGTCGTCGCGTCACCGTCTACCGTCTCGCATTGCTGCGTTTCGAAATCATAAAAAATGAAGATGTAACGTTTCGGTCTTGTCGCGTCTTTCAGCGGCGTCATAAAGCAGTCGTGATTGTACGGTCTGTTGCAGCGGCATGTTGCGCAAAAACGAGTTTCACAAATGTGTGCCCTCCGCGAAAGATTTACGAATCGCTCGCAATTCCGGCATATACGCAGCGTCGCACAAACGGAACGACGCGGACTGAAGGAGCCGATCCTGCGGTGGTACTCCAGACAACCGTTACCGCGGAACACGCGTCTGCAATCGGGACACTCGATTTCGCGAGACTGGCTGTTGCACGGTGGCGATGCGAGGCACTGTGGGCACTTTACGGAACATCGGTGTTCGTACCCGTTGTTAAATTTCCTATTGCAGGGTTGACAGAAAAAGGCCCCTGCTGCCGCCGCGGTTAAATTTACAATTGGGCAATAATGCTGTTCTTCGGGATAATACAGCAGATTCAATCGGTGCCTGACATCGCCTGTTCCGTTTGCTCTCACCACGGCAGTACCGTCGTAAAATGCCGCTTCGCCGGTACCTAGCCTCCCCAACTCGTACACTGTGATGAGGAATCCCTCGCGTGCCAGATAGTTCTGGAACTGTGCGATTTCATGCACTGTGCACCCCGTTGGCGGAATCTCGACACCGGCGTTCGCAACAAGATTACGCGCTTCTGCACGCTGGAAACTGGACCTAGCGAATCTCACCATCTCGTAATGCTCGTGCAGAGCGCCACTGCGGTTCGGACCTCTCTCGGCGTGAGCCTTGGCTACAACGAGGGCACGAGGTAAACACAACCCGTCACTGTTGACAATCTGCACGACGGATTTTTTGAGTACCCCCGCGTGCGTGATCGGCTTCGGCTTTCCGCGACCCTCCGGTACTCCAACACTGTGTACCGTCACGGTGAAGACGCTGTCGACGCCAAACTCTGATGCGCTCTGGGCTACGCTGAAAACTAACTTCCAGAGGTCACTGTACCGCGAATCCCTCACCGGCCGGAACGATAACCACGCAGGACCATGATTAAAACTCTCCGCGCTAAACGTGAAACCTATGTAGTCGCTACTCCGACACTTTGCTACGGCATAAGCATGCAGGTCTCTGAACGCGTCCTCCAGCCACTTCACTAGATTAACACCCGATTCAGGGGCCGCGATCTTCATTCGCAACTCACGCCCTGTGACCGCGAATTTACAAATGAATTTCGTTGATTCACCGATAACCGTGAAACGGTTACCCAGTGAATCAGCCCCGTCATCGGGTGCCTGACTTGACTCCTTCTCGCTCGCGGCTTCACTCTCCAGCCCCGATTCTCTCCCCATGTTTCCAGAGTATGCACCCTCTGTCTCGTCGTCGTCAGCATCGTCGTCGAATTCAAACGTCACGTCGGAAGCTGTCTGTGTCTCGTCATCGTCATCGGCATCGTCATCGTCTGACTCTAATGTCACGTCAGAATCGTAATTCGGAGCCCTCCGGGCCCTACCCCCGCCGATCTGTATGCCCGAGGTACTGGCGCCCTTGTTCACGCGAAACGGTCCAACAGTTTGCATAAGACCCCCTGTTGTACATATAAAACAAAAATAAGACTAAACCCCATGGTAAAGCGTCGTTAATCCGCAAGTATAGTTGAATTTCGCGGATTCACTAGAGACGCACACCCTAGAGTACCCGCGTGATTAGCTCCCCTAAAAAATATCCTCGTCCATCGCCGGCGGAGTATAACTCATCTGAGTGAATATTCCACTCTCGGGTGTCCGCGGCCACGAGAATATTATCGCCTCATCCATTGGGGATATGGAATAATTGTCTCCTTCTTCTTCTGCTACCGCCGGCTCATGAGCATCGACCGGATCTAATTACCCGCCCCCACCAGAGAAGAAATTGCTCGTGAGTTCATATCAAAATACCTAGTCTGCATTTTTTGTTTTCAAACTTTTTCTATATACCTTGAATTTCCAACACTCCTGACGGACCTGGACGTGACAACACTAAGGTCGACGCCTGTGATGAATCGATTTCTGCAACGGACACAATAACCTTCAGTACACGCGTGAAAGAAGAATTCTAGAACTCTTGGAACACCGCTCACGCACAACGTATTTACACACGGGTACTCCATGATATACGGCATATCGTACAGACAAATCATCTGGACTTACCGTCACGAGCTCCGACAGAAATCGACTCCTCGGCGGTCCTATCGTTCACCATCGTCTCATTCACCCCTGCCTCTCCCGCAATCGCCAACTCCTCGCAGGCAACACAGCCCTCGAGAAGAGCTGCCTCGTTCTCGCTGGTATCATCCAATATGAATTCTAACACAAGGAAATTTTGATATACCACTCGCGCACAACGTATTTATACGCGACAACTCCCTGCTACGTCACAGCGTACGGACAATCATCCGGACTTACCGTCACGAGCGGTAGAAACCGGCTCCTCGGTGGGCCTCCCCAGCGCTACTCCTTGCGACGCAATCGTCTCATCGGCGACGTCGACGACGATATCGCATAGAGCCGCCTCATTCTCCGCGGAGTCCTCCAGCATCGCGCGGAATTCTAACGGTTGGAAAACTTGATCTAAATTTTTCCATATTACATATTTTCTTTTATCTTTTTACCCCACTCTGAAGATCCGGTAATTCAAACTCCACACAAACGTACACTGCGCACAACACAAATAACAACTTACCGTTTCGCTCGTTGTACTCAGCCATCAGCGCCCGAACAACGGCAAAGCGGGTGGCACCCCGCTGACGAATTACACTCGCGGCTACACTGAGGCACTCGTAACCCCGCAACGCACCGGTGCTGTGGAGGTGCGCCAGGGCCCGTGCCCCGCAGACCGCCAGAAGCTCTCGCAAATGCCGAAGCAATTCCGCATGTGACATGCGGAACAACAGCTCCCGACGGAAAACAGGGCACACCCGCACAAGACTCGCGTTAGCCCTCCTAGCCTGGCTAGCTGCCTTCACCACTGCGTAACGGAGATCGTTAATTGATTGCATTATTTTGAAGATTTTAAAAATATGGCAATAATTGAAACAGAATCGTTGTTTTCGCCAACACTGCGATTTTCTAACTGAGAAGATCTCCGGGCCCACAACTATTTATAAGTTCAACAGGTTGGGTTTTGTTTAGGCCAAATGCTATTACAATACGTTGCCACGCCGCTTCTTGAGCTAAGTATACGAAATTTTACTATGGTCCGCTAGCGTAAACCTTCCGCGGCGGTTCGCGGTGAGACACCCGCAGCCAGGGTGAAAATAAACCAAAGCCATCCGGACCCAACGCGGAGGCTGCCTGCTACATATGGCAAAACAAATCTATTGACAGCGATAATCATGGTTTTCTCATAATTAAACAAAGTTGTACAGCTGACGTCATTTATCCTGTTGAAAAACTTGCATGCTCTAAAGTCTACTTTGATTAACGGGAGAACGGGTATTCATCCAGACATATGAAATTTAGAGATAAAATAGAAAACGATCCGATGGATTCACTCGCAATTCCTACCTCAAATCGTGGAGCTGATTCGACGGTTGGTAACGGATAGAAACAAGTGTATTTGAGAATAATGTTAATACTCTTCTTATGCGACGTCTATGTATACCGCCATCGATAAACTGCAACTGTTTGTACCACCCTCAGAATAGGAAACGAGTTATAAACCTAATGCATACTGGACCTATGGAGATTGTAGACTCATCATGAGACATCAAAATGATACAGCCGATGAGACCCCCTTTTGTATTCCTTCGTCCACTGAGGCATAACAATCAACATACCGTAAGAGCGTACGTTGGAAAAGCCGGGACCAGCCTACCGTCCGACGCAAGGCCCAAACATTGCAAGTATAACACGGTCCATGCTGTATACACCCACAGCTCTTCCCATCATCTTTCTTCTGTTACAATGATTACGTATACGTCCCTCGATAGACTGCAACTGTTTGCACCAGCCTCAGAAACGGAAACGAGATATAAACCTAATGCAGGCCTACGGAGATTGTAGACTCATCTTGCGAATACGAAATGATACACCCGGTGAGGCCCCCTTCGTATTCCCGCGACGACCACTAAGGCATAACAAACAACATATCCTATGGCTGTACGTTGGAAAAGCGGGGACCAGGCTACCGTCCGACGCAAGGCCCAAACATTGCAAGTATAACACGGACCATGCTGTATACACCCACAGCTCTTCCCATCATCTTTCTTCTGTTACAATGATTACGTATACGTCCCTCGATAGACTGCAACTGTTTGCACCAGCCTCAGAAACGGAAACGAGATATAAACCTAATGCAGACCTACGGAGATTGTAGACTCATCTTGCGACAACGAAATGACACACCCGGTGAGGCCCCTTTGTATTTCCTCGTCGACCACTAAGGCATAACAAACAACATATCCTATGGCTGTACGTTGGAAACGCGGGGACCAGGCTACCGTCCGGCGCAAGGCCCAAACATTACGGGTATAATACGGTCCATGCTGTACACAACCACAACTCTTCTCATCATCTTTTCTGTTACAATGATTACATATACATCCCTTGATAGACTGCAACTGTTTGCACCAGCCTCAGAAACGGAAACGAGATATAAACCTAATGCAGACCTACGGAGATTGTAGACTCATCTTGCGACAACGAAATGATACAGCCGGTGAGGCCCCTTTGTATTTCCTCGTCGACCACTAAGCCATAACAAACAACATACCCTAAGGCTGTACGTCGGAAAAGCGCGGGCCAGCCTACGAGCCGTCACAAGTCCCAAACATTACGTGTATAACATGAACCATGCTGTATACGCCCGTAACCCTTCCCATTATTTTCTTCTCTTGCAATGTCTACGTATACATACCTCGATAGACTGCAACTGTTTGCACCGACCATAGCACCGAATTCGAGCTGTAAACCTGATGCAAGTTTGATACAGGCCTATCGAGATCGTTGGGTTTTCTGGCGACATATTTACATTTGTCTTACTCCCCATCGTGGAAACGAAATATAATCAACGGCGTAAGCTTGATATAGTCTGGTAAGGAACGCCTGAATCATACGAGGCATTAGAATTTCGTTAATTCTTTTTAGTCACGCTGCAAACGCCGTTTTGTAGAGTGGGGGTTACACCCTCTATATTCAAGTGAGATACAGAAGAGCGTCAGTCTTGCGACAACTACGGAAAAATCTTCACGTGAACTATGGCTACATCCAAATCTTCTGCACCAATGGGCAACGTGAATAAAATGTATAAAACATTTACGAAGGCTTTGAAAAAGACTGAGAAAAATCTGCTATTGTCGACAACGTATAGTCTAAATAATTCTTTTACTAAGAAAATAGTCATCGGTCTCGGTCTACGGCACGACGATCAGTTTGAACCGGTCATCAAACTCGTCAACAACTCCTCCGGAGGCGTGCGTCCGACACCAGCGGCCTGGTCGCGACTCGCAGATGAGTTGGACAATATCTCCGAATACCTTGATATAGAAGGATACACCGATGCCCGATGGTATTTTAATCGGATTGAGCTTGGTGGCTGCAACGTCGAATTGTCAACAGCACACGGTGAGCGAGCCGTCAGATTTGAAATACCTACGGAATCCGAAGTCACCGAATCAGAAGATAAGGAATCAGACTGCCCAGACACGGCCACCCAGGATGAGAACTTTCAGTCACCCGCCAAACGCCAGAAAGTGTATCAACCCACCATTGTAATGCAGAAATCCACATTCAACGGACTTAAAGCTATATTTGTGTGTGTCGACGAACGGCTACGAAGGCTTCAGCGTTTAGCCCATTCGGTAAACGAGTGCAAGAAATCATACGTCGCATACATAGCCGAGAAAGTGAATCTGACGCAGCTCAAGGAACCGAGTCTTCATCGCATCAGGCAAATAGCGGAGAAGGAATACGGCGCTGTCCTAGAACACATTGCGTCGTCAGCGAATCCTGCCTTTGCCGAGAATTACCTCAGTATTGTTCTCCTTGAAATTACCCGGCTGTTTCCATCATACCTCGCTGCTGAAATCAAGCAGGCCATCGAAACTGAGGACAAAGCCTTAGCCAGCCTCTGAACAAACTATTTCGACACTACCATCATTAAGCATCGGGATAACCTCCTGTCCGCTATTTCGCAATGAAGACCAAAGGCACCGTACAACTCGAAATTAATCAAGAGGAAATATCAGACGTATGTGTTACCCTGAGAATTTTTTCGTGCGAAGAGACTCGGATCAACACGGCTACACCCCGCCAAGCGAACGCAGATGCTGTAGATGAACCATTGTACGTGCCCGAAGAACAGCCTTATCCATGGGTGGTACTGTCTATACTCGTGATTGCTATAATTATTATAAGTATAGTAGTGATGTGGGGCGCTGTAACTATAACAAATAAAAACATCCTGCTCCAACAACAAGCAAACAAATAGTAATAACCATGTACGTATTTGCACCTGTGTTAACCGAATAAACCTGCGAGGATGGGATTTGATGTTTCTACGCAATCCACCATTAAGTTCTGTTTCCTCACCCACCCACCCTGATCCTCGTACATCTAAGTATGCCTATAGTCTTGCATTAAGAAAGAGAGAGAGAGAGAGTGACCATGTCTATATTTTCCAAGCGCACGTAAACCTTAGGATAAACACTGACGGCTGGGTAAGGTCAGTGACACGAGCACCCGACACGAGAGCAGGGATGGAGAAAGAACGAGAGCCAGGGTGGAGGACCTGTAACCCCAAACGTTCAAGTCCCAAAGTTCGCTTCGTGAACGGAGGTAGTGGAGCCAGATGGGTAGGTGGCCCCAGAATCGGCCGCACGGCCAGGGGCACCAGGGTAAGGGGATCGTCCCATGGTCAGGGTGCACAGGCCCAGAGGCCATCCCGTAGAGTCCGGAATCTGATTCGCGGTCAACGGTACCCGGGGTAAGGGGTCGTTACACGATATTCACCACGTGGCGAGGGGGTCGCGGGCGAAGGGCTGACGAGCCGCGGAACTTCGAGGCGGAAAAACCGCTCCTTGGTAAGGGGTTGCGGGAAAGGGGTGGTCGTCCGGAGAAGCTTCTAGAATAAAATACCTCCTAGACGAGGGGCTGCGGGGGAAGGGGAAGGGGCCCCAAAATTCGCTCCGTGGCGAGGGGCGGCGGGGGAAGGGGATGGCGTCCCAAAATTTGCTCCTTGGCGAGGGACGGCGGGGGAAGGGGATGGCGTCCCAAAATTCGCTTCGGGCGAGGGGCGGCGGGGGAAGGGGATGGCGTCCCAAAATTCGCTCCTAGGCGAGGGGCGGCGGGGGAAGGGGATGGCGTCCCAAAGTCACTCCTAGGCGAGGGGCGGCGGGGGAAGGGGATGGCGTCCCAAAGTCACTCCTAGGCGAGGGGCGGCGGGGGAAGGGGAAGGCGCCCCAAAGTCACTCCTAGGCGAGGGGCTGGCGCCGGAGAGGGGTGCGAGGGGGGTTTGTTGTGACGCCCCAAAGTGCCCCTATACTACTATCATATTTCTTAAATTAAAAAATGATAGGTTTTCGAAATTGAAAAATATGAAATTGAATAACTAATCATTTATCTGTCTGTATGTTTTCTTCACACTTTTCAACAAGTTCTAATCCATTGTATAAATGTTCCAAATTACAATCCATAAAGGACATTGAATGGCATTTTTTTAATGGATAACATTTCTATTTCAATCATTATGTGAGCGAGTAATCAACAAATATATAGAAATTTTCCAATAATGATATTTATTTCTAAAAAATTTGATCAGTGTGAAAAATTTTTTTTTTTTTAAATTCTTTTTTTTTTCAAAAGTGAATTAAAAATTATAATATATATGGATAAAATATGTGATATTCAATACTGGTGTTTGGTGAGAGTAGGAACGGATAAACTGTTCGTTGTAACAATTAACGTATATTACAGAGTAATCAAGTAAAGATAAAGGTACAAAATAAAACGTTGTAATACAATAGGTGCGTGGAATAAATATACACGTGCTCAATACAATACACTCAGTTACTGAGTCCCGTCTAATCCAAGACGACCCGGTCAGTTTTGACTCACTCGACAGACTACCTCTATCGTTCGCTTACAGTCGTTTATTACCCATGTATAAGTGACATCTATACTTTCACACGCATTGTACATTTGTATATTTCTCATGATCTTCGCATATATGAACAATATGAATGATAAATTTATTTAACCATTTTTTTCTTTCAACAATTTTGTATATATATGAATTATCCACTGATATAATTAAATACAAATGAGGGCAATTGAATCAAATAAATCAGTGATAATCAAAAGAATTCATTTCAATAAATCATTTTTTTTGAATTCAAGAATAATTAATTTTGAAAAATTGAAAATATGAAATTAAATAACTAATCATACATCTATCCGTAAGTTTTCTACAGACTTTTCAATAAGTTCTAATCCATTGTACAAATGTTCCAAATTACAATCCATAAGGGACATTGAATGGCATTTTTTTAATAAATACTATTTTTATTCAAATTCATATGTGAGCGAATAATTGAAAAATACAAAGAATTCTTCTAATTATTATATTCATTTTCAAAAAATTTAATTCATGTGAAAGTTTTTTTCTTCTTTAATTTCCTTCCTTTTAAAAGTGAATTGGAAATCATAATATATATGAATAAAATATGAATAATGAATTTATTTATCATTCAATTTATTTAATCAATTACATATATACAAATTATACAATAATATTATCGATTAGAAATGTATGCGAATAAATTTAATGATTCAATGATATAAAAAGAAATAATAAAAATGAATCATATTTCCTAAATTAAAAAATAATCAGATTTTGAAAATTAAAATTATCGGATAGAATAACTGATTATTCATCTGTCTGTGTGTTTCCTTTAGACGTTTCAATACGTTCTGATCCATTGTATAAATGTTCCGAATTGCAATCCATAAAGGACATTGGATTGCATTTTTTCAATGAATAATATTTTTATCTTAATTGATACGTAAACGAGTCATCAAAAAATATATAGAATTTTATTCATGAATGTGTTTATTTTCAAAAAATTTAATGAATTTGAGAATTTTTTTATTTTATGAAATTTTCCTTTTTTTGAAATTGAATTGAAAATTATAATATATATAAATAAAATATAAAAAACAAATTTGTTCATCATTTTCTTTTATTTAATCAATTATATATATATATACAAACTTTGCATTAAGATAATTCAATATGAATGGTGGTAATTAAATTGAATAATTCAATGATATAAAAAATAATGAATTTGAATGAATTATATTTCTCAAATTCACAAGTAATTTGTTTTTCAAAATTAAAAATATGAACTAGAATAACTGATTATTCATCTGTCTGTGTGTTTTCTTGAGACGTTTCAAAAAGTTCCAATCCATTGTGTGAATGTTTCAAATTACAGTCCATAAAGGACATTGGATAGCATTTTTTCAATGAATAATATTTTTATTCTAATTAATATGTAAGCAAATAATCAAAAAATATATAAGATTTTTTTCATATTTGCATTTATTTTCAAAAAAATTTATAAATTTGAGAATTTTTTCATATTATGAAATTTTCCTTTTCATGAAATTGAATTGGAAATTAGAATATATATAAATAGAATCTGAATGATGAATTTATTTATCATTTTCTTTCATTTAATCAATTATATATATATACAAACTTTACATTAGGATGATTCAATATGAATGGTGGAAATTAAATTGAATAATTTAACGATATAAAAAATTATAAATTCAAATAAATCATATTTCTCAAATTAAAAAATTATCCGTTTTTCGAAATTAAAAATATGAAATTAAGTGACTAATCATTTATCTATCTGTACGTTTTCTTCAGACTTTTCGATAAGTTCCAATGCATTGTATAAATGTTCCAAACTCCAATCCATGAAGTACATCAAATGGCATTTTTTTAATGAATCATTTTTTCATTTCAATTGATATGTGATCAAATAATCAAAAACTACATAGAATTTTTTTGATAACTATGTTACCTCTGAAAAATTTATTTGTTGTAAGAATTTTTTTTTAGAAAAATTTTTTTTTTTCGAAACTGAATTCAAAATTACAATATATTGTAACGTTTTAGGGCGTTACGTTAATAAAATATGGATCCGCGAGTTTACTTATTAAGTCGAAGAAATCAAGAGCGTGAATAACAAGCCAAAATCAAAGGCGAAATTAAAATGTTGTGAAAAGCTTTTAATGCGTAATACGTGTTTCTTGTTTAAAGTCTGAAATAAGACTGTTTTTACAATAATATCGGTTGGCGCAGCAACCTTATTCTTTTTAAAGACATAAGAGGTTTATAAACGTCTTTTATTTATGCTGACTACTAGATCATTAAAGAGGGGGCAAAAGGGTGATTTCACCCTTTGTAACACTACTCCCCCCCGAGGAAAAGAGTCGTTCCGACTCGGGAAAGATAAAACAATTTCAAAAATAGTCTAGTAGTCAGTGCTCAAAGGTGAGTTGGAGCTGTGGCTCTAAAAATTTAAGAACTCCCTTTTTTACTATCTGGCATTTGCCCACAGTCTCAAGGTAAACCACAGAAAACCTTGAGCAGATAGTTGAGCGTTAAATAATCTCAAAAATTTATGTGCCATGTTTTATAAAGGTCAGTGTCAATGAGTGTTATGTGGCTTCATGAATTCAAAGTTAACAGCAACGGTCCAGATCGATGTCGAAAAGAAATCCAATCCTCTTCATGAAGGATTGTCCAAACGAAACAGGTTCGGGTGAAAACATCGAGGCGGGAACCGAAAATTCCAGGACCCAACAGGATAAAAAAAAAAAACAGACTCCTTTTCACAGGAAATAGGGAAATAGATGGGTGACTGATCCTAATCTTCTTTAGAAATAGTTCACCCTAGAGTTTTGGAAGGACAAATGTGAGTGATGGTATAACAATTCAAATTCACTAAGTGAATTTGGGAGAATACTTGAATAAAGTAAATTGAATATGTATTCAAAAGAAAAGAAACGATCTTATCTGATTCTTTTCTGCGTATTTCTTCAAAATAAGGCCACCAGTCATCCTCAGGAATCGGGGAAAAATTGGATGGGAAAAGGCTGTGTCAAGTAACCTGAAAAAGTACTCACAAAAACTGACACTTAAGGTTAATAAAATGTGAAAATCAAGCAATCGCTCATCGACCTCGAAAAATAATCGTGGCTCTTTTCACATTAATAAACCAAAGCCTATTCGACACAAAACTCGATTCCAAAAAAGAAGTTTCTAGAAAGAAACAACCGAAGAAAACAAATCTCAAATTGATTAGCAACGCAGAAATAACAAATCATTACAAGAAAAGTAGTCATTGAAGACAATCCTTATACAATTCCGCCGAACCACTCAAGAGCACACAACATGAACCCGAACTCAAAAGAACATATTTCCCTAAATGCGGGAGCATTATCACGCAAATGTCTCCCGGGTAATATCGAAGATCTCTCAGAAAAAGAAATCTGTGATTTTCTTGATTCAAAATGGGAAGAAATGTCATGTGGCAAGTTAGAAGGATTTCAAGAGAAAGGCAGAATGGATTATTCTTGCGAATCTTGCTTCATCCTCCAGTAAGTTCATCATATCGAATAACACAAATAAATTATAAAAAACATAAAAACATTTTTTTTTAAACAGCTCAGAACCCAAATTACTGGACCATATAATATCCTTTCACCTCACATTCTACGAAGAAAAGGCTAAATGTTGGATCTGTGGCCAAAGTCTGTTCATTGCAAAAAGAGGGACGAGTGGGTGCAATGAATGCGAAAAAGTGAAAGAGGAAATTAAAAAAATTAAAAATGTTACTCGTTACTTTCTTTTTTAATTACATTGATTGTTGAAATTAGAATAAAGTTTCTTATTGAATAAATCCCTTAAACCCCAAACAAGAAATTTCTCTAGCCTTGTCCGTGTGTCATTGCAAAACAAAAACTAGAATGAACTTGGCCGGCTGTGGATTCTGCATTGATAACCAAAACAGGAGCCGATAAAGAAGAAAAGGTTTGTTTTACTAGCCAATCTTCATGAACCTCATGGATAGTTCTGAGTAGCTCTGAAGAAATATTCGATTCTTCCTCACGAGAACGGGAACTAACTCGAACAAAAGAAGTTTCTGGGGAAACTCGCAAATAAACAATCAAATCTACTCTGAGCTCAGACGAGCGAATGAGAAGATCAAAATTTTTTGTCAATAAATGAGATTCGAAGTCGCGAAAATTACCTAACCTTCGACGAGCTTCTACAAAACAATTGCTACTGAATATCGATCTTTCCATCACCTTTACAGGCAATGAAGTCGTCTGCAGATGTCTATCTAACATAACCATTTGAGCGAAATGCTGAAAATAATAGCAATAACGATCTGGGTTCTGATACATCAAATCTAAAAGATTAATTCCAGCTACATTTCGATATTCTTCAAGAGGTTCTAAAAGTGTACAGACCTGGCGATCTGCTAAAAACCTCTTGGTGAAAGTTGTTTTTCCGCATCCGATATTTCCTTCTATAATAATCGTGAGCGGTCGAGTTTTACTCAAATGAATTCCGAAAGGTGAATTCTTCTCCCAATCGATGACCGACTGTAAAGAAGATCAAGTCGATCACAGTCGTCAAGGGTGTTCGTTTGAAGATCTAACCTCGAAGGATGTCCCTGGTCTTGGAGAAATTGTTCCAGGTTGATCCTCTTCAAAAGGAGCAAGACGATCCAAGTGAACCACTTTCTGACGCGAATGAGGAGATCTTCGGATTCTATAAACAACATCATTTATCCGGTTAACCACTAAGTAAGGGCCTTCCCAATTTCTTTGTAGTTTTGGACATCGTCCTTTCTGTCTTCGAGGTTGAAAGAGCCAGACAGAATCTCCAGGATTAAATTTTAAATCTCTGGCTCGAATATCATAACGAGTTTTCAATTTATCTGAAGCCATAGAAATTCTATTCCTAGCAAAGTGATGAATTTCTTCTAAACGTTGTTGTAATAAAAAGGCATAATCTGTTTGATGCTGTCTTTGCACAGGAACAGGGCCTTTCTCTAAATCTGACGGAAGTCGAAGATTTCTTCCAGTAAGCATGAGGGCTGGCGTCTGTTTCGTCGTCTCATGAATCGCAGATCTGTAAGATAAGAGGAAGAAAGGGATCCAGGAGTCCCAGTCTCTTTGATTCTGTTCGACGAAGGACGACAAATATTGTAGCAAAGTCCGATTTAGACGCTCTATCATGCCGTCAGATTGTGGATGCAAAGGAGTTGTACGAGTTTTTCTAACCCCTAAAATCTGAGTAACCTCTTTAATTAAGGTTGACTCAAAATTTCGGCCTTGATCGGTATGAAGTTCTAGAGGAACTCCGTGTCTACAAATAAATTCTTTAACGAATGCCTGTGCTACAGTAGAGGCTTCTTGATCAGCGAGAGGAACCACTTCAGGCCACTTAGTAAAATAATCAGCAATAACCAAAGCATATTTATTTCCAGAATGGGTTATCGGGAGAGGTCCAAGAATATCCATTGCTATCCTTTCAAATGGAGCTCCCACGTTGTAAATTTGAAGAGAGCTTTGTCCCTTCGCTCGAGGTCTTTTCTTTGCCGTGCAGATTCGACATCTTCGACACCAATCTTCAACGTCCATCCGACAACGGGGCCAAAAGTAGAAGTTGCGAATTCTGCCCAGAGTTTTATTTGAAGCGAAATGTCCGCCTGCAGGAGAATCATGATAAAGAGCAAGAATCTCTGGAACTCGTGACCTGGGAACCAAAAGTTGCCACCTGATTTCTTTCAAGTCTGCAGATTCCCATTTTCGGTATAAAATTCCATCAATTAAAAGAATAGAGTCCCATTAAGCCCAATAAATTTTCAAATCTGACTCGGCTAAAGATATCTCCTGCCAGTCTGGGCGAGTTTCTGCTTCTTTCCAAGACTTCACTTGATTCAAAGTGTCGTCCTCTTGTTGCGATTTTCTCCATTCCTCCTGGTTATTTTCGAAAGAAATCTTCCGTATTATAAGAGAGGGGTCACGATTTTTCTCTAATCGTGCACACTGTTTACACTCTGGCATTTCCTCGCAGGGTCTACGAGAGAGAGCATCGGCGTTTCCATGATGAATTCCTGCTCGATGACGAATATCAAAATCGTACTGACCGAGCCTTTCTAACCATCTAGCTACCTGACCTTCGGGAGATTTAAACGAGAGTAGCCACCTGAGAGAAGCATGATCTGTACGTATCAAAAATCTCCTGCCGTACAAATAATGGTGAAAATGTACTACGGTCTTAACAACAGCTAAAAGCTCTCTACGAGTGACACAATAATTCCTCTCAGTTTTACTCAAAACTCTGCTGAAATAGCTTATCACTCTCTCTTGACCTCCCTGAATTTGTGACAGAACCCCGCCTATTCCTGAAAGAGATGCATCCGTATCTAAAATAAAAGGAATTTCGACCTCTGGGTAAGCTAAAATCGGCGAAGAAATAAGATTTTCCTTTAATTTCTTGAAAGCCTCTTCGCATTCCGGGGTCCAGTCAAAAGGAATCTTGATTCCGGTCAAATGATGGAGAGGTTTAGCTATACTAGCGAAACCTTTTACAAATCTTCTGTAATACGTACAAAGGCCTAAAAAGCTTTGAACTTGTTCTTTATTCATAGGTGTCGGCCAAGAAGAAACCTTCTCTATTTTGGATGGGTCGGTCTTCACACCTTGTGCTGAAACGATATGTCCAAGGAAGCTTACTTCTTTCTGGAATAGATGGCATTTTTTCGGGCTCATTTTCAGACCTGCTTGCTTCAGCCTAGCGAAAACTTGTCTGAGATTTTGAACTTCTTCTTCAAAGTTCTTGCCAAAAACGATTATATCGTCTAAATAAACGAGGCATATTTTGCCAGTGAGCCCATGGAGAACAGCCCCCATCATTCGTTCAAAGGTAGCCGGGGCATTACTCAAACCAAACGGCATAACCTTGAACTGCCATAATCCTCCTAAGCCCGTAACAAAAGCTGTTTTTTCTCTATCTAGAGGATCCATTTCGACCTGCCAGTATCCGCTCTGAAGATCTATGGTGCTGAACCAAGTTGCACCAGCTATCAGGTCGAGTGTCTCGTCGATTCTGGGTAGAGGGTAAGAATCTTTCTTCGTTATATCGTTCAGCTTCCTGTAATCGATACAAAATCGTTTGGATCCGTCCTTTTTGTTAACAAGGACGATTGGTGAGGCCCAGGGACTAGACGATGGTTCAATCACATCGTTCTTTAGCATGTCTTCCACAAGTTTCTTCACCTCTTCTCGGGCGTTAAGAGCGAGTCTTCGAGGAGCTTGTTTAATTGGTGAACTCTCTCCGACGTCGATCTTGTGCTTGACAGAAGTACATCGGCCCTTATCACCACTATCTTTGGCGAAAGAATCTATAAATTCTAGCAAAAGAGATTTAAATGATTCTACCTGAGCCGAATTTAACGAAATCGAAGATTTCTCAACAAGGCTCTGCAAATGTAAAGGAAAATGTTGTTGCAAATCTTCCTCCGAAAGTTCTATTTCTCGAATTCTAGGAGGGGTCCAATAAATTCCATTTTTATTTGTACAGAGAGTTATTTCGCGATTGTTTGAAACTAGTGAATTTCTCTTAGTCGAGATAACACAGTTATGAGTTGTAAGAAAGTCTATTCCCAAAATACCTTCATCCTCTATATCTGCTATAAAAACCTTATGTGGAGAGTCGATGCACCCAAAAAGGTTAATTTGGACAGTAAGCTGTCTCAAAACCGGGGTCGTCTCTCCAGTGGCTGTTTGCAGAGAAAAAGAGGGAACAATCTGGTCATCGGATTTAAAGAGATCCGATCGAACTACGGTTACTTCCGCGCCCGTGTCTATTACCCACAGACAATCGACGCCATTAACAGTACCACGCGCGTAAAGACCAGACTGTCGCAGACTTCTAATTAAAAACTGTTCTCTAAGAGGGCTTTCACTTCTAACAATCTGCGATGATTTTCGCCCTGACAAATCATCTGAAATTAGTTTTTTGAGTGAGTTCCTGTTGAAGAACTCGATTGAGGATTTGCTTCCCCTATTTCTATGTTTTTCTTACGCCAGTTATAAGAGTTTGAATTCGAGCCTTGCATCGGTTCTCTACTAATTTTTTTAATTGGGAAACAATGATTGGCGTCGTGGCCTGTTTTTTTACAAAATATACAAGCCAAGCCGGTTTGATTCGTCATGACCGCGTTCTTATTTATACGCTTGTTTTGCTGGTTTTGAAAAGAACCTCGATTTCTTTGTTTAAAATTACTATTATTATTTTTATTTTTATAATTTTGAGGTTTTGACTCCTCCGAGTGACCAAAACTTCGTCTTTCTGAGGTGTTTTCGTGCACCTCAATCCGACGAAGCTTGTTCAGCCCAAAATACTGTTTCCTCATTGCCTCCACCTCAAGGGCTTTGGCCGTTGCCTCCCGCAGAGAAGTGAGGCCCGATGTTCCAACGGCCATTTTAATTTCTGGATCACAAATTGCGTTTAGAAAGGCTTGAGTCGCTAATAAATTACGAGACGGCTCGTGATCTGGCAATGCTACACGTGAAAGCCGTTCTATATCCTGGCTAAGAGATGCGAGGTCTTCGTCTCGTCCTTGTCTCCTAGTCTGTAATTGAGCCGTGTACAGTTTCGTCAAGTGGTCATTTCCGTATTTTAACTTTAGTGCAGAACTAAGTTTTTCGTAATCGGAAATTTCTTCTTCAGACAATGCCGTTAAAACATTCAGAGCCGGCGTCCGGAGACAAGAAGCAAGGCTGTGGGCCCTCATGGCGGAGTCCCACTGATTATGTTTAGCAATTGTATTAAATTGACGTTCATACTCCGCCCATGGAATCTTTCCATCAAAAATTGGCGGTTTCAAAGGACAAAAGGGTTTCTCATTAATCTGAGAAGTAACCCCAGGAAGTCTCGAATTATTTAATTGACTCAAATTAGAGTATTGAGGCCGAACCTGAGACAGAGGCTCGGAAAAATCAACCTCATTGTTTACTCTATTTCTACAAACTGGGGATTCAACTACTCCCCTAGTAAAAGGCACAGACCTTGAATCTCGAACATCCTGGATTCGTCCTGGATGTCGGATCTCTTGAACAACGGGAACAGGAACAGGCGAGGGAACAGGAGTAGCGACTCTAGAACTCTGTGGTGTAACAGCCGGTCCTCCAGTACCACTCATTTGATGAACGGATTGAAGGGCCGCCACAGTCGTCCGAAGAAGATCCTGAAGATTAGTTTCTAAACGCTCTCGAGCCTCCCCAGTCGTCCGAAGAAGGTCCTGAAGATTAGCTTCTGAACGCTCTCGAGCCTCCTCTTCTCGCCTCCGTTGTTCCTGTTGCTCTTGAAGCAGCTGGATTAGTTGTTGCTGTTGTTGAGCAGCAACTTCTTGTTGTTGTCTTGCCGCTTCTTGTTGTTGTCTTATAATCTCTAGTAGGTCGACTTGTGAGACTGAGACCATCGTAGGGACAGGTAAAGAGTCCACTGAAGGTGCACAAATTGTCTCGGGAACCCGCGGATTTTCGGTGATGGAATGTTCTTCTCCGCCACTTTCCCGACGACGAGAGCGCGTCAAACGACTGCTACTCATTGTTTATTACACGCACTGAATCGACTTAATTAACAAGAACTCAAGATCCTGCTTCTGACACCAAATGTAACGTTTTAGGGCGTTACGTTAATAAAATATGGATCCGCGAGTTTACTTATTAAGTCGAAGAAATCAAGAGCGTGAATAACAAGCCAAAATCAAAGGCGAAATTAAAATGTTGTGAAAAGCTTTTAATGCGTAATACGTGTTTCTTGTTGAAAGTCTGAAATAAGACTGTTTTTACAATAATATCGGTTGGCGCAGCAACCTTATTCTTTTTAAAGACATAAGAGGTTTATAAACGTCTTTTATCTATGCTGACTACTAGATCATTAAAGAGGGGGCAAAAGGGTGATTTCACCCTTTGTAACAATATATATAAGTAAACTATGAATAATAAATTTATCGATTATTTGTTTTATTCAATTAATTATATATAGAAACAAATTATAGATTATTAGAATAGAATATAAATGGAGGCAATTAAATTTAATAATTTGATGATACAAAAAATAATAAATTCAAATTAATCATTTTTCTTGAATTGATGAATAATCAATTTCCAATAATTGAAAATATGAAATTAAATGACTAATCATTCAACTATCTGTATGTTTTCGTTGAACATTTTAATAAGTTATAATACGTTGTATGAATGTTACCAATTACAATCACTAAAGTACATTATTTGGCATTTTATGATTAAATAATATTTTTATCATAATTGATGTGTGAGCGAATGATGAAAAAATATATAGGATTTTTTTAATAATTATAGTTATTTGTGAGAAATTCGAGTAAACTGAAAATTTTTATTTTAACATTTACCTCATTTTAGAAGTAAACTAACAATTATTATATATATAGAAAAAATACAAATAATCAATTGATTAATGATTTTTTTTATTAAATTAATTATATATATATATACAAATGATACATTAATACAATTCGATATAAATGGAGGCAACTGAATTAAATAATTCAATGTTATGGAAAATAATTAACCTACATAATTCATTTTTCTTAAATTAAAAATTAATTACTTTGAAAAATGTAAATTGTAAAATCAAATAACTAATCATTCATCTATCTGTATGTCTCCTTTGAACTTTTCAATGAGTCCATTGTATGAATGTTCCAAATTACAATCCATAAAGTACATCAAATGGAATTTTTTTAATGAATTATATTTTTATTTCAATTGATATGTGAACGAATAATCGAAAAACACATGGGATTTTTCTAATAATTATATTTTTCTCCAAAAATTTTGATTGTTGTGAGAATTTTTTTCCAGAAAGATTCTTCCTCCTCCAAAAAAGGATTGAAAATCATAATATATATGAATAAAATATACATAATAAATTTGTTTATCATTTTTTTCATTTAATTAATTATATATATACGGATTATACATTATTATAATTGAATATAAATGGAGGCAAGTAAATTGAATAATTTGATGATATAAAAAATAATCGATTTGAATCAATTATTTTCCTTGAATTGAAGAATAATTAATTTTGGAAAATTAAAAATATAAAATTAAATAACTAATCTTGTATCTATCTGTATGTTTTCTTCAAACTTTTCAATAAGTTACAACCCATTGTATAAATGTTCCAAATTATAATCCATAAAGTACATTAAATGGCATTTTTTGATTGAATGATATTATTATAATAATTAATGTGTGAGCGATTAATGAAAAAATGTGACTGAATTTCTTAACAATTATAGTCATTTGTGAGAAATTTAATTACTGTAAAAATTTTGTTTTCAACATTTTCATTTTTTTGGAAGTAAATTCAAATATATCATATATATGAATGTAATATGAATAATAAATTGATTTGTCATTTTTTTATTAAATTAATTATATATTTATACGTATGATACATTAATATAATTGAATATGAATGGAGAAAACTGAATTAAATAATTTAATGATATGAAAAATAATTTACTTCAATAATTAATTTTCCCGAAATTGAAGAATAATTAGCTTTGAAAAATCAAAAATATGAAATTAAATATTTAATTACATATCCATCACTGAGTTTTCTTTGAACATTTCAATCGGTTCTAATCCATTGCATATTAGTTCCAAATTACAATCTATATGCGACATTGGATGGCATTTTTTTAATGAATGTTACTTTTATTTTGCTTAATATGTGGGGCAAACAATTGAAAAATATATAGAATTTTCTTAACATTGATATTTGTTTTTGAAAATTTAATTAATGCTCAATGTTTTTTTTCCAAAATTTATTTTTCGAAAGAAAATTAAAAATTATAATATACTGTAACGTGGCGTTTCAGAATCGCCCGTCACAAGGGCACACAACCGCTATTATTTTTAGTTTACGCGTCCTCAGCAGGGTACTCCAACCGAACTCGATACAAAATAGGCAATAACTACTTTTAACTAATTCTTTTTTGTAAATTCTTTATTTCGCGCTTCGGCGCACGCTAACAAGGTATTTGGACGACGACGATTCCGACCAACGAGGGACCACTAGCTACCGCTTGCAGCTCTTGACGACTTCGCCTACCGACGGTCTCATCAGACTATACTGGCTACCTTGGTGCACCTTTATATACACCTGGGGTAGCATCCACCCGAACCTTCCGTATCGCCTCAACTGCCGGTGAACAGGGAGATAAAAATCCTCCCGACGGCCGAGGGCACCGTTCCTCGAAGAGGAACCAGCCGCCAGCTCTATCGGATGCCGTGAGGATGGCGTGAAGGGCAGACCGTAGCCTGCCATCCTCCGACTTACCGGCCTGGTGCCGGACCGACCCCAAACCACTACGTCCAGGGTGATAAAGCCATCATTCTGAGGATCGACGCTGCCTTCCTATCGGCAGGGACTAATTGCGTGGGTCGTGGTCCACGGTTTGGCCAACCGTCTGACTGCACGACCTCAAGTACAGGTAGCTAGCTACTGCCTGTACAGAAGCCGGTGGAGGTGAACAATGAGGCGTCACTCTCCACCCGGTAACTTTGGCCGAGAGGCACCCTGTGTATGCCTCTGCCAAAGAAGTCCCCGATGATAGACAGCCTGGACTGTAAAAGAAAGCGACTACAAATCGTACGAGTTGGTGTCAACGACGAAATCGCGAGCAGCACATTACACCACATCTAGCGGTAATTTTGGAAAACGTATGACCACGCAGTAACCAATATTCGCCACAGGGGGATGGCCTATTTACGGTGGGGGTCAACCGACCAATCAAAGAAGAAGAATCACCTCACGACAACCGCGAGATCGGCGAGCTGAACTACGACCTGCTATTCTACGCTCGACCTGTTAAGGAACAGCTTCGATTTTCCCATTACTCTACCGACCTTTCTACCGATTTAAGCTGCTGACACCTTTTCATATACGGGCTATTCCGCGTCAACCGGATCAGTCATCTCTCAGATATTTTTTTAATTTGGCATGTGGATTGTGTAAGGGGAGTTAGATTTTTGTGCCAAAGCGCGAATCTCATAATGCAAAATTCGATTTTTTATTAACAATAACAAATTAGACTCCCATTTTTTTCAAAAATTCATAACTTCGGCAACAAATTAGATACAATTTTTTTTTTTTTTTCAAATTACGCGGAAAGCTCCATAGAATTTAAAAAAAAATACGAAATGGTAAAAAAAAGTTGTTATCAATTGTTTATTTAACAATTAATTTTTCAAAGATTTTTAAAACAGTGACCGACACGATCAAAAAATTTTTTTAAAATTCTGACATGTTCCTTGAACTGTACTACAACCTGTGAATTAATTCCAGAGGGGTGTTTTTCTTCGTTTTCGAGTAAAAAATCATTAAAGGTGTCGATGCGCATGAAATTGCGGCGCGTCGAGTCTCTACGTAATGGCGGGCGGCCGGTTGCCGTCCACCGCTACCCCGCGGCGGCGTCGCGGCGTTATTTTAGAGTCATTTTCACGATGTAGGACATGATTGAGAAATCTGAAAAAACTACTGTACCTTCACAAGGCCTGCTCAAAGCGATAAGTGAAGTTTCAAGAATGTGTTTTTCACCGTTTTTTTATTACAGAGATTCAAAATAACAGTTACGCACCATGAGAGTGCACATAAATGATAATAATTACATAACTTGCTACTTATTTTAGTACTTATAATCACCCCCGAAGATATGTGGAAGCTGCGAAATGAACGCACTTACAATTATATATTTCATACAAATAAATCGCTTATTCTATGGATACAATCTATTAATCTTTGATCAAACTGGGCATTAAACTTAGAAATGTGAGCAAAGGTTTTCGTCATAACTTACATGGCTATCTTAGCGCATAGATTTACGGGTAAATGACTCATCAGAGGAAGAGTAAACCCTACATTCTACAGTTTTTATAGATAGAGGTAAAAATGAATGGAATCGTCGAGTGCCTTCAACCGTTATTGCTTGGTTCAATCGCGGCTTCAATAATTTTTCATGTTCTTCGTGTTCGCTGTTGCTGCAGAAGTCAAATGCGATATTTTTTAATGCACTCACACTCCATTCGAATAATTGCCTTGGAGTCAAAATAAGATTTTCATTGGGCCGCTGTAGGCTTGCACGTGCAGCAAATCTTTTCACAGTTCCACCAATGCCATCACATGGACTTTTTCCATGTGACGTTGCAAAGAAATGCCATTCAGCCTCGACATTGAAGTCGTCAAAATGATGAGTCAAATTAATGAAGTTGCTTTTATTTTTATATTGTGCACTAGCACCGTCAGTAAAATAAATCATTTTCTTGATAACTTCACTACCGAAGAACTCAAAAAGCTTACCGATTAGTTTCTTCTGAAACAGATGGACCGCGACTGTATTATGTTGTAGATTTTCTGATATGATAACGAAGCTTTTATGCTTTAAGTCCTCATTTTCAACATAATACACAACAAAAGGATGGATGGTAGCTTGATTGTTATTCCAGTGGAAGCTTTGAATTTCATCTTGAACAACAAATGCATAGTTTTCAGCAAAGTCACCCAAAACTAAGAACTCCCCTGGTTGTAGACGATGTTTTCTGTCTTTCAAATATGCACTTTGCTGTTTAGCAATGAAATCATGTTTCTTGAGGGCTATCGTCTGTTCCTTTAGCGTCTCGAGGAACGTTTCCGTTTCTTGCGTGATCGTTTCTAAAACAGATCGATCCGTATGAGTCCACCGTTTGTAGCTAATACTTTCTACGAAATTATCGTCGAATAAACTTTCCATTTCGTGTGTAACCATATCAAAACTTGGACAACTACTACAATCACCGAGATAGCACAAAGGATTTGGAGAGTCACACGATATCTGTTTTATCAAATCGTGGTACGTTCTTTTGAATGTCTGACAAATTGAGCTAACCGCCACCAACATAAGTTTCACATTCTGGTGAATTTTGCAAACACAAACTGTATGTGTTCCTGTTGGTCCAGCTAAAATACACTGCTTTGGGCGGAGTTCCGCGAATTTTGTAAATCCAATTTTATCATTCGGATGCTGTTGCTTGAACGCGGCGTAAGCTTCCTTCAGATCACACAAAACAAGTCGTTTTTGGACTTGATGTTTTGAACCATCCACATCGCGAAGAGTGACAAAATCTTTCTGACCAGGCATGATCCGACTTATTTCATCAGAACAGTAAAATTCCACTACATGAGAGACAACATCATCACAAAGAGTGCGAGATGGTCTTGGATCTGGGGAGGATCCAAATCCACGCTCACTTTGCAATATTTTAGCTTTACGAGCCATTCTATATGAACAATCAAATTGTAACTCCAATTCTCTGATGGACCAACTACGAGGAGTCATTGTGAGATATTTAATTTTGTCCGCGACACACTTCGCGTTGATAAACAATTCTTTCACATCACACAACAATTCTTGCCCGATATCATTCTCAAGAAACATTTCCACACTGCTCTGTTCACTAATTGGTGAAGGTGAAACAAGATCGTCACCACTCGCATAATTATGATTCATATCACTTACCTCGTTTTTATCAGATGGAGTAATTGTGTTGCATTTGTACAATTTTATTCGACAATCCATGCACACATATTCTCCTAGGTCCGGAAACTTTTTCCGTAATGCTGGTGTCACTGGCTTTACCAAATTTCGCACCCAATTATGGCCAACTCTTTGGAAAGGATTACAGCACCGTTTCACATCTGTTGTAGACATTGCTTTCAGAAATGAATTAATTGTGTGAAGAATGAGACGATGTATTGCACTGATCGCTACACTGGTATTCGATTGAATGTTATGCATTTTGAAATGCTCGAAATTTATACTCGTTCAGAATAGTGCTTCACCCACCCAACAACTCTTCTGATTGGTTGAATTCCACCAATGGGGCTAACATAATGAAGGTGCATTTCAATGTACCTGACTTTAGCCAAATGACCCCTTCGCGGAATCGAGGTGGTGACCCGGACTACCTGGATAATGAAGGATTTAGGTGACGCATGCACAGGTGGACGTATTCCATATCCTGGAATATAGTGCTTCACCCACCCAACGACTCTTCTAATTGCTTGAATTCCACCAATGGGGCTAACATAATGCAGGTGCAATTCAATGTACCTGACTTTAGCCAAATGACCCCTTCGCGGAATCGAGGTGGTGACCCTACCTGGACTACCTGGATAGTGAAGGATTTAGGTGACGCATGCACAGGTGCAGGTATTCCATATCCTGGAACAACACTTGACCTGTGTTCGTAATTCATGTTTGAATCATAATGCGTCATAACAAATTTCGAATCTCTGTAATAAAAAAACGGTGAAAAACACATTCTTGAAACTTCACTTATCGCTTTGAGCAGGCCTTGTGAAGGTACAGTATTTTTTTCAGATTTTTCAATCATGTCCTACATCGTGAAAATGACTCTAAAATAACGCCGCGACGCCGCCGCGGGGTAGCGGTGGACGGCAACCGGCCGCCCGCCATTACGTAGAGACTCGGCGCGCCGCAATTTCATGCGCATCGACACCTTTAATGATTTTTTACTCGAAAACGAAGAAAAACACCCCTCTGGAATTAATTCACAGGTTGTAGTACAGTTCAAGGAACATGTCAGAATTTTAAAAAAATTTTTTGATCGTGTCGGTCACTGTTTTAAAAATCTTTGAAAAATTAATTGTTAAATAAACAATTGATAACAACTTTTTTTTACCATTTCGTATTTTTTTTAAAATTCTATGGAGCTTTCCGCGTAATTTGAAAAAAAAAAAAAAATTGTATCTAATTTGTTGCCGAAGTTATGAATTTTTGAAAAAAATGGGAGTCTAATTTGTTATTGTTAATAAAAAATCGAATTTTGCATTATGAGATTCGCGCTTTGGCACAAAAATCTAACTCCCCTTACACAATCCACATGCCAAATTAAAAAAATATCTGAGAGATGACTGATCCGGTTGACGCGGAATAGCCCATACCGCTACCGTCCTACCGTCTATTCTACCGCTATCCTTTATCTTTCCAAACTCTTTTCCGTCTTTTTCCTTTCCTTCTCCGTTTTGCTATTGTACAGTATAATTTTAATTAGAATCAGTTTGTGTGCCTGAGATCAACCGTCAAGGTAAGGCTTCTGCGTTTGAGTTGTACTGTTACGAAGTTGCTCATAATCTCTATTCTTTCTCATAGTATTTATCGACTTTGCGTGAATCATGGTCGACGGTTGAAGTTGCAGTAAGCCGCCGTGTGGCTGCATGATTTCGGTCATTAATATTATATTTATTGTTTCTTGGTTGCATCGTGTGATGCCGTTTTGTGTGAATCATGGTCCACGACTTCCGTGGGGCTGCATGATTTCAGTAACTTATGATTTTCGTATCTGAGCGACCTCGTAACTGCCAAATAATTATTTCTTGTATTTATGACTTTTCTGATTATTTGTGAATCTCTATTATCTTGCTTCTGTATTTTCTATCGTATTTTGAGCCCTATTGGCTTCATATTTTATTCCATACTCTTTTTGTAATAGTAGTGTGCTTTATATTTTATTTCTGTTATCGCTTTTTATATTTTTATTTATTTTTGTGCCTATTGTATCGTACATCGAGTTCCATGGAGTACAAGCGAGCGTAGAATCACCCTTAGATATTACCGCATTTTTCTTTATTACTATTGACAATTTGATACTATTCCTGCCTGTTATTTATTTTTCCGTATTTTGTTAGATTAAGTTCTGTGAATTATTCTTTTGTATTGCGGTGTATTGTAGTGTATTTCTCTATTTTGTAAACTCTCCGAAATTCTCTCACTCTCATAATTTTGTATTTTGTATCCTCTCAAAAGTTATATTTAGGAATTCCTTACTTAATTCCTCACGTACGTAATAATTCTAAATTATCGAATCTACCGTTTCTGAATAATTCTACCGAAGGCTATTTAGTCGATCGTTTGCCGACTTGGTAAATTGTTACTGAATGTCAATCTCTCATACCGGATATAATTTATGGTGAATTTGTCGTATCATCTACCGAACTATCGATACGTTGTTTTATACCGATCGCAGTAAAGTTCTCTCGTTCTAATTGCCAGAATAATAATTTTCGTAGCGTCATTTGCAACTTGGGTAAGATCACGTCGCCCAGTGACGTGTAGTTTTAAGTCAACTCTTGCATTATATCGCATCTCTCGACCTACGTCTATTTTTCTCTGTTAGCTACCGTCTCTCGTGTTAAAGCTACCGTTTACTGCTATTCTACCGATAGTTTTGTGAACAACGATTATTTATTTTATTAACTACCGCTGTCGATACCATCTTATTTGCCTGTCTCACTCATGTAACCTTCTCGACAATATATAATCGATTAATCTGTCCATCTTCCCTTTTGCCTGGAGTTTATTCTTTATTTTGTTATTTTCTTTAATTCTGGAATTACTGTTAGCTGCCTTGATTTCCGCCACTCTACCGGGATGTACGCGATCGTACCTGTGCCTAGCCAGCCATACAACGGGTTCTCTATTCATCTCTTTTGTACGGTTTTGTGTTAATTTTATTGATTTACATTATTGTTTGAAAATCGACGCTAACGCGTCTGGCGCCCAACGTACTTATTTTGTTATAGTTTGATATTGCGGATAAGTAGAGAATCGCGCCAAAGTGTCAACGGTAAGTCCTCATCCGAGGGTAACAGAATTTAGCGTTACAATACATAAATGAAATATACATAATAAATTTATTTATCATTTTTTTTTCTTCCAATTAATTATTTATGAATATATACAAATTATACATTGTTGTAGTTGAATATAAATGAAGGCAATTGAATTGAATAATGTGATGGTATATAAAATAATCAATCTGGATTAATCATTTTTCTTGTATTCATGAATAATTAATTCTCAAAAATTAAAAATCCGAAATCAGATAACTAATCATATATCTATCTGTGTGTTCTCTTTGAACTTTTTAATCAGTTGTGATTCATTGTATGAATGTTTCAAAGTACAATCCATGAATTACATCAAATAGCATTTTTTTCAAGAATTATATTTTCATTTCAATTGATATGTAACAAATTATCAATAAATATATAGGATTCTTTTCATAATTATATTTTTCTCTAAAAAATTCAATTATTGCAAAGATATATTTCGATTAAAATTCTTCTTTTTTTAGAAGTAAATTGAAAATTATAATATATTCAAATAAAATAGATATAATAAATTTATTCATCATTTTTTTCATTTAATTAATAATATATATTTACAAATTATACATTATAATGATTGAATATAAATAGGGGCAATTGAATTGAATAATTTGATGATAATGAAAATAATTAATCCGAAATAATCTTTTTTCTGGAATTGAAGAATAATTCATTTTCAACAATTAAAAATATGAAATTGTATAACTAATCATTCATCTATCCGTATGTTTTCATCAAACTTTTCAATAAGTTATAATCCAATGTGGAAATGTTCGAAATCACGATCCATAAAGTACATTAAATGGCATTTTTCGATTGGATACTATCTTTATTATAATTAATATGTGAGCGAAAAATTGAAAAATATATAGAATTTTTCTAGTGATTATATTCATTTTCAAAAAATTTCATTAATGTGATAATTTTTTTTTCAATTCTTTTTTTTCTAAAAGTTAATTGAAAATTATAATATATACAAATATAGTATAAACGATAAATTTATCTATCATTTCATTCACTCAATCAATCATACATATTCACAAATTATACATGAATATAATTGATTATAAATGTATGCGGATGAATTTAATAATTCAATGATACAAAATAAAATAATCCAAATGAATTATATTTCTTAAATTAAAAAATAATAGGTTTTCGAAATTTAAAAATATGAAATTAAATAACTAATCATTTATCTGTCTGTATGTTTTCTTTACACTTTTCAACAAGTTCTAATCCATTGTATGAATGTTCCAAATTGCAATCCATAAAGGTCATTAAATGGCATTTTTCCAATGGATAACATTTCTATTTCAATTAAAATGTGAGCGAGTAATCAACAAATATATAGAAATTTTCCAATAATCATATTTATTTCTAATTAATTTGATTAGTGTAAGAAATTTTTTTTTTTTAGAAATTCTTTTTTTTTTCAAAAGTGAATTAAAAATTATAATATATATAGATAAAATATAAATGATAAATTAATTTTCTCATTTTTTTTATTCAACAATTTTGTATATATATAAATTACCCACTGATATAATTAAATATAAATGGGGGCAATTAAATCAAATAATTCAGTTATATTAAGAATAATTCATTTCAATAGATCATTTTCCTTGAATTCAAGAATAATTAATTTTGAAAAATTGAAAATATAAAATTAAATAACTAATCACATATCTATCCGTAAGTTTTCTTCAGACTTTTCAATAAGTTCTAATCCATTGTACTAATGTTCCAAATTACAACCCATAAGGGACATTGAATGGCATTTTTTCAATTAAAACTATTTTTATTCGAATTCATATGTGAGCGAATAATTGAAAAATACAAAGAATTCTTCTAATTATTATATTCAATTTCCCTCCTTTTACAAGTGAATTGAAAATCATGATATATATAAATAAAATGTAAATAATGAATTTATTTATCATTCAATTTATTTAATCAATTATGTATATACAAATTATACAATAATATTATCGATTAGAAATGTAGGTGAACAAATTAAATGATTCAATGACATAAAAAGAAATAATTAAAATAAATCATATTTCCTGAATTAAAAAATAATCAGATTTTGAAAATTCAAAATATCGGATAGAATAACTGATTATTCATCTGTCTGTGTATTTTCTTTAGACGTTTCAATAAGTTCTAATCCATTGTATAAATGTTCCGAATTGCAATCCATAAAGGACATTGTATGGCATTTTTTTAATGAATAATATTTTTATCTTAATTAATGCGTAAGCGAGTAATCGAAAAATATGTAGGATTTTATTCATATATGGATTTATTATCAAAAAATTTGATTAATTCGGGAATTTTTTTATTCTATGAAATTTTCCTTTCTTTGAAATTGAAGTGAAAATTATAATATATATAGATAAAATATAAATAATATATTTATTCATCATTTTCTATTATTTAATCAATTATATGTATATACAAATTTTACATTAAGATAATTCAATATGAATGGTGGCAATTGAATTGAATACTTTGATGATATAAAAAATAATGAATTTTTGATAAATCATATTTCTCAAATTAACAAATAATTTGTTTTTCAAAGATAAAAATGTGAACTAGAATAACTGATTATTCATCTGTCTGTATGTTTTCTTGAGACGTTTCAATAAGTTTTAATCCATTGTGTAAATGTTCTAAATTACAATCCATATAGGACATTGGATAGCATTTTTTCAATGAATAATAATTTTATTTTAAATAATATGTAAGCAAATTGTTACGGGGTAGATTGCGTAGGCTCCGATGAGCGGTAATCGGAGCTCACTCCACGCCCAGCCAAGGTGTTATTTGGCCATTGTAGGGTCCGTTCACGTCGACTATGCACTCGCGTGCTACTACTCCCACTGCAGGAAGTGAATGGAATAGAAAGGGATCGGTATTAAGGGAAGGTGAACGATTCAAAGTATATGGTGGTTTATTAGTGGTCAATGCAACGGAGTCGGTCAAGGGAAAAAAGGTTTGGTCTTGGTTTAGAGGGATAGGTGTCTTGCTTGAGCGCTGGGATGGATCTGCCTGGTTTTGCCGGATGTAGCAGGCAAGCTAGCCGCGAGTTACAGGAAAACCTGCTGACTCGCGAACGATAAGGGTAGACTACAGAGCGTAAAGTAACTAAGAGCGTAGGAAGGGAATATGAAGTCTGGAGGACGTAACACGCGCCCCCTTGGGGAAGAACATTCGGTGAGAGTACGAAATAGGATGTTCGGAAGGAAGCGGAATGCCATGAAACTTAGTGACTCACTTACAGAATATTACAAAGAAAGGTCTTAAAATCTAGCGCCTAGATGTTAGTGCGCGTTCAAGTGGGTTAGTATACATTTGAATAAAAAAATAATAATTTATAAGTGACATCTTATCGTACTGAATCACTTACAGAATATTACAAGAAAGAGTCTTGAAATATAGCGCCTAGATGTTAGTGCACGTTTAAGTGGGTGAGTTTACATTTGAATGAGAAAAATTTCTAAATGACATCTTATAAATGTGGTGGTATACAGGGTGTCCCTAAATTGCCTCCCACGGACTAGCCAGCGTGATACCTCGTTGAAATCCAACCGAGAATTTCTTTACCGGAAGCTCGTCCGACGCATAGTTTTTGAATTATAAGCGATAGCGTTAGGCCAATCAGAGTGCACCATTTCATCTGGATTTGCCGCCACGGAAATTGCTGTTTTGTTCGCCTGGGTGAATTATTATTATTCGGTTACAAAGTAAATATCGGCACCTCCCCTCACTCGCTGTTGTACTCCTACTCGAGCGCTGACCTCGGTATTGTTGCCGCGGCACACGCTGCCGGCCGCACATCCACGGACGCACACTCGTGTGTGTGAAACAAGCGAATGCCCAGCTACGCAATACTACGAAACACACATCTACGAGTGAAAATAAAAATAAATCTCGAAATAAATCAGCGGATTTAAGATTTAATGTTATAAAATACTCCGAATCATCGTACCGTGATAACGGAGGTACGTGAATATCACTGTCAACGAATTGACGCGCTCGTCACATCTTCCATAATTACTCACCCAATCAAGCTGGCTCAAAATCGTCAAAATAATGTTGAATTGAATTATTTAATTTAGTTTCACAGAAAAATCGGAAAAAAATTGACGAAATTTTTAGGTATTGACGTGAATTGGGGTAAGTTATCGAGAATTCTTGCGAAAAAAACTATTTCAATCGAATTGAATGAATTAATTTGAACTAACGGAAGAAACAAAAAGGAATTAATTGAAATTATTCAGATATTCACTAGAATCAAAGTGTATTACCGAGAATTGATGGTAAAAGTACTGCATTAATTGAATTGAAAGAATTCACTTGAATAAAGTTGAATTTAGTTGAATTAATCTAAATTAACAGAATTGTGTTGAATCAAATGAATTATTCTGATTTGTTTCAACCTGCGGAATTAATGTGGCAAACAAATGTTAAGTTATTTCCCCCTCGACTTATACCTTGCCTGAGCTTATTCGTGGATTGTTGACTGTCGATAAAATATCTTATGAAATCACCGTATCGATACGAACGACAAATCAGCTAAACTTCGGGTGACGATTGATTTCTTATTTAGATGCAATGATTAAGTTTGCGAGGATTCGTCGTTACGTACGTATAGCAGGTATTCCGTATACCCACCAAATTACAGACTCTACGAGCCTGACCATTTTACATTTCATCAGTTAAATTGTTGTGACAATCGTCACATGAAAGAAAGGCTGATTTTCATCCAATAATTTATCAGCCCAATTCAACTGTCCTTTGTTAATTTTTCGAGCTACTTCGTGAACGTGAACTTTCGTATCGTAAGAAAAACTCATACAAACTCAGTGATGTGAAATTATTATTTCAACGATTTTGTATAGTATTTATCTGTTTTTCGTCTTTCGTTTTTTCTCACGGTGGTTTTATCAAATCTAAATAATTTTATCGTAATCACGATAGAATATCGTTGGTCCGGCCCTTGATCAGCCGAGGCTCCGGGGTATAAATAATGCCATAAAATAAGGCACCGACTCGTTAGATTGGTCCGCATCAGTCGGAACCTACATGACTTCATTCGACAAGGAACTAAGACTCGGCAATTTTTTGACTGGTTAACTAGATCTGTAAGTTTGCCTTACAAAATGATTCCAAATATGCCGACAATTTTTTCTAGATATTTCAAAATTCCGTAATTCAGCGTGGTTTTTTTTTTGCTCATTTTAGAGAAAAACGGTTCCCACACGGTTGTCCATCGTATTGCCCTCAAATTAGACTTATACGAAAATCACAAATCATTGTTAGCTTACTTGTGAATTGCCGCTAGGCACAGACATCGAGCATGTTGTTTAATTGCTGTCATAAATTCAGTGAATTTTCAATGCCATATCCTGAAACTCATCCGACGTGTAGAACAATCTTTTCATGATATTCTAGTTCTGATTCGATGTTTTAATGTAGGTAGCAACGAGAAAATAATAATGGTATTATGAGCGTTTGTTCTTTACAATCTAGTTTGTTATTGCAAATTTGTTGAACGCATTTTTTTTTAATTCCAGCTTATTTTTTATTCCAGAACGTAACGCAGTACGCAAATTATTACGTGTGAGTGCACGTTCAAACCACGCGTTCGACTTTACCCTTATCTTGCGGTCATGCCAATAAAATACTGAAAAATGACAGTTACCAATTTTTTTTACCACTGACACACCATTGCGAAAAAACTAAAAAAATTACGGAAAATCACATCACAGCAAATATTTATACCGTAAAAAAAAGAAACTGATGCCTATCTAAAATCCACCGGAAACCGGCGATCTGAATGTTCAAAAATTTTTAGAAGATGGAATTTCTTAAAGGAAAATCCAAAGAAAATTCTCGATATGTACACATGGCTGGTGGGTCTGTGTTTTTATTCCAAATATTCTGAGTAGCAATATCGGAGTCATCGTGAAAAAACTGAAAATCACGTTTTATGCGCTAACTTCAAGCTAAATGGAGCTAGCAGGGTAAAATTTCGTATGGGTCAGTCACTTACCACACTGAGAGAAATTTTTAGCTCCGATTACCGCTCAGTTTTTAACTATTTTCATTTTTTACCACAATCGAAAAATATTATAGTTCTGGGTAGAAAATGAAAATTACTTTTCTAGCTGTTACCAGAAAGTTTAGTATCCGTTACTATTCTTTTTCATTGCGATCACTGTTACTACATTTTCTTGTAACTGTTGTCAAAATTTAATGCTTTGTGCAACAATAAATTGACTCTAAAGCCTTGTTCAACTAAAAAAGTACAGTAAACCGAAGAAATTCATTTTGCGTTGCGATTACCAAAAAAAGGATCGACAATAGCGCAAAAGGATTACGTGTACCTCGTTCTTCGTAATTCCAACAATATTCAAACAGTTTTTTTTTTTAACGATACCTGTTTCACTGATTTCATCTAGTTACTATAACAAATTACATTTTTGTCAGTGCACCACAAATTCGCAGAATTCGTTTCGAGAGAGGGCACTTTCGCATGCTTAATCAACTATGCCGTTCACAATACATTACCCACGCGAAAGTGTGGCCGAATAAAAAGTTTGTTAGTCTTAACAGAATATTTCAGCATTTTTTTTTTTTTTTTTTAATTTGCAATCGAATTTTCATAACTCTTCACTCTTCTTAACTTGGTTGGAAGAACGCAAAAGCATTTTTCGAGTCCATTAAATTATGTAGTATTGTATAAAATTCGGTAGGCATTTGTTATACTGTATTTGGAATTCACTGAACATACTGCTGAATTTACCTGACAAGTTTACAAAGGAATTCGATTACAGTCCGTTAAAATAAAAAATCTCTAGTGGCAAAAGTAATCGGTATTTATCTCTATTAATTTCACTGTACAATTTAGAAGAAAATACTGTACGTGGCCCGTCCGTGAAATGTTTTTGACTCGTACGATGATTTCAATACGAACTAAAGGTGCGAGCCGTTTAACTCGTTCTGGCGCGTACGGAAATCTTCGTTCTAGCCCTAAAAACACCTACTTTACGGGCATGCCTCTAAAAGTACTATTGAAGGTAAGATCGTCGGCTACCTGGCTCCACTGGTCGCCGATAAATGACCATAGACTGAAGCTGTAAAAACAATTGCCATCACGAAACATCGGGATTCGTAAGAGTCATCCTCAGGTAAAAGAGAAGCTTGATTCTGTGTCAGAGTCACATAATGATTATTTTTTAGGTGTTGAATTCTCGTCCACCGATGACGTGATGTATAAAAAACGGACTATTGCTTCTCTCCGAAACAGCTACTATTGTGTTATTGTAGTTCGAGAACCGAGAAAAAAATTTAAAAAAAACCCTATTACCGTTTTACAAATTCTTTCTTTGAAGCGAATTAAGATATCATCAAACCCTCAGATGTTTATTTTTCATGTGCGTCATGAAATCAAGAGCCCTGGGAAATAATGATCGGCCACGGTGTTTCGATTTTTCACCGAAAAGATCATTTTCGTGGTCATACCGAGCTGTGCTTTTTCATACATAATTTCGCATGAAAAAAGGGTGCCGCAGTAAAAGCGAACAAAAAAAATTAAAAATTTCGAAATATCTGCTGGATGACTTACAATTAATTTTTTATTTTCATTAAAAATATCGTCAAAGTAGTACCCCACAGTCGGAAAGAGAAACATCACGAAATTTTTGGCAGATTATTAATAATTCATTCACTTAACACGTATTTTTCATTGGACAACGCGAGTAGTACAGCAAGGCCGGTTCTACACGCAGATTCCGGTTACCGACACTTACCGACCGAGCCGACCAGTCCGCCTATACATTCTCCCCAGACTCAAACCCTTTTCCGCTCCGCGTAGCCCAGACGCAAACCCTTTTCCGCGATGACATCACAGTCTGCCGTACCGAAGGTCAAAACCGTGCAACCTTACCGACAGTTGTATCCATCGAGGGTCAAAATCGTGCTGTTTTACCTACAATCTTACCGACAGTTGTATCGATCGAGGGTCAAAATCGTGCTGTTTTACCGGCAATTTTACCGACCGAAGGTCTGTAGTGCTCGCCTGTCCCACGATAGGACTGCTGATGTGTAACATGAACCACTCCGAATTCCTTTCCCACGGTAGGACTGCTGACGTGTAACGTCAACCACCTCACATTCCTTTCCCACCTTATCAACCACGTGACATTCCAAAATTAATGGTTCCGAGAATCGTGTTTCACTTATTCGGATGTCGGTTTGATATCAACCACGTGACATTTTTTTGGTTTGTAACTGCCATGTGAACTCTACGATGAGTATTTGGACGGGTTCAGACCGGAGTGCAAGGTCGGCCGATAGCTGCGGTACATTCAGAGCCAAGGATCTGCGGTGTTGGGTTACTATCGCCCTGGGAATGCCAAAAGGTGCGCGCGCATACACAAACGTAAATCTGTAACATCTGACCAGGTCCACCGTTCGTATAAAATAGGTTAGCACGTGAAACTTGTACATCAGTCAGACTGCTATTCTTGTGAGGCGAAAACCTTAAAATCATCATGATACGTAATAACGAAGAAGTAATTATCGGATTTAGCAACGCGACGTCAGAGTTCTCGCTACAAGATCTTCGGTGGCTCGTTGAGTCTGTCCGGAGAGCTCGTGTGCAACCGCACAGACTACACAGGATATATTTTCAGGACAAAACGTTGATCCTGACTTTTCAAAAATGGCAAAACGAAGTAATTGCAGTATTATCGGACATTGAACCGGATGACGACGAAGGCGAAGGCGATTTGATCGAGTGTCGTCAGATCAACGAGGAGTAAGAAACAAACCGAACCGTACACATCTAATGTTACACACACCAACATTCGACGAGTCCAAACGAGGTTCGGACAGCGCTTCGTCACAGACCTGAACACCGAATTCAACGTGTTCTTATCGGCACGGATTGTATGACTGCTGAACGAGGACGAGACCCAATATCAGAAATTGATGCAGACGATGGAGGAGGAGCGGTTGTTCTTGCAGTATATGGACGGTCAGTACGGCCAAATTGAATTCAAAGATGCGTCGACTCTCGCTTAATTTGTATACACCGTACCTGGACAACGTGTGCAGCGTTTCCAATTATTCTACGTTGCATAACCTTTATGAAAATTCTATACATTGTTTGACGAAGCTTCTTTATACCATTTAATGGTACGACGTTCTGTATTGAAATATATGTATTTATCACTCAACGCAAAACCATCCTGTCCACCTTAAACTCGACAAATTGTTGGTAACAACAATTCGACTTTTACAATCTCAGAAAGTGTCAATTTGAACACCGATGAGCAAAGACGAAGATTTTCCAAGCTACGTTTTGAACCTCGTAACTGTAACGTGAACAGTACGATGAGATTTCAGCGGACTCAGTCAAGGACAGAGTGCAAGGTCGACCAACATCTGAGTTAGCGTACGTTTAAAGCCGCAGGTCCTACGGAGTTGGGTTACTATCGCTCTTGGAATGCAAAACATGCCGACGTTGGTGTACAGATTAGTCGAGAATGAGATGCAAGGTTGAGGTGCAGTTTAGATTTCGTTTGGCAAGTTTTTTATTAATTTTATAAAAAAGTATCAAATATAATATATACATTCGGTTTCTCAACAAAAAAAATTTTGCGAAAGGCTTCCACGATTGGAGAAAAGATGAGAATTATCACAACGATAGGTTCTGAATTAAAAAAAGGATCGTGAAACTATGACTATAAGATCTGGTATTTATTTAACGAAATTAAAAATCTGTTCAGTAACTTAAATGTATTCAACGTGAAACTATGACTATAAGATCTGGTATTTATTTAACGAAATTAAAAATCTGTTTAGTAACTTAAATGTATTCAAATATTGGCGAAGATCTAAAGAAATTAAAAAATTAATGCACACGTCGACGTGGGTAGTTCCGGCATGCAGACCTTTTTTCGTCTTCGTTCTTCCATCAAAAATCAGTCTCGTGGAGCCATATATCTCCAGATTCGTCGTAAGTCAAGTGTATTAAAATATAATCAAAGACGAAAAAGGTCTGCACGCCGTAAACTGCAACATCCAGTCGTGAAACTACGACTATGAGATCGTGGAGTTGTTCCTCCTGGAGCTGTGCCTCGATCTGACGGTGTATGTATATGCGACATATGTTCGGTAGATCCGGTTCCGGAAACATCACGTCCTGTGGTGCCGGCTCCGGACTTGGTGGTAAGTTGAATGCATTGGGAACCATGATCTGAGGAAGAAAAAAAGAGTATATTCAGAAAATTTAAAGATGTTTCAGTAGTTGAATATGTTCAGGTGAGAAACAAATTCGAAAGCTATTAAGCTGAGTTTGGAGATTTATGAGTAGTTGAATTGTGTTTTTAAAATCACTTGAAGTTTCCTCAATACTTTGAAATATATAGCTAAATTTTTTTTGAACAAAAGAAGTGAATGAGTGTAATAAATTGAAAAAATTTTACGTTAGGTAGCAATTTGTATATGGACTTACCGTTTCTTTTCTAACAAAGTATGTAGTCGAAGGCGCAAGACACTTGAGATTGACTGTCAATGAGCTGGTCCAAGACTGAAAATTTAAAGATGTTCAGGTGAGAAACAAATTCGAAAGTTATTAAGCTGAGTTTGGAGATTTATGAGTAGTTGAATTCCGTTTTTAAAATCACTTGAAGTTTCCTCAATACTTTGAAATATATAGCTAAATTTTTTTTGAACAAAAGATAGGTAGCAATTTGTATATGGACTTACCGTTTCTTTTCTAACAAAGTATGTAGTCGAAGGCGCAAGACACTTGAGATTGACTGTCAACGAGCTGGTCCAAGACTGAAAATTTAAAGATGTTTCAGTAGTTGAATATGTTCAGGTGAGAAACAAATTCGAAAGCTATTAAGCTGAGTTTGGAGATTTATGAGTAGTTGAATTCCGTTTTTAAAATCACTTGAAGTTTCCTCAATACTTTGAAATACATAGCTAAATTTTTTTTTGAACAAAAGATAGGTAGCAATTTGTATATGGACTTACCGTTTCTTTTCTAACAAAGTATGTAGTCGAAGGCGCAAGACACTTGAGATTGACTGTCAATGAGCTGGTCCAAGACTGAAAATTTAAAGATGTTCAGGTGAGAAACAAATTCGAAAGCTATTAAGCTGAGTTTGGAGATTTATGAGTAGTTGAATTCCGTTTTTAAAATCACTTGAAGTTTCCTCAATACTTTGAAATATATAGCTAAATTTTTTTGAACAAAAGAAGTGAATGAGTGTAATAAATTGAAAAAAATTTACGTTAGGTAGCAATTTGTATATGGACTTACCGTTTCTTTTCTAACAAAGTATATAGTCGAAGACACTTTACAACACTTGAGTTTGACTGCCAATGAGCTGGTCCAGAACTCGCAGTCTTATATAACGAACCCTTGTGTTTATGTTTTGCAAACGTAAAAATGTGATATCGTAGGGTGGTCCCATGTTCACCGAATGTCGTTATCTCGATTCATGTAATTGTTCTGGTGCGTACCGCTCCACGCATCCGAACAGTCTCGCTCGTTGGACAAATCATCGTTATTAACAGTAGAAATTCAAAAATGGATAAAAGTCTGAAGTCAAAATATACCGCTTCTTAACAGAATTTTCCGGAACGGTCGTACTTGGTTATATCATAGATGTTTGACTCACTTTCAGATCAGAACTCACATACTTTTTCCGATACTGCATAATCTGTAAGGTTACGATTCGCATTTTCTGACCAAAGCATTGGAACCTAAATTGACAGACAAATCACTTACCAAACAAAACTATGTTGTTCACTACCGCGTTTTGAAACAATGTTTACAATTAGGTTTAAAATTCATAGAGTTCTCAAATTCAAGCAAACTCCGTGACTGAAAAAATATATAGATTTGAATACCGATTTGCGGAAAAAATCTGACAACGAATTCGAGAAAAATTTTTACAAGCTAACGAACAACGCAGTTTTTAGCAAAACTACGGAAAACGTTAGGAAGTATAGAGATGTCAGGCTGATCACGAAATGGGATGGAAGATACGGTGCTAGAGCTACCATAGCCAAGCCTAATTTTCACAGCTGCACCGTTTTCGACAAAGATATAATTGTCGTTGAAATGAGTAAGACGAAAGTCAAATTGAATAAACCATTGTATGCAGGTTTCTCATCATGAATCTTTCAAAATCCTTTATTCACAATTTCCCTTATAATTACGTTGAAACGATATTTGAACATCAGACAAAATTAATGTATACCGACGCGGTTGGTTTAATGTACCACTTCACCGCCCTCGATATTTGAGAATTTTGATCTGGAGACATAGGAAACTTTATACCATCATACCGTAGCACTGAGCTGATATGCGGGTACGAGCTGATCGCGTTAGGATGGTTGTTGTCGGCTGGGAACAGAGCTGCGGTGACCGACCAAAGAAAGCAGTAAGAGTCGTTGTTTCTAATGTTTACTACATCTTCTTATCTTGAATATCTTTGGGTAGTGGTGCGTATACGAAGACACCACCTCGTAGTGGTACGTACTTGTTAATATTCACAGTCAAATTGATTATTTCGATCAACGGTCAACCAGAGTCTTTTTTCATGGAAATTTATCACTTTTAACAATACTTCTGGTATTTTGAGTTCCAAATCGAATCCATTTTCTGAATTTCTGTCGGTGAAGATTTCTCAGATAAAATTTTGGGTGTCGTCTCCGTGATTTTTATTAATTTTCAGAATCCTTATTTGTTTTTCTTCTTTCAATCGAACATACTTGACTAAGCTATCGTTGTAAGAATTGCTTTAGAAGAACTGCTCCATGCTGACACGGTCACTTTTGTGGGCAAGCAACAACAGTCTGACTCACGCATTATCGAAAATTCGTGGACAACCGTATGCAATATTCTTTGATAGAAATTTCTAGATATTTCTCGAACGAACCTGCAGCGTGTGTAAGATGGCGAGACAGTTCTTGGAACTTGGCGAAAAAGTTTCGCACGCCTCATGTACGAGAGAGCTGTGAGAGTGAACTAATCGCTGGAGTTATACATGGAACTGTGTTAGTCTTAGTAGATATCGTTCTCCAGGCGCGTTACGGGGATGTTTTGCCTACGGTATCGGTTTCATGATTTCGAGGTCTACGCAACTTGGCGAAAAAGTTTCGCACGCCTCATGTACGAGAGAGCTGTGAGAGTGAACTAATCGCTGGAGTTATACATGGAACTGTGTTAGTCTTAGTAGATATCGTTCTACAGGAGCGTTACGGGGATGTTTTGCCTACGGTATCGGTTTCATGATTTCGAGGCCTACGCACTAGTGCAGGAGGACAGAGTAAGAAGGATATATCCTTCAAAGGGTAACCGACAAGTGGATTTCGAGGTCTACGCACTAGTGTAGGAGGACAGAGTGAGAAAGATATATCTTGCAAACGTAACCGACAAGTGTCAACCACTTCATGACTTGGTATTAGTTTAATTGTGAACCTAAAACATATAAAGAAGCTGTACGAAGAGTGGGGGTGCTCCGTCCGTCTGTCTGATGAATTCATTAGCAGATGAATTCATTAGCAGTTGAGATTTCGAACGATCAAGGTGGGTGATTGAAATCAGTGCTCTCGTAAATTTTTTTTTTTTACCTTGAGTGTACAACAATTTTCGATTTTACTTGAGTGAACAGAAATAATTTAACGCGTGCGCTTTGTTTTCAGAAATTTCAAAATAAGAACACAGAGTGATCATCGAAATGACAGAAAATTTCAACAAAAAAAGAACACAGAGTGATCATCGAAATGGTAGAACAATTGAATGAAAGTAAGATTGATTATTTTTTTGAAAATACTATATATCAGATCACATAACTCAGAAAATAATTTTTTTGAAAATACTATGTATCAGATCACATAACTCAGAAAATAATTTTTTTTGAAAATACTATATATCAGATCACATAACTCAGAAAATAATTTTTTTTCAGCTTACATGGCTAGTTTGTTTACTAACACCGATCCGGCAATTTTTGACATAGTCCGAATTGCTAGATCAGAAGTCCCACTGCGGATACGTTGGACGGATCGTGAACGCAACATCCGAAATCGGTTCAATGCCACCACTGTCAGCTGTAAGGTCTTGTACTCGAGGGGTCCACAGGGTGTGTATTGCATGAACTGCGCACGGGAGGAGGAGGGTCTCGATGAGAGAGCAATGATTTCTTGACGTTTATCATAGTTACCAAACGGATTAAGACTCGTCTTCAGAAAAGAAACCCACCGTCGGGAACAGTCGTGGACGACGTAATCGCCAACCCCGCGAAATATGATCCGTATTCATAGACAGTTCTTAAATTTAAGCACGGTCTCTTAAATTTAAGCACGGTCTTAAGTCCTCGTTTATGAGAAGCTTAACAGCCTTTCAATTAACGTTTACGGTATAGATAGTGCGGAAAAAAAACAAAAGCACAGTGAAATCGTACCCATTTATTTGAGTCAGATTGAGTCTGACAAACCTATGATTCATCTTTTAGTAATAGAGTCTGAAAACGACAATGTCGATGATAGTATACTGAAAAAAAAAAAAAAAAATAGAATCTTTCATTTTGCATGGATTCGAAATTTATCGCGGTTGACGAGTTCTCAAATTTCTAAACGCAACGGCCGTGTCGTCCACGACTGTTCCCGACGGTGGGTTTCTTTTCTGAAGACGAGTCTTAATTCGTTGGTAACTATGATGAACGCCAAAAGAATACCGTTCTCTCACATCGAGAGTCTACCATCCTGCGTGCGATGTTATCGTGTTCAAGGAGAATTACAATTAGGCTTAAAATTACTCAAAATACACACAGAGTTCTCAAATTCAGACAAACCTCGTGGCTCAAAAAAACTTTTTTTGTTTGCTCGAGGTATTCCGTAAACGTTGTCAAGAGGATAATCCGACGTGTCAAATTTCTGTAAGTCCTCCTTCATATGTTCGTATATGTCGGGGACGGTAAAATTGTAAATCAAACTGTCGGTATCCGTGTACATTAATTTTGCTAAGTTGCCGAATTTCTGTTTAATGTAATTGTAATGAAAATCGTAGATGTATGTTTTGGCTAGATCCATGATGGAGAAACCTGCATACAATGGTTTATTCAATTTAACTTTCGTCTTATTCATTTCGACGATAACCATCTCTTTGTCGAACACTTTTTTTTTCAACCACCGGGTTTTTGCCTGAATTTGAGAACTCTGTGTATTTTGAGTAATTTTAAGCCTAATTGTAAGCATTGTTTCAGAACGCGGTAGTGAACAACGTAGTTTTTCTTGGAAAATAGCGTGGGCGTCAATTTCGGTTGCTTACTATTCGAGATCGGAGGTACATAGTGCTCCGGACACAATGGTAAATCCTTATGAATTTCATGCAGTTCCTCAGGATATTCCAAGAAAAAACTACGTTGTTCACTACCGCGTTCTGAAACAATGCTTACAATTAGGCTTAAAATTACTCAAAATACACAGAGTTCTCAAATTCAGGCAAAAACCCGGTGGTTGAAAAAAAAAGTGTTCGACAAAGAGATGGTTATCGTCGAAATGAATAAGACGAAAGTTAAATTGAATAAACCATTGTATGCAGGTTTCTCCATCATGGATCTAGCCAAAACATACATCTACGATTTTCATTACAATTAATTTAAACAGAAATTCGGCAACTTAGCAAAATTAATGTACACGGATACCGACAGTTTGATTTACAATTTTACCGTCCCCGACATATACGAACATATGAAGGAGGACTTACAGAAATTTGACACGTCGGATTATCCTCTTGACAACGTTTACGGAATACCTCGAGCAAACAAAAAAAGTTTTTTTGAGCCACGAGGTTTGTCTGAATTTGAGAACTCTGTGTGTATTTTGAGTAATTTTAAGCCTAATTGTAATTCTCCTTGAACACGATAACATCGCACGCAGGATGGTAGACTCTCGATGTGAGAGAACGGTATTCTTTTGGCGTTCATCATAGTTACCAACGAATTAAGACTCGTCTTCAGAAAAGAAACCCACCGTCGGGAACAGTCGTGGACGACACGGCCGTTGCGTTTAGAAATTTGAGAACTCGTCAACCGCGATAAATTTCGAATCCATGCAAAATGAAAGATTCTATTTTTTTTTTTTTTTTTCAGTATACTATCATCGACATTGTCGTTTTCAGACTCTATTACTAAAAGATGAATCATAGGTTTGTCAGACTCAATCTGACTCAAATAAATGGGTACGATTTCACTGTGCTTTTGTTTTTTTTCCGCACTATCTATACCGTAAACGTTAATTGAAAGGCTGTTAAGCTTCTCATAAACGAGGACTTAAGACCGTGCTTAAATTTAAGAGACCGTGCTTAAATTTAAGAACTGTCTATGAATACGGATCATATTTCGCGGGGTTGGCGATTACGTCGTCCACGACTGTTCCCGACGGTGGGTTTCTTTTCTGAAGACGAGTCTTAATCCGTTTGGTAACTATGATAAACGTCAAGAAATCATTGCTCTCTCATCGAGACCCTCCTCCTCCCGTGCGCAGTTCATGCAATACACACCCTGTGGACCCCTCGAGTACAAGACCTTACAGCTGACAGTGGTGGCATTGAACCGATTTCGGATGTTGCGTTCACGATCCGTCCAACGTATCCGCAGTGGGACTTCTGATCTAGCAATTCGGACTATGTCAAAAATTGCCGGATCGGTGTTAGTAAACAAACTAGCCATGTAAGCTGAAAAAAAATTATTTTCTGAGTTATGTGATCTGATATATAGTATTTTCAAAAAAAATTATTTTCTGAGTTATGTGATCTGATACATAGTATTTTCAAAAAAATTATTTTCTGAGTTATGTGATCTGATATATAGTATTTTCAAAAAAATAATCAATCTTACTTTCATTCAATTGTTCTACCATTTCGATGATCACTCTGTGTTCTTTTTTTGTTGAAATTTTCTGTCATTTCGATGATCACTCTGTGTTCTTATTTTGAAATTTCTGAAAACAAAGCGCACGCGTTAAATTATTTCTGTTCACTCAAGTAAAATCGAAAATTGTTGTACACTCAAGGTAAAAAAAAAAAATTTACGAGAGCACTGATTTCAATCACCCACCTTGATCGTTCGAAATCTCAACTGCTAATGAATTCATCTGCTAATGAATTCATCAGACAGACGGACGGAGCACCCCCACTCTTCGTACAGCTTCTTTATATGTTTTAGGTTCACAATTAAACTAATACCAAGTCATGAAGTGGTTGACACTTGTCGGTTACGTTTGCAAGATATATCTTTCTCACTCTGTCCTCCTACACTAGTGCGTAGACCTCGAAATCCACTTGTCGGTTACCCTTTGAAGGATATATCCTTCTTACTCTGTCCTCCTGCACTAGTGCGTAGGCCTCGAAATCATGAAACCGATACCGTAGGCAAAACATCCCCGTAACGCTCCTGTAGAACGATATCTACTAAGACTAACACAGTTCCATGTATAACTCCAGCGATTAGTTCACTCTCACAGCTCTCTCGTACATGAGGCGTGCGAAACTTTTTCGCCAAGTTGCGTAGACCTCGAAATCATGAAACCGATACCGTAGGCAAAACATCCCCGTAACGCGCCTGGAGAACGATATCTACTAAGACTAACACAGTTCCATGTATAACTCCAGCGATTAGTTCACTCTCACAGCTCTCTCGTACATGAGGCGTGCGAAACTTTTTCGCCAAGTTCCAAGAACTGTCTCGCCATCTTACACACGCTGCAGGTTCGTTCGAGAAATATCTAGAAATTTCTATCAAAGAATATTGCATACGGTTGTCCACGAATTTTCGATAATGCGTGAGTCAGACTGTTGTTGCTTGCCCACAAAAGTGACCGTGTCAGCATGGAGCAGTTCTTCTAAAGCAATTCTTACAACGATAGCTTAGTCAAGTATGTTCGATTGAAAGAAGAAAAACAAATAAGGATTCTGAAAATTAATAAAAATCACGGAGACGACACCCAAAATTTTATCTGAGAAATCTTCACCGACAGAAATTCAGAAAATGGATTCGATTTGGAACTCAAAATACCAGAAGTATTGTTAAAAGTGATAAATTTCCATGAAAAAAGACTCTGGTTGACCGTTGATCGAAATAATCAATTTGACTGTGAATATTAACAAGTACGTACCACTACGAGGTGGTGTCTTCGTATACGCACCACTACCCAAAGATATTCAAGATAAGAAGATGTAGTAAACATTAGAAACAACGACTCTTACTGCTTTCTTTGGTCGGTCACCGCAGCTCTGTTCCCAGCCGACAACAACCATCCTAACGCGATCAGCTCGTACCCGCATATCAGCTCAGTGCTACGGTATGATGGTATAAAGTTTCCTATGTCTCCAGATCAAAATTCTCAAATATCGAGGGCGGTGAAGTGGTACATTAAACCAACCGCGTCGGTATACATTAATTTTGTCTGATGTTCAAATATCGTTTCAACGTAATTATAAGGGAAATTGTGAATAAAGGATTTTGAAAGATTCATGATGAGAAACCTGCATACAATGGTTTATTCAATTTGACTTTCGTCTTACTCATTTCAACGACAATTATATCTTTGTCGAAAACGGTGCAGCTGTGAAAATTAGGCTTGGCTATGGTAGCTCTAGCACCGTATCTTCCATCCCATTTCGTGATCAGCCTGACATCTCTATACTTCCTAACGTTTTCCGTAGTTTTGCTAAAAACTGCGTTGTTCGTTAGCTTGTAAAAATTTTTCTCGAATTCGTTGTCAGATTTTTTCCGCAAATCGGTATTCAAATCTATATATTTTTTCAGTCACGGAGTTTGCTTGAATTTGAGAACTCTATGAATTTTAAACCTAATTGTAAACATTGTTTCAAAACGCGGTAGTGAACAACATAGTTTTGTTTGGTAAGTGATTTGTCTGTCAATTTAGGTTCCAATGCTTTGGTCAGAAAATGCGAATCGTAACCTTACAGATTATGCAGTATCGGAAAAAGTATGTGAGTTCTGATCTGAAAGTGAGTCAAACATCTATGATATAACCAAGTACGACCGTTCCGGAAAATTCTGTTAAGAAGCGGTATATTTTGACTTCAGACTTTTATCCATTTTTGAATTTCTACTGTTAATAACGATGATTTGTCCAACGAGCGAGACTGTTCGGATGCGTGGAGCGGTACGCACCAGAACAATTACATGAATCGAGATAACGACATTCGGTGAACATGGGACCACCCTACGATATCACATTTTTACGTTTGCAAAACATAAACACAAGGGTTCGTTATATAAGACTGCGAGTTCTGGACCAGCTCATTGGCAGTCAAACTCAAGTGTTGTAAAGTGTCTTCGACTATATACTTTGTTAGAAAAGAAACGGTAAGTCCATATACAAATTGCTACCTAACGTAAATTTTTTTCAATTTATTACACTCATTCACTTCTTTTGTTCAAAAAAATTTAGCTATATATTTCAAAGTATTGAGGAAACTTCAAGTGATTTTAAAAACGGAATTCAACTACTCATAAATCTCCAAACTCAGCTTAATAGCTTTCGAATTTGTTTCTCACCTGAACATCTTTAAATTTTCAGTCTTGGACCAGCTCATTGACAGTCAATCTCAAGTGTCTTGCGCCTTCGACTACATACTTTGTTAGAAAAGAAACGGTAAGTCCATATACAAATTGCTACCTATCTTTTGTTCAAAAAAAAATTTAGCTATGTATTTCAAAGTATTGAGGAAACTTCAAGTGATTTTAAAAACGGAATTCAACTACTCATAAATCTCCAAACTCAGCTTAATAGCTTTCGAATTTGTTTCTCACCTGAACATATTCAACTACTGAAACATCTTTAAATTTTCAGTCTTGGACCAGCTCGTTGACAGTCAATCTCAAGTGTCTTGCGCCTTCGACTACATACTTTGTTAGAAAAGAAACGGTAAGTCCATATACAAATTGCTACCTATCTTTTGTTCAAAAAAAATTTAGCTATATATTTCAAAGTATTGAGGAAACTTCAAGTGATTTTAAAAACGGAATTCAACTACTCATAAATCTCCAAACTCAGCTTAATAACTTTCGAATTTGTTTCTCACCTGAACATCTTTAAATTTTCAGTCTTGGACCAGCTCATTGACAGTCAATCTCAAGTGTCTTGCGCCTTCGACTACATACTTTGTTAGAAAAGAAACGGTAAGTCCATATACAAATTGCTACCTAACGTAAAATTTTTTCAATTTATTACACTCATTCACTTCTTTTGTTCAAAAAAAATTTAGCTATATATTTCAAAGTATTGAGGAAACTTCAAGTGATTTTAAAAACACAATTCAACTACTCATAAATCTCCAAACTCAGCTTAATAGCTTTCGAATTTGTTTCTCACCTGAACATATTCAACTACTGAAACATCTTTAAATTTTCTGAATATACTCTTTTTTTCTTCCTCAGATCATGGTTCCCAATGCATTCAACTTACCACCAAGTCCGGAGCCGGCACCACAGGACGTGATGTTTCCGGAACCGGATCTACCGAACATATGTCGCATATACATACACCGTCAGATCGAGGCACAGCTCCAGGAGGAACAACTCCACGATCTCATAGTCGTAGTTTCACGACTGGATGTTGCAGTTTACGGCGTGCAGACCTTTTTCGTCTTTGATTATATTTTAATACACTTGACTTACGACGAATCTGGAGATATATGGCTCCACGAGACTGATTTTTGATGGAAGAACGAAGACGAAAAAAGGTCTGCATGCCGGAACTACCCACGTCGACGTGTGCATTAATTTTTTAATTTCTTTAGATCTTCGCCAATATTTGAATACATTTAAGTTACTAAACAGATTTTTAATTTCGTTAAATAAATACCAGATCTTATAGTCATAGTTTCACGTTGAATACATTTAAGTTACTGAACAGATTTTTAATTTCGTTAAATAAATACCAGATCTTATAGTCATAGTTTCACGATCCTTTTTTTAATTCAGAACCTATCGTTGTGATAATTCTCATCTTTTCTCCAATCGTGGAAGCCTTTCGCAAAATTTTTTTTGTTGAGAAACCGAATGTATATATTATATTTGATACTTTTTTATAAAATTAATAAAAAACTTGCCAAACGAAATCTAAACTGCACCTCAACCTTGCATCTCATTCTCGACTAATCTGTACACCAACGTCGGCATGTTTTGCATTCCAAGAGCGATAGTAACCCAACTCCGTAGGACCTGCGGCTTTAAACGTACGCTAACTCAGATGTTGGTCGACCTTGCACTCTGTCCTTGACTGAGTCCGCTGAAATCTCATCGTACTGTTCACGTTACAGTTAC